>NC_142084.1:18717582-19020131 GCF_054644295.1 Miniopterus natalensis
TATATAATCCTATTTTGGTTTAAAAAGTGGGGAAGAGGGAGGGGATGAGTATACAGTTTTATTTGCTTGTATGTGCACGTATAATTTTGGGAAGGGTACACACAAAGTTAGTAACAGTGGTTACCTGCTGCAGGTAGCAACGAGGCGCAGGGAACAGAACAGGGCAGGAAAGAAACAGAGGTGGGAAAAAGTGTATTCACTTTGTGCTTTTAAAAATATTTGGAACCATGAATAGATGTTATCTACTCAAAAAAGTGAACATTGATTTTTATAAGAACCTAGAAAGTGGAAGAAATAGGTCAATGAAAGAACTTAGGAGCCTGCAGCGGGAGGCCCTGCTCTTTTTCTAGAGGTGTTAATGATGCCCTTGTTCTGCAAAGCGTGGCCTTCTCAGGCTGAGCAGGGGAGAGCAGGGATAGGTTCAACAAAACTCGTCAAAAGGCTTCCAGTATTGCATATTCTTGTTTCCCGGCAACTCAGCAATTCTTTTTCTAAAATTTATCCTAAGGAAATAATTACAAGGGTGAACAAAGATTTAATCACCAAAAGTGTTTATTGCAACATTGTTATAATAATGAAAAACTGAGAACACCACAAGTGTAAGCAAACAGTACAGGCCTATTTAAATAAATTATGCTATACTCAGAAGATACGGACCAAGTATACGCCGTGACACAGAAAGATGCTTATGTGGCATTTAAAATGACAAGGGCGTATGCATTACATGATTTCATTTAAGATTGTATTCATGTAGGTATATAAAGGCATAAAGCGATATAGCTCTTTGGCTGATGAGATTATAGGCACTTTATTTTTCTTCTGCCTGTTTTCTTAAATTCGTCAAAAAGTGGGATTTTATAACTGTAATTTTTTTAAATAATGAATTTATTTCTGCACATAGGACTGGAAAATCCCTGCGCACAAAGCTTGTGGAGAGGTATAACCCAGACACCTTTCCCACTAATGTCTAGGCTGAGAAGAGATCGCAGACCGCTCAGAATTTGGGGACAGCCTCTTGTGTCTCCAGCTCTTGTGACACTTCTCAGTATAACTTGTGGTTGGCGGGGGTGGGGTGTGCTGGCCACTGGCTAGGATATCAAAACAAACCTGTCAGCAAGCCGACAACCCCTCATAGCAGCTCTGCGCAAGAGCAGGTCAGCGTCCGCTGGACCGTGGCGATGCTCCCCTTGCTCACTCCCCAGGGAAGGGCCATACTTGAGGGGGAAAACGTGACCTCATCTTGGCAGAGGGCCCCTTGTCAGCTCAGACAGCACCCGAAAAGCTAAGGACCACTGAAATGAGCTGACAGAAGCAAACATCGGCATATTTTTATGACACTGCAATGAGGGATGCTGGCTGTATGTAGCGAAGCTGAGAAAATTCCAGTTCCCATCCACCTGCTGGCTGTCACTCCAGTTAGGACAATGAGGTTTGCATCCGCCGTTAGCGCAGCGTGCTCAGGAATGTCGCTTTGGAGTCCAACCCAACTGTGAAGCTCCCCTTCCTTTCATTAGCCCTTCTTCTTGGCATGTCTCTTAACCTCTCGGAGCCTCCAGTTCCCCAGGGACCCTCTAGAAGAGTTACGAAGATGAAATGAGCCTAGTGCAGAAGTTTAGTATACCGGGGTGGGCAGAAGTAGGTTTAGGGTTGTGAGTACAGGACACAAACAACTGTAAACCTACTTTAGCCAGTCCCTGTATATGTTCTTCCAGAGATGTTTTGGAAGCCCGAGAGTCCTCTGTTGCCTGGCTTCCTGTCCTCTGGTGTGCTTGCGTGTCCCTGCGCTTGGGATCAGCTTTTGCCAACTCCCTGAGCATGCAGGGCTGCGTCATGACTGCTTCACGTAGCTTCACTGGGTCTGAGGAGCAAGTGACCAGGCACGTACAGGTTGCAAATAAGTGTTGGGTGTAAAACTTATATCGACTGTGTAACTATTTGAAATGTTGCCTCAGATAAGACCTTATGTTCTGGCAACACACCTGTGTGTCTGATAGTAAAAAACTCACAGTTGAGCAGAACTTTTCCAGATAAACAAGAATCAAGTTTGGGCTTTTGTGAAGAGGTTAGTTTACAGTTTGTCAAAAGCATAAGCTCACAGCTTGGTCTTCATGTTGTTAAGAGAAGGAGTTTGGGTGGAACCAGGATTTTATATTCCAAGATTCTGCTTTGCGCACTGTGTTCGTTCAGCTGCCGTGACTTGAATTTGTTTACAGTTGTCATGATTTCGGGGGCCTTTTGACACAGGAGGTATTTTCTAATGTCAGTGAGATCATAGGCGAATTAAATGGGTGTTGGATTTGGTAGTCTCTTCGACTATCTGAGTTTGGAGAACTGTGTTCATTTAGATGGGTAATTTATGTTTTCTTTATGGAAGTATTTTGTGAATTAACCAACATTGGTGACCTGGGTGCCGATTAGTTATTTCTTCCCATTCGTTCATGCTCCTGGGCACTGGTGTTACCTGATGTATTCCCTGTTTTCCATTGGCTTGCCCAGTGCCTTTCTCTCCTGGTTTCTGACCTGACTGATATCTCTGTCTTTCTGTCTAGGTCCTGGTTTTCCTCTCAACCTTTAAATATTGGTGCTTACACATGGTTCCTTCCTCAGACCTCTTCTTACTTTCCTCATCTCTCCTGGATAATTTAATTCACTAGGAAAGCCTTTACGATCACATACATGCTCACACTCTTAACTATGCATCTCCAGCCCTGGTTGGAGGTTCATGATACTGATCGTGCAGTTGCACAGTAACATCTCTACTCGGATGTCCCCTCCTTGATGGCAGTTCAAGCTCAGCATGTGCAGAACTGAACTCCTCCTCCTCGTCCTTGTCCTTGTGAGCGGCGCTGCCATCCATCCAGTCACCCAGCTCTGTGGGCTGGTGTTACCCCCACGTCCCCCATCTCCCTTCCCCATCCCCACGCCTGTCCATTATACCTCCTGTGCTTTCAAATCATCTTTTCTTTCCTGGCTTCTTGTCAGTCTCTTAATTGAGCCCCCTTCCCATTTCCTTCCCTGCCATCTTCAAGCCAGCTTGCTTCCAGCTCTATATTTCTGAAATCCAAAACTGATCTTGTCATCCCCTGCTTAACATACTTCAGTGGCTCCCTATTGTCCTCCAGAAAAAGTCCAAATCTTACTGTGGGCTGTGAGACCTCTGTGATTTGGCTCCTGCTCACCCTGTAACCCCATCCTTTGTCATTCCCTGAGCCGTACCCCGTCGACCAGCCACCTCAAGCTGCCTGTCATTTCCCAGACCTGACATGCCATTGCTCGCCAGTGTGCTTGGGCATGCTCTGCCTTTAACCCAGTGGTTCTCAGCTGCAGGGCATTTTCCCTCCGGGGGACATTTAGCAATGTCTGGAGACATTTTTGGTTGTCACAACAGGAGTGGGCAGGAGAGGGAGTTGCTGCTGGCATCTGGAGACCAGGGATATTGCTAAATTTCCTATAATGCACAGGACAGCCACATAGTGAAGAATTGTCTGGCCCCAAATGTCAGTAGTGCTGAGATTGAGAAACACCGTCATACCGCCTGGGAGGATTTTTAACCTTTTTCCGGGTCACGCACAGCCAACCGCTATAGCTTTTGACTTTGTAACCTTGGGCAAGTGACCTAACTGTTCTCTGTCTCAGTTTCCTTATCTGTAAAATGCAAGTAATAATAATTCTACCTCATGTGTGTCGTGAGGATTAAACGATTGAAGAGTACATTGGGACAGTGTCTGGGTATAGTAATTGCTCAGTAAATGTTAGTTGCTGATATCATCCTTATTATTGGATCTGTTTTAAAGTTTTTTATTTTTTGACCTGCTCCAGCAGAATTGATCACTTTGCCCTTAAGTCATACCAGACTGTGAACCCTTGAGGAAATGATCTCAGACTTGTTTGTTGCTACATCTCAGTGTGTGGTACAGAGTAGGCACCTAGTAAATGCTGACTAAATGAACGAATGATTCCATTTGCATATATTTTTATGTTATACATTCAGAGTTCTCACCTGATGCAAAATCAACAAAATGCTGCACTGTTCAGCAGGGCTTCATAAATGTTAGCTATTACCATTAATATATAATCATAAATGTAATTTGTAATTATATATCATTACATAATATATGCTTCTCTGCTGCTATTAATGTCTAATTTTTAAGCATTGTTTTCTTATTGAGATGTCTTGGTGTCAACACTTCATTATAACTGCATTTTCATTGTGAAGGCTGTAACTGGGGAAGCTATTTCATGGTAGACCATGGGTCCCTGGGGATACTGGCAGATGCTGGAAGAGCCCATGGCATGATGAGGTTGCCACATGCACCTGTGTACTCTTTTCCTCAAGAAACTGATGAAAACCCAGGTCTTTCCAGCTCACATGGCTGAGTCCCCCTGGTGCTGGAGAGCCCTGCCCGCTGCTCTGGCGGGATAGAGGGTTTGAGCTGCCTGGCTGACCTTTCTGACTGAGAGGTTCTGGGAAGGTTGAGTGAAAGTTCATAGCTTAAACAGGGTTTTGTCGCATTACGGAGCTCATGTCACGGGAGGTCGTCTAACTTGACAGTAGAGTCCTCTGGGACTTCTGCCATGGGCAGAACTTCAGGCCAGGCACACATTTGCTCCTGTGGTTCCCTACCTGGCACATCCTTTCTCAACCTGGAAAATTTCCACTCCTTCATGGCTCACTTCAGTGTCCAGTTATTGGTTCAGCCATTTTTAGCATTTACTATGTGCTAGACACTGCTCCAGGCTCTGGGGAAGCAACAATAAGACAGGCAGAGTTCCTGGCTATATGCAGCTACCATGTGGAGGAGCTGGGCAATAAGGAAGTGGACACAGGTGATTGCAGAGCGTGAGGAATACTGTGAAGACAGTGCCACGGGGTGATATGGAGTGTGGGGGAGGTTCCTTTAGAGGGGTGGTCAGAGGAGCCCTTCTGAGGAGGGGCCATTGGAGCCAGCCATGGGAGGGTGTGGGGATAGACCTTGCCAAGCAGAGGGACTAGCATGTGCAAAAGCCTTGAAACTGGAAAGAGCGCGATGCTCTCAGCGAAGCTTTCTGGTGACTTAATTGGGTTTTTTTGCCTCCTAATCTACTTTGTTCCTCTCTCTGAAATGCTAAGCACATTGCCTTGTAGCTTACATGTGGGCATATTTCTCCCCATCCCTCATCCTTTGCAGACTCTCTTAACCTTTCAAGAACATCGTGTCTGAAATGAGGGCAATTAATGGCAACAGCGAGCGTTTGTTAAGCCCCCGCTGAAGAATGCTAGACACTGGTCCGAGTGCTTTGCAGGTATTTCCTCATTTAATGCACACACTAGCCTCACGAGGTCGATACCACTATAATCCTCATTTTTCAGATGAGAAAAGTACGGCGTAGGCTGAGTAACTTGCTGGGAAGCGGCTGAGCTGGGGTTCTGAGCCATGCAGCCTGCCCCTTGGCCGGTGCACCATCTAGCTTCCTAGTGCTGTGGCACGCAGGCGTCTGCCCCGAGGAGGCCCTTGTCACCGGAGTGTGTGAGCTGCAGCCTCGGCTGCACTCAGCCGCAGGCGCTCCAGCGACCCGACTGGCTACTGCCCCCGGGCCTTTCTGTGTCCAGGTTATTGAGGATAAATGAGCAGGCTAGTAACAGATGGAGGAGCTTATAAAACAGCAAATTCCACCAGGGAGAAATAAGGGAAAATAAAGGTACCTGTGAGGACTTGGGCAATCCAGGTGCGAGTCCCCTGGTGCCGACCTGCGGGACCTTCCCACGTCCTCTCACCCGACTTCAGTGAGGAGGGGCAGGCCCAGGCAGGTAGGACCCTTCAGCAGGCAGAGCGTCTTGCTTTTCATTCTTCCTCCCGCCTGGGACTCAGGCAGGTCTCTTGGCTCTCCGGGCCTCAGTTTCTTCGCCTGTAAAATGCCCACGGTGCCGACGCTGGCCTCACGGGGAGTGAGAATTATGAGACGCTGGGTGTGAGAGCACTTTGTGAGGGGCCCAGGCTCCAGCAGTGGTAGCAGGTGAGTATTAGACTGAGACAGGTTCGCCGGGAGATGTCTCTGAGTTATCTGAGGGTTTCTTTTATTGTTTCTTCATCTCGTTAGTGCCAGGAAGTGAGACTTGGCTGCATTTTGCCATTTCCAAGTTAGGCTAAAATTTTCTTAAAAGGCAGCTCTGCTTTTCATAAAGTCTCATTAGAGCCCAGGCGCGGGAGCAGAGCGCTGACTCGGGCCCGAGAGCAGCCAAGACTTACGGCCTTAGCCTTCCAGAGGCTCTCATTTCAATTGCAGTGGAATTCCAGCCACCTGACCTCTCTCTCCCCTGCCTGTAACTCCACAGTTAGGGGACTTTTATTACCAACTATGACAGCATTTCAAGGGAATGTCCCCAAAGGCCACTTCATTAATGAAGACATTTCTGGAAGTTTCTTTTCCCTTTGACTGTGTATTCAGCAAGTTCCCTCTTGCTTCCCACCCCCCCACCCTCATTGATATGAACACATACAGTGCCCAGCTGCCAGCACTTGGATGCAGATGGTTTAAAAGAAACTAGAAACTCTATAACTCTGACTCTTTAAGATCTGCCTGAGCGTTCACACACTTTTAAACAGATTGTCTACTCAGGGAGGTGAAATTTTAAGGGTCTCCCAAGACATGGATTGACTGATTAATTATTTTACTCATTTGACAAACATTTATCAAGCAATGATATGTGCCATGCACTTTTATAGATACCAGACAGAGGGTAGACAAGACTGGAAAGGTTCCTGCTCGTCTGGGTGTTAAATTCTATCAGGGACGCAGACAACAAACCACACGTTTAGATCAGTCAGAATTTCTGATAGAGGCAAGCGCACTGAGAAGACGTCGCAGGGTGCTGGCATGCTGCCCTTCTCCTGTGAGCACAGAACTTAAATAAGAGTGGTCGGGAAGGCCTCACTGAAGAGCTGAATTCAGTGGAGGCAGCTGAGTTAAATCTGGAGGAGGGCATTCTAGGTGGAGGGAGCAGGATTGTGGAGGTCCAGAGGTGGGAATGAGCTTGGTATGTTTGAGGAATAGAGAGTCGTATGTCTGGCAGCCGTGTGGCGGAACAGGTGGACAGGGCTGTGTGGATCATGCAGGGCCTGGTAACCACTGTAAAGAATTACGTTTTGTTTGAAATTAGAAATCACCTCCTCTACTCTTCAAGTTCAAGAGTGACAGGTAGAAACCCACAGAGAGAACTTGTCTGGAGAGTCTTTGTGACCCTGTGTTACCTGCCTCTCTATTGGAGACAGTAGTCTCTGTGTGCAGGATCTGCCTGGACCCTAGCCTCAGTCTGTCAGCTGGCTGGGCAAACTGGCTTTGTTTCCTGTAGGGTTGGGGCACATGGGGGAAGGGTGGGGAGTTGCTGCTGAGTCCAACTCCTTGGCTCCTCTGAGTCCCCTAAGTGCATGAAACAGGCTGGTTCTCGCCTTGTCCCTTGACCTGGAAGAACCCCCGGAGGCCTCGCATCCTAGGGCCTCGCTCACTTGTCAGGGAGATGGTAAAGCGGACGAGGCAGGGTGGCTTAGGAGAGTCATGGTCAGTAACCTCCTCAGCCTGCTGAAGCAGGAGCCAGGCTTTCCGAACTTTTTGAGCCATCCCTCGTTCTCCAGCACAGGCTTTGCCCAGCCCAGCCCAGCCCATCTCACAGGCTGCTCTGTTTTCATCTTACATTTCATCCTTAAATGGACCTGCTGGGGTGCTTCCAAAGACTGCCCACTGTTGGTGCATTAAATCCACACCTCAGCCTGGCCTCCAAGGCCTTTTACAGTTTTGTCCTAATTACTGCTCCAGTCTTCTCCCTCTTCTGCTACACAGATTTGCTCCCATGCCAGCCTTGTTTACTTGCAGTCTCTAAATATGGCTTGTACTTTCTGGACTCCTGCATTTGTGTGTGTCACACCCCTCTCCTAGAACACCCCAGGTGCACCTTGAATTTCCAAACCTGCCCCTCCAGCAAGTCTTTCCCGATTGCTTTAGTTCATGAAGATCGTTCACATACCTCTGAGCAGCTCAAGTGCTTACAGTCTGCAGTTGTTATAGAACTCACAAGGTAGTTAACTTTTCTTTGGTCTCCCCAATATACCATCAGCTCCTGAAGGAAACAGGTGCCTTATTGATGATGTTGATAAAAGCATCAGGGGTGGGAAAGACCCGAGAACAGACTGGAAGCCACATGCATCTCTTTCAGGTTAGGGTGGGAGCCTACTCCAGATGAAACAGTCCAGAAAGAGAGAGCAGCATCATTTAAATTTCCAGGTGGGCCCAGTCAGCTCTCCAGATAATTTCCAAAATGAGTCCCTTGCTGATGTATCTCCGCAGAACTCCAGCTCTGAGGAATGATGTTTTATGTTATCTATGGCCTTGAATTAGCTTCCATCCCTTTGTAGAGTGCAAGAACATCTGGTTTTTGGAATCACTGATGGGAAAACTCCCCCACAGCTTGGAGCTGGAGGTGCCCTTTTTGTCTGAGGAGGAAGGTCGGTTCTAGAGATGGTTGGGCCTGGTCACAGGGACTGTCTTCTTGCTTCTGGCACTGATTTGATGAATGTTCTTGACTCGGACCTCAGGGAGCTTTCCTTGCCCTTGAATTTAGGAATGAGTCTTGTTTTCAGTTCCTAGGAGACTGTATGGCACACACACGCACACGCACTCATCTTGAGCAAGAAAAGGGTCCTTGTTCAACATGCTGTCACCAGCACACTCACGAAGTACGGGGCGTTTAACCTGGGGTGCCTGCTCACTGAGCTGCCCACCCACTTTTATTGAGAAATGGCAAGACATGGCCAGGCATGAGGGATGTACACTCTTTCCTCCTTGTGTGCATTCTGTTTCTCTGTTGGTAAATATCAGTTCAGTAAGAGTAACCAAGTTTGTGATCTACTCTTAGGGCGTAGAATTAGTAAAACCATTCAGATCAGCTTCCTCTAATATTTATTTTGGCATAAGCCTTTCTGTAGTATTTTATATTAGCTGGGGGGTGGCTAATCGGTGTATTTTTGTTTGGTGGCCAAGTGTTTCTCTTGTACTCAGAGATTACATATATTTTCTCAAAGGGACATGATATGCTCAAGAAGGTTAGATGTTATCCTGCCTTTATTGGTAAATGCAAGAGAAAAACCCCAAGAAATGGAACTCTTACCCCAGGAGAACTTTAGATGGAGGAAAATGAGATACTTGAAGAAGAGAAATGTTCCTAAATTTTATAGCACCTGAGTTCTTATCATAACTTCTTTGGTTAATCTCTTCCCACTCTCCACCCCCCTTCCCTCTTTCCTTTGAAATATGATCGTCTGTTGCATGCGTCGGTGTCTCTGGATTTATTTAGTTTATCAGATTCTTTTGTTCACTAGCTTCTTCTTAAAAAAGACCCTTCAACTTTTCCTATAGTGCTGGTCTGGTGGTGATGAACTCCTTTAGCTTTTCCTTGTCTGAGAAGCTCTTTATCTGACCTTCAATTCTAAATGATAGCTTTGCTGGGTAGAGCAATTTTGGTTGTAGTTCCATGTTTTTCATCACTCTGAATATTTCTTGCTGCTCCCTTCTGGCCTGCAAAGTTTCTGTTGAGAAATCAGCTGACAGTCGTATGGGTGCCCCCTTGTAGTTAACTAACTGCTTTTGTCTTGCTGCTTTTAAGATTCTCTCTTTGTCTTTAACCTTTGGCATTTTAATTATGATGTGTCTTGCTGTGGGCCTCTTTGGGTTCCTTTTCTTTGGGACCCTTTTCTTTGGGACCCTCTGTGCTTCCTGGACTTGTAAGTTGATTTCTTTCCCCAGGTAGGGGAAGTTTTCTGTAATAATTTTTTCAAATAGGTTTTCAATTCCTTGGTCTCTTTCTTCCCCTTCTGGCACCCCAATAATACAAATTTTGGGCATCTTGAAGTTGTCTCGGAGGCTCCTTATACTATCTTCATATTTCTGGATTCTTTTTTCTTTTTGCTCTTCTGGTTGGGTTCTTTTTGTTTCCTCATGTTCCAAATTGCTGATTTGATTCTCAGTGTCCTCTACTGTTGATTCCATGTAAATTATTCTTCATTTCAGATCCTGTAGCCTTCATTTTAAATTGGTACTTTATTATGTTTTCGATTTTCTCAGTTATTTCCCTAACAGTCTGCTTAAACATCCTTATAACCATTATTCTGAACTCTGTATCCGTTAGCTTGCTTGGATCTATTTCATTTAGTTCCTCTTCTAGAGATTTCTTCTCTTCTTTCCTTTGTGACATGTTTCTTTGCCTCTGCATTTTGGCTGCTTCCTGGTGTTTGTTTCTATGTATTAGGTAGAGCTGCTGTGCCTCCTGGAATTTGTAGAGTGGCTTTGTGTAGTAGGTGTCCCATAGGGTCCAGTGGCTCAGCCTCCCCAGTCACCTGAGCTGGGCCTTCTAGGTGCTCCCCTGTGTGGGCTGTGTGCACTGTCCTGTTGTAGTTGAGCCTTGGTTGCTGTTGGCATCCCTGGGAGGAACTGACTCCCAGGCCAATCAGCTGTGAGGACCAGCTGCAACTACAGCCAAAGAGCTGCTGTGCTGGAGACACCCCTATGGAGCAGGATTAACTTCAGTGGAGCTTTGGTGTTGACCAAGTGCGCCCCTTAAGTGTGTCACTTGTGGATGTGGTAGGGTTGTCATCCAGCATGGTCGAGTCTGAGCACCAGGTGCATTGTCTCTGGGGCCTCCGGGGAGGTGCAAAGTGAGCCTGTGCCAGTGCCTTGCTCAGGGCCACCCAGCATGAGCTACACGGGAAACCGTAGTTGGCTGCTACTTGTGCTGGGCTTGGCGGTGTCCAGGAGAGGCCAAGCTGTGAGCCATGCTGGCTGCTGCTAGTGCCAGGCCTGGGGCCACTTACCAAGCCATATAGGGCACGCTGTTTGTTTGTTTGAGAGATTTTAGGAAAGTCCTATGCTTGAGGCTGGAGAGGCCACTTGCACAGAAAAGCCCCTGGAAATGGCCTGGATGAGCTGCAGGTGGGGAGGGGCGGGGCCTCCGGGAATCACGGGGCGGGGCCAGAGGTGAGAGTCAGGTGCTGGCGACTCAAATATGGCACCTGCCAGGCAGCTGTGTGCGGGGAGGACTCTCCAAAGGAGCCATGGCCTCCGTCAGCCCTTCTGCCTGGGAGAAAGCTGCCCCTCCACCTCTCACCTGGATTTCAGGCAGGTTAGTTCCTCCCCGAGTGTCCCGGGTCCTTTCAGGCTGCTGCCCGGCGCTGGGCTCAGAGGGAGCGCGTCTGAGTGAGTCCGTGCGCGGGCCCTTTAAGAGGAGCTCCTGGGGCTCCCGCAGCCTCCGTGACCCTCAGGGACAGTCCCCGCTGGTTTCACAGCCTGGAGTTGTGGAGACGTCTCTTCCTGGCCCTGGAGCCCTGGGCTGGAGGCCTGCTGTGGGGCTGGGACCCCTCCCTCCTCCGGGAAACCTCCCCCGCCGAGATTCCCTCCAGGGTTTCAACTGCGGCACTGGGTGTGGGCCTGCGGCTGGGTCTCTGGGATTCAGCCCCGATCCGCCCGCGTCTCCACCCCTCCTCCCGGTCTCGGTGCTGCTTCAGCTCCCTGGTTGTAGGGCTTCTGTTCAGCCAGATTTCAGGAGGCTCTGAGTGCTGTTGGTTCTGTATTTTAGTTGTAATTTTGATGTGGTTGCAGGAGGCGGCAGGTGCAGCTGTTACCTACGCCACCATCTTGTTTCTCCAGTGTTTTCTGTTTTTTTAAAAAATATAGTTTCTCCAATTACAATGTAATATATGTTCATTGTAGGAAATTTAGAAAATAGAGACAACTCTTGTTTTATTTCTGAGGCTCTTCTAGGCTCACTGAGAGAACCTGATCTTGGAGCCATTTTTGGAAATGTGGACCAAAGCTTGTAGCTTCTTCAGGAACATTTAGCTGGCCCAGTGCATCGGTCTGGAGCCTTATGATAGAGTGTGTCTGTTTGCGTAGGTCCTGCGACATCCCATGGCCTGTTTCCTTGGAAATGTACTACCCTGACCTCTCAGTGAGAGTTCAGCCTAATCTAGAGCGAGGACTCTCTGAAACTATGATGCTTAGTCCACAGGGAAGCAACCTCACCTTAGAAGGCACTTTGACATTTCCCTCAGTACCTGCTTCTATTTCCTGGCAAGGTACAGACTGCCACCGTTTTCTTTATTTTCAGTAACCACTGAGCAGGCAGAAGTGAGTCATTTCCGTGGACTTTCTCATTTTGTGTCCTTTGGTTTATCCCCCACATGCAGCTCCCACTTTGTTTAGAACTGACAGATTTATCTTGTTCGAGGAACAAATGCCTCTCTTTGTTTCTCTGAGATAATTAGAAAAGCCAATACATTTTTGTTAAAATAACAAGGACGCGGGAATTCTGTGAGTGTGGACTTAAGTGCTTTTTAATCCTTGCATCTCCAGTGTCTTTCACACTATTTAGCACATTGTAGGTACTCAAGCAAGGCTAATTGAGTTACTGAATTAAACACTAATGCAAACTTACTGGTTTATTCTGTTGGTACAGGGCTGTCACACTACATAATTCCAGGGACACCTTTCACACACACTGTCCCACCTGTGTGGCTAAATACAGCAGCCTTGTCTAGAAGCAATTGTCAATCCAGCGCAGGAGATTTGAATAGCTTCTTGGTTCTTGGTATGGTTTTACCAGTCTCTGGAGTGGCACTGAGTTGGAGTGTTCAGAAACTGCTCAGACTCTCCCACTGTGCACACTAATGTGACTCATTTGTCTCCCTGAGCCTAGGAACATAGTGTTCTGCTTAAGCTCATCCTGCACAGACAGACTTCATCTAAATTCCAGCCCATGGTAGCACTGCTTCCACTTCATATCATTCTGCTCCAACCCATTCATATCTGTTTTCTCTTTGATCTCCCTCTGAAGAATTCATAAGGACCTGTGCAGGTATCTGCTTACTTGTGGGTTTCTGCTCAGAACCAGCCACATGTGAAACTCCTCCTCGATAGTGAAGCCTCATTGTAGCTAGTGATTTCTCTCTCAGATGAGTTGCTCTCAAATTCCAGTTCCCTCTTTCCTGGATATCAAGCTAAAGTGAGAAGCCCTAGACCATTAAATGAGAGGAGTACTAGAGGCCGCTAGTGACTAAACCACTTTCAGGCTTATTTCATTTTTATTGAATGGTCTCTTGAAACAAGATTAGTATACTCACTAGCAGATGTACAGTTGTTGGTAGTATGTGTTAATGATGAATTTCTTTCATAGATGTCAAGCCATCTTATATGTAAGTATCATATTTTGTATTATAGTTACGATCTCATAGGTAAAATAAAATTTACGCAAATTTCCCATTGGCTTTAGGTGGCCAGTTATTGTTTGGGTCTGCTGTGGCATTCATTATAGACTTTTGTTGCAGTTCCTATAGATCATCATTTTACTGGTTATGGGTTCTTGTCCCCATTATTCATTATTATCTTCTTGAGGACAAGGACAGTCTCTTTTCATAAACATTCCCAGTGGTGATAATTACGCCAGAACATAACTCTGTTTTGTAAGTGTTTGTTGATTGAAGAAATACATCAAAAGTCTTAAGCTGGTGGTCAGATCACCTTTGGATGGTTAAGTAGGAGGATACCATGGGATCAGGGGTTACTGAGATTCTTTAGCATTTACTATAGTTGGAGAATCAGGGGAGGCATAAGGGGCACATCGCCTCTCAATATACTAAAAGGGGAGAATAAATCATTATATTAGTAAATATTAGAAGATGTGCAAGCAGCTACATAAATTGTAATGTGTGAGTTATTGGCTATATTAGTTTTGTGGTGCTATAAAGTAATATTTTCCCCTCCTGTCAAAAGGATAGCCATGAGCTATGATTGGGCAGGAATCACCACCAGTGTCTGAACATTGGGAGAAGCAACTAAGTACCAGGGAGCAGTGGCGATCAAGGACCATGGACAGCTACAGAGGTTGCTCAGGCTTAACCTATGGCCCCTAATGTGACCAGTATGGCGTGTTAAATTAGACTGGGAAAATAAGTTAGTTCATGAATTCTAAGCCATGAAGAAAGTTGGTGGCTGGTAGGAAGCAGTGATTCCATTTTGAGAACAAATCCTCCAAGTATCTCAGATTCTGGGGCTGAAAGTACTAGAGACAAGGAACAACCTAGTGTGTACCACATCAAACCCCCCCCCCCCAATGGAATATGGTTTCGATTATTCCATACTATCTCTGGGCTATGACTTTGGCCACTCACTCTTTAGCATTATCCTTATTAAGGTTTCATGGAACAGCTCTTTCTCTCACATATCCTGTTAGACCAGCATGGCCCCCATCTCCTAGGAGTCACATGTGATACTCTGAAAGCAGATACCTTAGTTTGACTTAGGCAGCCTGGTGTGTACAGTGCTGCCCTAGAACAAAACCATCTATAAGGAAGGATCTTTCTTGATGGGTTACTGTGGAACTCTGGACAAGTTCTTTCGCCTCTTACGGCCTCACATCCATCTCAGTTGGAGAAAATAACTTCTTTATTGTCCTTAAAATAAGGTGGTATCTGTAAAAGACCCAGATTTTTGAGGAAAGATATTCTGGAACATGGTAGTGAAGCAGTGTTATCATGAAAAATGGGTGCATTCTCTTGTGCAAGGTGGAAAGTCTGTTGTTAATGCTTCAAAACTTGGCTTCATTTCTCCTCAATTCTTAGCTGAATGAACTCATCATACAAAGATTTGAGAATTGAGTATGTATCTGAGAAAGACAATGGAGGTCTAGTTTGTTGGTAAATTTAACTTGGAAAAAAGAGACCATTTTCTTGTATATTATTTTCTCTGGGTTAAAAAAAAGGAACAGATAGATTTATGCTTTACCTTCAAGTGCTCCAAATTATGTGTGATAGCTTTTCAAAAAGCTCATCTCTAAAGGCAAAAAACACACTCTTTACGTATATGTGATTTGACAGCATTCTTGGCCTGAGATTTTAGATCTGTCATTTATTACTGTAGTTCACCAATTGTAATTATTTGTTCAAGGGCCTTTATTGTACATTACCAAAACAAAATTCAGGGAAAACAGCATTCTCATTATGCAAATCATGTAACTTTTATGTTTATTAATCCTTCCATGGAGGAATCAATATCTACTTTTGAATGAGAGTACTAATCACTGTGACCCCTCCCCCCCCTCAAATATTTCTGGGATAAAATATTTTGAATTTTTCTAAGGGACTCATTACCTCAGCACGTTAGATCTCCTTATGCACCTCCCCTACATCAGCAGGCTTTTGAGGTACTTGTGTAGATTTACAGGGACAAGACATTTGCTTCAGAGTCTAGTGGTCATGTAAAAGACACTTTAAACTCTCCATGTGATTGTTATCGAACCATATCTAAGCAACAATCCAATGATCCTCTGAATGTGCTCTGCACTCTCCTAGGTATTTTGGAGGATCAGATACCACCACTCTGGTGATGCCAGAATTGGTGTATGGACATCTGCCCTCTTACACCTGGCTTCCTTTCTGTTGCCAAGTTCTCATCAACATCCAAGGCCAGGTTTTGGTTGCCAGAAAAATCAGTATTTAGTTGAACAGACTGCACCATACTAAGAGAGACCAGTATGAATCTATTTTGTCCTTTAAAGACTTATTTTCATTGTTCTCACCTACTCTTTCCTTGAAAACAGTGTATGGACTCAGAGATTTTGTGTTTTTCCTGCTTTTCTTGATTCCAAATAATATCTGTTTTCTCCTCTTGCTTTTGACATTCTTATGCACCATAATATTTACCATTATGGAGGATGGTATGTGTTTGCATTAATATGTACACAAGTGACTATATTTAGCTGGGAGAAGTGAAATCCAATGGGTAAGGGGACTTGACCACGGTCACAGTAGAGTTCTAAAACCTTGATTTTTCCTTAGCTTTCTATCCTCTCCCCCATGGGGCAAAACAGGGCAAAATATAACACACAATGACGTCTTGATTCCCTCTGTACTGCTTAATTGAACCACTGTTGTGATGTTGATATCTATGGTGGAGTAGTAATACTTATTTCTCAGTAATACTACTAAGAACTATCCATGGTACGGATAAGCTTACAGTAAAACTATTCTTGAACAGGAACACAGCCTCAGATGGAATGAAACCTTTTGCTCCTTGAACTTAAAACTTTAGATTCCCGAATGAACCCATGAATTCTTCCTCCCATTTTCTCTCTTAGTATCACACATCAGCTCTTTTCCAAACTTCTGCTTTGGTGGCATGCAGGACTATGGAAAACATCCCCCAACCCAGACAGCAGACTAGTTGGTGAGCTAGAATGCTTCCATGTGCCACTGAGTGAGGTCCCAAACTTTACTAAGACAGATGTTCCTTTGTTCTGTACATTGCCCTATGTCTCCTTATCTGGCTGTTGCACTTGTACAGTTGCTTGCAAACCATGGTCAGGGTTGAGCCAGCCAGCCTGAAGGTCGATCCCACCCACGAGCAGGCCAACAGCAATCAAGAGCCATTTATAACAGGCGGGCCCACATAACTCACACGAGGGACATTCCTAGTGAACCCAGGTCAGGAGATCAAGGAGACTGCACCACTGGGTCCCACAGGAAACCTACTACATAAGGCTGCCCCAGGACGACTAGGAGTCAAAGCAGTTCTATGTAATACATAGAAACAAACACAAAGAGGCAGCCATAATGGGGAGAAAAAGAAACAGGCCCTAAATGAAAGAACAGGAGGAATCTCCAGAAAAAGAGCTAAATGAAATGGAGGCAAGTAATTGATCAGATATAGAGTACAAAAAAATGGTTAATAGGATGGTCAAGAAACATAGTGAGAACTACAACAGCATGAAAAAGGATATAGAAATGATGAGAAAGAATCAATCAGAAATGAAGAATACCATAGCTGACATCAGGAACACACTGGAAGAAATAAAAAGTAGGTTGGATGAAGAAGAAGACTGAATCAGCTATTTGGAAGCCAAGGTAAAACAAAACACCCCATCAGAGCAGCAAAAATAATTAAAAAGAATGAAGATAGTTTAAGGGAACTTTGGGACAACATGAAACTTAACAACATCTACATCATAGGTGTACCTGAAGGAGAAGAGAGAGAGCACAGGATCGAGAACCTATTTGAAGAAATAATGACCATAAATTTCCCTAACCTGGTGAAGGAAAAAGACACACAAGTCCAGGAAGGCAGACAGTCCCAAACAAGATAAACCCTAAGGGGATCACACTGAGACACATCATAATTAAAATGACAAAGGTTAAAGACAAAGAGAGAATCTTAAAAGCAGCAAAAGAAAAAGGAGTTAATTGCCTACAAGGGAGCTCTCATTAGACTGTCAGCTGATTTCTCAACAGAAACATTTCAGGCCAGAAGGGATTGGCATAAAATATTCAAAGCTATTGAAAGCAAGGACCTATGACCAAGACTACTTTACCCAGCAAGGCTATCATTTAAATTGAAGGAGAAATAAAGAGCTTCCCAGAGAAGAAAAAGCTAAAGGAGTTTGTTGCCGCCAAGCCAGTGTTACACTGAAGGGCCTGCTTTAAGATGTAGAACAAGAGGATGAAACAAACAAACAAAACAAAAAAGGGAACAGAAGTAAAAGAATAAAATGGAAATAAATATGAACCTATCTATAATCACTTTAACTGTAAATGACTTAAATGCTCTAATCAAAAGACATAGGGTAGCTGAATAGGTCAGAAAGCGAGACCCATATATATGCTGTCTGCAAGAGACCCACCTCAGAACAAAGGATGCACACACACACACACACTCTAAAAGTAAAGGGATGGAAAAAGATATTCCATGCAAGTGGAAATGAGAAAAAAAAAAGCTGGGGTAGCACTGCTTTTCCTGATAAAATAGACTTTAAACAAAGTCTATAGTAAGAGACAAAGAAAGACACTAAATAGTGATAAAAGCAGCAGTGCAACCAGAGGATATAACTCTGGTAAACATTTATTCTCCCAGCATAGGAGCACGTGAATATATAAAGCAAATATTGATGGACATAAAGAGAGAGATTGACAGTAATGCAGTCATAGTAGGGGATTTTAGCACCCTATTGACATGAAAGGATAGATCTTCCAGACAGAAAATCAACAAGGAAACGGTGGCCTTAAACGACACACTAGATAAGGTGGATTTAATATCTCTTTTTAAGTTCTCACCTGAGGATATGTTTTATTGATTTTTGAGAGAGAGGAAGAAGGAGAGAGAGAGAAACATCCATCAGTTGCCTCCCATACTCACTCCTCCGGGTATTGAACCTGCTGCCTATCTATGTGCCCTGACCAGGAATCGAACCTAAACGCTTTTGGTGTATGGAAAGACACTCCAGCCAACTGAGCCACCTGACCAGGGCTAACTGATACCTTCAGAGTATTTCACACCAAAACAGCAGAATATACACTCCTTTCAAGCACACGTGGGACATTTTCTAGAGTAGACCACGTGTTAGGATACAAAACCATTTACCATTGCAACGACAGAAAAACAAGGTACCTAGGAATAAACCTAACCAAGGAGGTAAAAGACCTGTACTCAGAAATCTTTAGGACACTGAAGAAAGAAATGAAGATACAAATAAGTGGATGCATATATTGTGTTCATGGGTTAGAAGAATTAACATCATTAAATGTCCATACCCCCAAAGCAATCTATAGATTCAATGCAATTTCCATTAAAATACCAATGGCATATTTCACAGATCTAGAATAAATATTCCAAAAATTTATATGGAACCAAAAAAGACCTCCAGTAGCCTCAGCAATCTTGAGAAAGAAAAACAAAATTGGAGGGATCACAATACCTGATATCAAACTATGCTACAAAGCTAGTGTAATCAAAATAGCCTGGTACTGGCGCAAAAACAGGCATATAGATCAATGGAAGAGAACAGAGAGCCCAGAAATCAACCCACGCCTATCTGGTCAATTAATGTTTTACAGAGGAGGCAAGAGCATACAATGGGGTAAAGACAGTTTCTTCAATACATGTTGTTGGGAAATTGCACAGGTACATAAAAAAAGAAAAGAAACTAGATCACCAACTTACACCATACAAAGAATAAACTCCAAATGGATAAAAGACTTAAATGTAAGTCATGAAACTATAAAAATCCTAGAAGATAACATAGACAGTAAAATCTCAGATATCTCTTGGAGCAATATTTTCCCGCTTTGTCCCCTAGGGCAAAAGAAATAAAGGGAAAAATAAACAAATGAGATTACATCAAATTAAAAAACTTCTGTACAACAAAAGAAACCGTCAAAATGAAAAGGGAACCCACTGTATGGGAGAACATATTTTTCAAAGAATCCATGCAACTCAACACCAGAAATAATCCAATTAAAAAAATGAGCATGCCCAGCTGGGCATGGGTCAGCGGTTGAGCATTGACCTAGGATCCAGGCAATTGGGGTTCAGTTCCCAGTCAGGGCACATGCCCGGGTTGTGGACTCGATCCCCAGTCAGGGGCGTGCAGGAGGCGGCCTATCACTGACTCTCATCATTGATGTTTCTCTCTCTCTCCCTTTCCCTTCCTCTCTCTGAAATCAATAAAGATATATTAAAAAAAAAAAAAAAAAGGGCAGCCTGGGCCAGGTGGCTCAGTTGGTTGGAATGTCGTCCTGTACACCAAAATGTTGTGTGTTCGATTCCCGGTCAGAGCACATACCTAGGTTGTGGGTTCAATCCCTGGTTGGAGCTTGTATGAGAGGCAACCGATCAATGTTTCTCTCTCACATTGATGTTTCTTTCTCTCTCTTCCCTTTTCTCTCTCTCTAAAATAACAAACATACAAACAAAAAACCCCCACATATCCTCAGGTGAGGATTACAAAAAAAAGGGCAAAGGTCCTGAGTAGACACTTCTCCAAAGAGGACATACAGATGGCCAATAGACATATGAAAAAATGCTCAGTCACTAATCATCTGAGAGATGCAAATTAAAACCGCAATGAGATATCACCTTGCACCTGTGAGATTGGCTACCATCAGTAAATAAAAAAATGAGAAGTACTGGTGAGGATGTGGAGAAGGGGGAACCCTAAGTGCACTTTTGGTGAGAATGGAGACTACTGCAGCCACTGTGGAAAACACTATGGCGTTTCCTCAAAAAATTAAAAATGAAACTGCCATTTGACCCAGTGATCCCACTTCTGGGAATATATCCTAAGAATCCTGAAACACCAATCAGAAAGAATATATGCACCCCTGTGTTCACAGCAGTGTTATTTACAATAGTCAAGATTTGGAAACAGCCCAAGTTCCCATCATTAGGTGAGTGGAAAAAGCAGTGGTGCCCGGCTGGTATTGCTCAGTGGTTGATTATCGACCACGTACCCAGAGGTCACTGGTTTGATTCCTGATCAGGGCACATGCCTGGGTTGCAGGCTTAATCCCCAGTAGGGGGCATGCAGGAAACAGCTGATCAATGATGTTTTTGTCATGGATGTTTCTATCTGTCTACCCTCTCCTTTCTTATCTCTCTAAAAATCAATAAAAACATACAAAAAAACAAAACAAAACAGCGGTACATTTACAAAGTGAAATACCAAATGACCATAAAAAAGAAGGAAATCTTACCCTTTGCTACAGCATGGGTGGAGCTGGTGATTATTATGCTAAGTGAAATAAGCCAGTCAGAGAAAGGCAGACACCATACGATATCACTTATATATGGAATCAAATGAACAAAATAGGAATAGAGACATGGATAGATAGCATTCTGCCACCTGTCAGAGGGGAGGCGGGAACGGGGCCAGGATGAAAGAAGGTGAAGGGATAGCCAGAGAACATATATGCATAACCCATGGACACAGCAGTGTGGTGATGGCCAGAGGGAAGGGGGGTCGGGGGCTGGGTAGAGGGTGGCAAAGGTGGGGAAATTGGGACATCTGTAATAGTGTCAACAACACAGAAATCTTCTGTTGAAAAAACCTTTAAAAAACAAGCAAAACAACTTTAGATTCCCATGGCTGAGTTTTGCCTTACTGAGAGAAGTTGCGAATTGAGGATAATTATTTTACTGGTTTGAGTAAAATAATGGTGTCAGCTTCCAGTACATTGATATTTTGGGCCCACGTTTTCTTGGTCTTAGATATTGGGAGAGTTTCTCACGTCTGGGCTGTTTTTGTAGATACAGCTCATGTTTTCAGTTTCCCTTTCTTGCAGCTACCCCAGAGGATCACAGAGAGCACACAGGGAATTGACAATTATTTTTAATGAGAGGTGTATACGAAGCGGCTTCTCATTCTGAATTCTCTGCACTGCTTTTTAGAGGAATCAGGGGGTTTGGGATGTGCTTTTGGTACTGTTTGTGTTCACAGTGTGTTCTATAATCACTTTCTGGCAGGGCCAAATGGGCTTTGGTTTTGAGTTTTATCTCAGAAGTATGCCTTATTTTGCTAAGCAAACCAACTAGTTAATGACATTTAAGGAAAACACAAGCCCTCTAATATTTGTCTTTGGTTTGATTGAAGGTGAAAAACCTGGTAAGGTGGAAAGGGATTTAAAATGTCAAATTTTTCCAACTTCTCTTTTCCTAAAACTCAGCTGCCTGGGTTTGAAGTTATCCTGGATTCGTAGGCTGCTGTGCTCTAGACGTTCTCAGAAAACAAGGGAAGGCTCTTTTCTCCACCCACTTAGCTGTGCTGCTTTGATACCAGCATCACAATCAAAAGTGATATTCAATTTTATATGTATTTTTGACTCATAGCTGGGCCCTCAGAGAGCTAACAGTGTGAGAAAACAGACATAGGATAAATAATTGCCCATATACCAAGGATGCCACCTAAGCAAAGAGTGAAGCTACCTATTTGCATCCG
Organism: Miniopterus natalensis; assembly: GCF_054644295.1. Lineage (NCBI taxonomy): Eukaryota > Metazoa > Chordata > Mammalia > Chiroptera > Miniopteridae > Miniopterus > Miniopterus natalensis. The sequence goes on from NC_142084.1 coordinate 18,739,364, forward strand.
AAATGCTAGTCATAACAATATAAATACTGTTGTAAGAACTGTGTCCTGGGAATTTTGTTTTTCTTATCAACTAAGAATCATTGCATTAATATTAGATGGGGCATGTCACCCGTGCTTAGTATAGTCTCAAATATTAGGATGTCTGCTAGACACATCCAAATTAAAAAGGGGGAGATCTTCTGGAGCTGTTATGTTATAAACCTTGACCTCAGATCCACTTTTATTATGTTTGCAAGTAGGCGATAGCCAACCCAAGCGGGAGAAAGAATACTAAATCACTTGGGATTCATGAGCCCCACCCTTTCAAAATGACAGCTTTGTAATAACTTGGCAAAGCATTCGGCTTTTATTTATTTTTTGTGTGCAACAATAAGCCGGCAGGATTGATACAAAAATATATATTTCCTTGGCAGAAAGCTCATCTACTGAGAATACTACTGTTGTGATAAAAACACATAGATAGCACATGGCGGTGCAATCATGTACTGCAGTGTAGATCATTACATATTGGTTTATTTTTACAAACCACATTTTCAGGGTTCTTCATTCGTTAGTGGTCTAAAATGTGCAATTTAATTATAGTGTCTAAAGTTATTGTCATCTCTTAAACTAGGAAACGTACTCACATATTTACCAAGTGAGAAAGAGAACTTACTCCTTTACTGAAGGAAACCGATATAAGTGGATGAAGCAAATCAATGGATTCCACTGGCAGCATTGCATGCAAACCAGAAGTAATGTGCTGCAATAGGATTAAGATTTCCAATGGGAGCATAAAATGTACATGCAGGACCAAACACAGTCTGAATGGGCCAAATCCATTTTTTATTTCTGCATAGATCAAAGGAAAGAGGTTTACCAAGATGAGGCTTGTTAAACATTCAAATGAGAACTAGGTTTCAGTGCATGTTGGCGGGAAAGCACATTAGCAGGATTAGTAGAGCTCTTTCACATTACTTTGAGGTAGAATTCAAGAGTCTGATTATGCTTAATGTAACTCCCCTGTGTTTATTGTCACCAAAAAAAGGAAGGCGAAAAGGAGGTGACAGATGTCCTACAAAATTGAATACATTGTGAAAAGCACTGTGATAGCATCGCGCTCACCCCTGCAAAGGCTGTAACACGAGCTTGGGGCGACAATGAAAATGCATATTGTGGGAAGTCACTTTCTGAAAATTCTGCGTCATGTGGAGTGCCTGTGGGGAGCAGAGACGGAGTGGGTCACGTTGGAGTCTGACTGCAGGGAGTGTGCCGCACAGTAAGAATGGTGTGTAATCAGAAAGGGGGCTGTTCTGTAGTAGAGTAAGGATCTAGGGAGAGAGGGCCTAGTTCCTGGCCTGTGGCTTTCCTAAAAGGTATAAGAGTCCTGGGCAGGGTGGCTCTGTTCCTAGACTGGGCCAGGGGTGGGAGTTGTCAGTGGCTTCAGAGCAATGGAACTGCTACACCGGGAGAAAGTCATGGGGCCCTTTGAGGGGCTTTGAGCAGGAGAATGCTGAGACTTTCCTTGGTGAGATTAACCTGACGTGGGCGGGCAGGGTAGATGAGTGATAGAAGAGCCCTGATGAGGGGAGACAAGTTGGGAGGGTATTTTATTATTCCAGGCAAGAGAGAGGTAGAGCAGCACAATGGGGGTGGAGGGGAGGAGACAGATGTACAGTCGAAACAGTATTGATAGCACCTGGCGGCTCTCAGTGTGGGGGGCTCGCAAGTGGAGAGGGTCTGTGATTTCAAGCCCAGGTAATGGGGGAGATAGTGGTGCCACGATCAGGAGCAGGGAGAGTAGGTATGGGAGAAAAGCTGAAAGTTGTGGAGCTCAGGACCATCTGTGTAACTTGTGGGGCCCAGTGTGAAATTAAAATGCAAGGCTTGTTTAAAAAGTTAGACTTTGAAGATGATGACAGCAGAGTATGGCCCTGCCAAGCTTGGGGCCCACCGTGTGTGAATGTACAGGTTGCTTGCCACGAAGTCCTCCTTGATTGAACCGGAGGTGCTGAAATGCGTGTGTATGCCAGGCTCTTCCTGGACTCCCATGCCCTGCCCCGTGCCTGGCAATGTCAGGGTAAAGGCCCACCGCAGCTACCTGTGCCGGGTGCCCAGGGTCAGGACTGAGGCTGAGAAGACAGGAATCTGCCATCTCTGAGTGGGAACTGGACCCTTCTATCCTAGTTACTGGTTTATTGATAAGCTCATTATCAAACATGAGTAATTCCTCAGAACAGGTGGGGAGCCAGAATTCCTCAGATGTTTGCTGCACTTGAAATTTGAATGAAAACTATTAAAGCTGAAGAAGAGCCTTTAGAAGGTTCCAGGCTTTTTGCTCTCCCCCCACACCAACGTCTTACTCTCCCAAGCATATTGCTTGAAGATTCCTGGGGCATTTTTGCACTGAGGAAAGAACATACTAACCCTTTTTTATTTTTTATTCTGGATGTCTCCCATGTTTGTGTTAGACACACTCTTCTAGAGAGTGTTTATGAATGCTACCTTACTTAATCCTTTGATGTGGGCATTATTACCTCAATTTCCAGATGAGGAAACCAAGCTTCAGAGAGACAAGAGACTCTAAAACCTCGCGGCTCCCAGTCGGCAGTGTCTGTCTCTCTCTGTGATGTTGCCCTCTTTGCTGGTCGTGGAAACACAGTTGGGCTGCTTAAGATTTTTAAAAAAAGTTGTAGCAGAACTAATATTGAAACTAGTTTATGGATGCAGGGTGGAGAGGGGAGAGGAGGAGGGAGAGGAGGGGAGGGGAGCCTGAGAGTATTCTGGGGTTAAAATTATGGTCAGGTGGTGCACAGGGGGGCCTGTGGTCTGCTAGAGGAGACAGGCTCTCTATTTGTCTCACTGGGCAGAAGTTCTTGGGCCTCTGAGTCAGCTGAGAAATCACTTTCCAGTTTGTGGGTTGTGACTAGCCAGCAGGCTGGAGGGAGCTCCAGGGTAACTGGTCCTCCACACATCCTTGGGGGTGATTCTCCTTCATGGCTCCTTAGCTGCTCCAGTGCCCGAGCAGGGCCTGAGGGATGGAGGTCATTGGGAGGTTGTAGAAGAGAAGTCATGCATCTGAATGAAAGGGGCTTTGTCATCTCTCTGGGCACCCAGCTGACAACTCAGGAGAAACTGGATCGCAGGCCAGATTTCTACTGCACATCAGACCTTCCTCCCCAGGCCCCGGCTTTTCTGACCTGAATGGGAAACATTGGGAGGGATAGAAAGTAGAGCAGCTGCCAAATCCAGGAGTTGTTTGTACCAAGTTTCTGCTGAATTGATGAATGTCAGAACTACAGAGAACCTGATTATTTTGGAATCTGAAACCCGTCATTGAATTAATTCTAAATTAGCGGTTCAAATAGAATGATGGGAAAAATAGGTTTTTAAATGTGCTGCTGTTTGAAAACCTAAAGTTCAAGGAAATCTTACTAGTAAAATTTAAAAACACACCTGATTTTTTCCACTCACACATTAACTTAGCTGTATTTGTATTCCATGTAGTAGCTGTGCCAAGCAGAAAGGGGTCTGCTGAGTCCCAGCTCCCCTGGCCCAGGTGCAGCTGGCTCAGGTGGCCTCTGTAAGTGTTTGGCCTCTCAGGGGTTGTACTTCAGTGGAATTCTGTGCAATTTTTCTTGCCTGGGGACCTGAAGAAACTGCCAGGTTTCTTCTGATCAGATGCTGTTTGGAAGAAAGGGGCTGGGCAGTGCCTGCTCCCAGAGTGAGTGGCTCTCCAAAGCACTAGTGTGAGGTCAGGGTGGTTGTCACTCAGGCATCAGGAAACGATGTTAGTGACTGAATGTGATTATTAGGGAAAACCAGGCATCAGGCCGCTGGGCTGATGAGCACAGCCAGGTTCTTTCATGTACCTCAGAGTTAATATTTCAGTGACCTTGCAGTGGTGGGCTAAGCCTATGTAGGACTGAATCCTGGTTATTTCTCTAGCAGGTATGGGTGATAAGCTCACTGGTGCCTGAATGGGTGGGTAGGGATGGTGTAGGGAGGCATTCCCCACCCCTGGAGCTCAGATACCTGGTGAGGCGGTAGCTGGGGTGATGGTGGTGTGGGCCATCTATGGGGTGATTTCAAGTCTGTGACTCCACGTGCCTGCTGAGCCTTGCTTATTACTTATATATATTAGTGGACACTATGATGTAATACAACACCAATTTATTTAAAAACAACTCTGCATTACTGGTAGCTTTTTGTCACTGTGCACTTTCTAAAGATTTTTTTTTTTTTTTTTTTACATTTAAAGGAGTTTCCTTGTACAAGCAAACAAAGCACATCAATTAGAGGCCCACTGGTTTAGGGAAAAGCCATCGCCCACGCTGCTGGGTTGTGTTCTGGCCCACGCACGTGATGGTAGGTTTCAGGAGGCTTCATGACGTTCCTTCCATGCAGAGTCTTCTCTGCTGTAGCTCTCCTCTTCTCCACAGGAGGAGGGACAGTCCATTCAGGAAGCATTAAGAAAAATTAGGCTGAACTTTGGGTACAAAGCAGGCATTCTGTTTATGGGCATCTACTTACCACAATTATTGACGCATTTACATACAGCATCTAAGAGGTGGATGCTACTCAAGTGTCCATCATGAGATGAAAGAATATGCAAAATGTAGTCTATACACACAGTAGAATAGTACTCAGCCTTAAAAAGGAAGCAGATCCTGACACATGCTACGACACGGATGAACCTTGAGGACATTATGCAAGTGAAAAAAGGCAGTTACAAAAATGACAAGTACCATGTGATTCTGCTTATGCGAGATATCTAGAGGAGTCAAACTCACACAGGCAGATAATAGGATGGTGGTGGCCAGGAGCTGGGGAGTGGTGGGTGGGGACAGGGGGTTATTGTTTAATGGGGACAGAATTTCAGTTTTGGAAGATGGAAAGACATCAGTTGCTTCATAATGTATGTGACATACTGAACGGGACACTTAAAAAAGAGTTAAGGTGGCAAATATTATGCTGTGTTTGTTTGTTTTTGCCACAGTGAATAAAAACCATCACCTTTTCCAGTCTCTGAGCCGCATGACTGTGCCCGTCTGTCATCTCTCCACTCACGTTGGCACATTCCCAATTTTCTCTTACTGTGCTGCTCACATACCTCCTCCTGTGGGATCCTGCAGAACTCAGGTTAGAGCTATTCTGGGACCTTCAACCTGTGGCATCCTACAGAGATCAGAGGGAAGGCTGCCTTCCTCTCTGGGTCCTCAGGTGGTGGTTTCTACCCTTCGGCACTGGGTACCATGTCTGATGTGTTTTTCCTGGCCCAGCCACTCTCTGGAGATCCAAATGCCGTGTCATTTTCTGCAGCGGCATTGATTAGTTGTATCACAGAGTTTGGTTTAATTGCAGTGACTTTGCTGTTAATAAATTTATACAAGGTAGAGCAGGAAAAATGTCTTTGGGTGTTTCCATATCCCCAAAAGATAACATGTAACGATTTTCCTGCACGATTTGAATTTTTACTGCTAATAAATGTCTGGCACTGCATTTTGGTGTGATGTTTAAGTCCAGAGGGATATTGTGGAGCCTGCGTGTACATAATTTAATGTGGAACATAGAATTTTAGTTCTGGAAGGGATCTCATTTATTATAGAGGATGAATTTGGGTTCCTTATCAAGGATGTGGTAATGGAGGAGCCAGAAGTAGGCCTTGGTCGCAGTTTCTATGGTGGGCTCCTTGGATTCCTTGATGTATCCTCTTGGAATTTATAAAACTATGTAGTGCCAGGTATTGAGTGTCACTGGTGCCAGAGCATACTATGCCTGCTAGCTTGATGCCGAGTGTGTCAGTGGTGAGCCGTGGCCTTCACCTTGGTTGCAGTCCTCTGTAGATTGCCTTCCCTTTACCTGACAGATGTACTTCTGATGCCACATGCAGAAGTCAGCTTTTGAGTGTAATGATTCTAGGGGCTGGCTGGATTAAATTAGGGGACTGCTGGATTAAATCATTTTGAAAATGGAAAACTTCTCTAACATGAAAAAAATCACCCTTGAATTAACCTTTGATGGGAAATAATGTTTACATCCCCTTTGACTCCCTATTACCTTTGCTCACCCCAATGGGATTGATATTCTTTTTAAAATTTTTATAATTGGTTTGAGAGAGAGAGGAAGGGATAGGAGAGAGAAACATCGATCGGTTGCCTCCCATATGTGCCCTGACTGGGAATCGAACCTGTGACCTTTCGGTGTATAGGACAATGCTCCAACCAACTGAGCCACACTGGCAAGGGCTGTATGATATTCTTCTGAGATCTTGTAGGTTACTTCCTGTAAGGTTATAAGCTTCCCAAGGCCCTCCTACTGCCTCTAGCTCATGCCCAGCACACAGAAGGGACCCTTTAAGTTTGGTTGTACTGAATTTAAGGAGACCATTCTCAGGATTGATGAAAAAGTATGATCACAAATAAAATGCAGCTTCCTTAAGCAATGTGAATAGTGTTTTGTAACCAGACAGAATTAGCCCCACAAGGCTTCATGACAAGGTGAGATTTAGTCTTGGTTCTGGAGAATGGGTAGAAAATTTGTGAAGACAGCTCTAACAGAGGAAAAATAGTCAACTTAGGAGGAAGGGATATAAAGAAATGGGGGAAGATGCAAACTGTCCAGTGTGGAGACAGGCAGTAGAGCTGCCTTTTGCACTGTTTATCTAACTCACAGTGAGCCCTGCCACTCAACCTCACTCCTCCTCACTCCCTGCCATTTGTCATAGCGGGCCCCTCAGGGCCACTCTGCCTTGAAGCTTCCTACCCAACATCTACAGTTGATTGAGCCAAGGATGGGCTCCTGACATACACTGGGCTAGTCAGAGCTTCATTCCTGGGATTTTGGACTAGAAACTGGGAGAGAAACTTGGGTTCCTGGTACTGTGTCATGTGAGCTTGGGAGCTGGGAGGGAGACATCTGGTACCTGCTTGGAGGCAGGGAGGAGAATGGTTAGCAGAAGGAGAGGAGAGAGATGAGAGTAAACCGAGTGATTTTTCAGCCCTTGGAACCCAGCCCCATGCTAGGGCAGGTGACAGTCCTGTCTGCACAGCCCTGGATCATTCCTGTGGCTGCATTAGAGCTTCTCCTTTTCACCTCTGGGTGCAGTGAGGCTGCCTCTGCTACTTGCACCTAAGAGTGCTAAAGAATGGAAGGAGCCTCAGGGAGAAGAGCTAGGGTTCTGGGTGCGTCTCACAAGCTTGTGGAGAAGTCCCAGTTTGATCTCATTGGTTGCCAAGCTTCGTGGTTTGGTCCTGTGTGCCTAGAGCAGCCTGCCACCTCTGCTGTGGCTCAGAACCCCATTCCATCTGGACTCAGAACCAAGAGAGGGAATCGTTGGTTGGATGCTTACATATTTATTTGTTGAACCTTGAATACCTACACTGCATTCTGTAAGTCCAGTAGGAACTTGCAGCTGGAACCCCTGTAACAAGTGCTCAGACAGAGGTGTGTGGAGGCACTGGAGAGCATGGACGGGACATCACAGAGAAGGTAACATGGCGTGGCAGCTGTAGGAACTTGCTGGTGGCCAGTGGGAGTGCGGGTCACAGTGGGAGCACAGGTAACGAGTGCCAGGTAGGGAAGAGAATGGCATATTTGAAGAGGTAAGAAAGTCCATGGGCTCGAGTGGGTGGTGGTTAAGAGAGAATGAGAGGTAAGGCTGCTTACAGGCAGGAGCTACATCATGAAGGTCCTTGTGCACTTGGCTGAGGCTCACCCATCATAGGCAGGGTGATTGACCTTCTCAGTTTGCTTGGCACAGCCCCAGTTTATGCCTGTTCTCCTGGTGTAGCTATGAACAGCGGCCCTCTTTCACTGGACAAGTGAAGATAATTTGATAATAAATGGTATCATCCATCATCCTACTTGTAGGTGATGAGACCCACTGCAGGATTTTAGTCATCAGAGAGATAGGGTGAGATTTCAAGTTGGAGAGATGGTTCCAGAGGCAGTGGAGAGGATGGTGGGGCAGGGAGCATGACTAGAAGCATAGTGAACTTCAATGACAGTGAACTTCAGTGAGTAGTGGTAACAAAATTGGGGAACAGAGTATTAATGGGAAAACCAGCAAGAAGCTACAGACCATAGGACACTGTGACCTGTGACTGGGGACTGATAAGGGTGACTGAGTAAGAAGAGGCTTGGTGGGATGGTATTTAGACATGTGGTTTAGGGAGCATGGGGTAGCCAGATAAGGAAGTCAAGTATGGAGCTAAAATAATGGCCTGGGGTCCCAAAGAGAAGCCTGGGCTTGGCCCATCCACTTGGGAGTCATTAGGGTATGAGAGGTCTTTGGAGCCATCAGTGTGGATATGACTGTCCAGAGAGAGTGAGTATTAAAAAAGAGGAAGTCAAAGACTAAGATGGGGGTATTCCAGAGTTTAAGGGGAAGGCAAGAAAAGAAGAGTCTACAGAGGATACCGAGAGGACTACAGGAGAGGCAGGAGGACATCTGAGGGCTGAGGGCATGGCCAGAGTAGCTGTCATCATTAATCTAATGTCTAGGATGATCGAGGCACTATACTGGCAACTTCATGTGCCTGACTCTTTAAACCCACAGCAGTCTTGCAGGTGGGTGTCATTAGCCACAGTTTATGGGTTTAGAGTTTAAATAACATGCCCAAGGTTGGCCGTCCAGGCAGAGTGACAGATCTGCCTTTTTTTCAGAGCCTATGTTCTTTTCTATCTCATGACACCGTGGTTGCAGTGAGAGGGAGGCACAGAGTCCAGAACACCCTCTTCCTTCAGGTGACCTCAGCAACTTGGGCAGATGCCAAGTTCAGGGACCTTGACCACTGCAGGTGGCAGTTTGAGGGGTGCTGCTGACCCCCTTTCTCCGCTGGCCCCATGGAGCAGGCCACATAATGGAGACCTGGAGAAGGAGCTGTTTAAATGGAACACGGAAAACAATGCCAGTGATTTAATTGCACCATGAATTGTGGCCAGAAAAGGAGCCTAGCAACAAACTCATTTTCTGTTGGGCACAAGACATGGAGGATCTGCTATAATTAGTTCTGTTCTGTTTCTCTCCTTGGCAAGTGCCTCTTTATTTTTTTCTTCCTTGAGACCACATGATGGACCAGCTTTTACCTGAGGTCCTGGTGTGAGAATTCTCTCACGGCGTGGAGAAGTAATTGTGGGGTCCTTAGTTTGTGTGAGTGTGGGTGCACACCCGTGTCTAACATTCACTGAGCACCTACTGTGTGCAAGGTAATGTATTTGAGTATTGTACATGTATTATATTATTTACCTCTTGGCACAACCCTGTGAGTCAGGCAGTGCTAGCATCTTCATTTTGCTGGTGGTGAAGCTGTACTGAAGGAAGTTAACACCTTGCCCAAGATGAGATCCATGGATAGTAAGTGGCAAATGAGGGATTTGAACCCAGCCCTCTCGGACCATCCCTGGTTATTCTCTTCACCTTTCCTTATTTGCTGTGGGCTGGTTTCTCATCCAGTTAGAGTCTCCTTGGCCTGAATCTATTTGTGTGTGTGTGTGTGCACATGCGCGTGCGCGCTCGGGGGGGGGGGGGGGTGTCGGGGTAAATTATGATTGTCCTTAAACACCCTGGCAAGGCTGTTTAAGAAGTAACTGGTTGAGCCCGGCCAGGTGTGGCTCAGTGGTTGAGCATTGACCTAGGATCCAGGCGATCGGGGTTCGATTCCCGGTCAGGGCACATGCCCAGGTTGCGGGCTCGATCAATGACTCTCTCATCATTGATGTTTCTATCTTTCTCTCTCCCTCTCCTTTCCTCTCTCTGAAATCAATAAAAGATATATTTTTTAAAAAAAGAAGTAACTGGTTGAATGACCCCAAAGAGTTAAAGCCCCTTGTGTGGAGCCTCCCTCTTCTTCAGGGAGTAGCTGACGCCTGGGGATTAGCTGAGGCCCCAGGAGTAGTGGGTCACGGTGTGTGGGAGCAGCATGGGGAAGTGAGCACTTCACATCCATCTCCGACAAGGCTTTGTTCTTTTGCTGTTTCTGAGACTCAGGATACTGTGATGCCATTGAACAGCCTGTGGCCTTTAGGAGTGTCTGTAGGGCCCTTCCTTCCTTCAGGGACGGTGCTCTCTGGCTCTGCTGGGAGCTCTGCACCTGCCTAGTTGCGAATAGATAACTGCTCATCCCCAGAGACCTGCAGTGAGTATCCTTTGAAAAGCCAGTGTCTCAACCCTTAACAGAAACATTTCCTTTGTTCGAACAAGGCCTCTTGCTTATGGATTTTCTTTAGTCACCAGGGTGGCGCTGTGCTTTCTCGCTAATGATCATCCCAGAGTCAATGGCCCATGTGCGGTGGATGGACAGTGCCATCCATGCGGCACAAGATAGCTGCCGGCCTTGTGTGACTGGAACCTGAGGTCAGAGCCTCTGAGGTGATTCCAAAGCTGTGCTATTAGCCACTTTCCTGTCTCCTTCCCATACGTGGGTCATCCTGCAAATAACACATTTGCTCACTGGCCTGTGGTGAACAGTGGTTTAAGCCTGGTAGACGGCTAAGGATGCTGATTGGATTTATCTTACTAAGTGGTGTGATTTGATAAAAGTTGGAATCACAGACTCTGGGAGCTGAAAAGAACATGGGTTCAAGCCCCTTATCTTGCAGCTGAGGGAAGCTGAAGAAAGGAGGCAATTTCCTTGGCTGTGTCTCTAGGAGACTCAGGGGTCAAAGCCGAGGCAGCCCCCTGCCTCATACACAGTTCTTCTGTGCTTCCACTTCAGATATCTCAGTGGCAAACGCTTCTAAGGCTTGTCCTGTTGGCCGAGAAAATTGAAAAAGAAGATTCTAGAGATACTGGCAAACTCTCATCAGTCTTCTGGTGGATGTTGGGCGGCTTCTTTCCCAGACACTCTGATGTTGAGCTTTGATTTTGCCTCACTTATTTTTCTGCAGAATAGTTGTGGCAGACGCCTAACCACTTTCAGCCAAGTGAACCGGGATCATTGTCATGTTAGAAAACTCCCTTGCTCTTCCCGTTATTGCAGAACTATTGCCCTCCGACAGGTGAGCAGTGAAGGGAGCCGCCCGAGTCTTGAGCAGCAGTAATAAGGGCCTCGTTTACACCCGAGAATTTGCTAGTCACTCAGCAGGATTTGGGTCAATAGACATCATTTTTGTAAGACATTTATCTTCCTCTTTCCACATTAGACAAGCTTGTATTTTTCTGGAATTTGCTTTTGGGAACTTAGGCTTTGGGGAAAAAATAAAAGTGGAAGATTATAATAATAAAGCTGGGATCATATTTAGGTACAAAAAATAAATTGTAACTTTTAGGGATCCAAAGCACGACAGCATTTCCATTTATATCTGCACTTCACCATAATGAGGCTGGGACTCAAAATCCAGTTCTGGGTTCTGTGAGGCGATTGCTTGGGAGGAGAGGTGCAGCTAGGCCTGCTAGACTCAGGGGGGACGGAGGGGCATTTAAAGAGGTGAAGCGTAAGTGGGAGGAGGTAACCCCTCACATGTTGGAAGATTCTACATATGAGAGTCCCACTTACCTGATCATTCCTACCCATCTTGATTTTGTTCTTTGATGAACATTCTTTTAAAGTTAGGTGTACACATCTGCCCTATAGTGACACTCATGGGCCATGTAAACTGCCTCTCCTCCCCCCTCCCTCTGCATGGACTGAATTGTGTCTCCCTAAAATTCATATGTTGAAGCCCTAACCCCAATGCAACTGTATTTGGAGATAGTGCTTTTGAAGGTAATTAAAATTAAATGAAGTCATAAGGGTGGGTCCTAATTCAGTAGCATTGGTGGTCTTAAAAGAAGAGGAAGAGAGATCTCTGTCTCTCCTCATGTGAGTACACAGTGAGAGGACAGCCATCTGCAAGCCAGGAAGTGTCTCACCAGAACCTGACCATGCTGGCACTCCGATCTTGGACTTTCAGCCTCTAGGACTGGGTAATACATTCACATCATTCAAAAAGACTCTAGATAGAAAGTTTAATTTCTACTGCATGCTCTGTCCATCCCATTTCTACTGTTGCCTCCCCAGGTGACCATGTTTATCAGTTTATGTGTGTGCACGCATGTGTGTGGTGTGTGTCCACCCTCCCAGAGTTCTGGTTCAAGAATGAAAAACAGAAATTAATGCGTATATTCCGCCCACTTTTTAAAAGAAAAGGTGGCCTGTTATAACACACTGTTTTGTTCCTTGTGTTTTTTCCACCTTGCAAAGCCTCTTGGATTTCCACATCAGTACACGGGGAGTTCCTCAGTCTCTGTTGTAAATAGGTGCTTAGCGTCCGTCTATGAATATACCAGAATTTAACTGCATGGCAAACCATGTTTACTTTTTTACCCCTCCACAGCTTATTATTTTCTCTGGTGCTAATGATTGTATTGCCTTTTTTTTTTTTTTTTAATATACCTTTATTGATTTCAGAGAGAGGAAGAGAGAGAGAGAGACAGAAACATCAATGATGAGAGAGTCATTGATCGGCTGCAGCCCGCAACCTGGGCATGTGCCCTGACCGGGAATCAAACCCTGATTGCCTGGATCTAGGTCGATGCTCAACCGCTGAGCCACGCCTGGCCGGGCTGTATTGCTTTTTAAAATTTGCTTGGTTTTACACATATTTATCTCTAATTTAGCCCCTGAACCTTTGCAAGTTACAAATCTCCTCTGAAGATACCCAGATGCCTCTGGGATTTCCATCTGTTCCATTCCCCTGAGCAGAACTCTCCGGAGCCGTTGGACCATGGCCACTCTGGACTGGTCTCCTTCTAGCCTGGGGTCTACCTGTCATCCTGACCCCTCTCGGCACTATCGTCTCCGGTCTCACTTTGGGTTATTTAGGAGAAGCTCCCAGGGGTTACTCAACTCTTGATCCCTCCTCCCGCCATTATGTCTTTCCTGTGCAGTCCCCCGTCTCTCAGTCAGTCAGGGTGTTATCCTGGAGTATTCAGATCCATCAGCAAGTCCTGCCATTCTGTCTTTAAGTACAAATCTGAAGTATATCTTGGCTGCATCTACTGTTCTTGTCTCCCCATTACTGCTGAAGGGCAGCCCACCCTGATCGCCTGCTGGAACTAGTGCCGGGGCCCCCCAGCTGTTGATCTCCCTCCTTTCCTGTTTCTCTCCTTATCTCTCCCTCCCTCCTTCTCTTGCTTTAAAAAAGCTTCTAATGTTTCCAGCCTTAAAAAGGAAGGAAGGAAATCCTGACACATGAGACAAAATGGATAAACCTTGAGGACATCTGCTAAGTAAAATAAGCCAGTCACAAAAAGACAAACATTGTGTGATTCCACTTATGTGAGGTACCTAGAGCAGTCAGATTCATAGGAACTGAGAGTAGAACGGAAGCTGCCGAGGCTGGAAAGGAGGAGGGAACAGAGTTTCAGTTTTGCAAGATAAAAAGATTCCAGAGATTGGTTGCACAACAATGTTAATATATTTAACACTACTGAACTGTACACTTAAAATAGTTAAAAGAATATATTTTATGTTTTGTGTATTCTATCACAACTTAAAAAACATCTTATAATGGCTATAGGTTTTCTTTTTGGGGTGATACTTACATGACTGTGTACTACAAACTGTAGAATTGTACACTTTAAAGGGGTGAATTATATGGCATATGTATGGTCTCTCAATACAATTGTCATCTCTTCTATTTCAAACCACCTTTTTAACCTTTAAAAGACGGCATTTAAAAGACAGCATCATACAAACTCCATATATTTTCCAGGATCAACTGTACAAATAATGGTTTCTTTCCTTTTGCCTGTAAAAAAGAACGTATATGCTTAGGTTTCTGAGTATTTAATATCCATCAGGGCTGACACCATCCTAACCCAGTCCCAAAGGCCAGTATCATTCTGCTCAAAACAGAAGTTTCCTAGAGAAACCATGGCTTGGTTTTGCCTACCCCTTGGGAGGAGGGGATGGAAGATCAGGGTCAGGCGTCGTGGGAAGAGTGTACCATGATGGACAGAACTATCAGAGGTAGTTGTGTGAATATTTTAAGATGATTCATTTTTCTTGGAAATATAAAGTTGATATTGAGCATGAGAGAGCAACCAGGTTGAGTCTGCTACATGGTCTCACCAACCCAGTTTTTTAGCACCAGGGTTTTTGGACCCATTTGTTATCCATCCATGTATCCATCCATCCATCCATGAAAGGCTGAGCCTCCCTGTCAAGCCTTGGAAAGACAAGCATAATCTTTCAGGATGTGGCATTGAAATTTGGGAAAATCATCTCAGACCTCCTTTGCTTGGTGAAGTTTACTTAGGAGTAAAACTATATAAAACACAGAGGAACAGCACAACAAGAATTGGTGCAGAGTCCATATGAAGAAAATCATAGAAGTTTACCAACTGACATAAAAGAAGACTTGAATAAATGGAGATGTGTTCTGCCACTTTCTCTGTGTGATAAAGATGTCAGTTCTTTCCAAAATAAAATATTATCTCACCCCCTTGCAATCAACATCTCAGCTGGGGTTTTCTTTCTTTCTTCTTCTTTTTGGAATGTGTCAAATTATTCTCAAATTCTTGAAGAAGAATCTGGCTGAAATTGCCAAGAAAATGATTATAATGATGTATAATCAGAGGAGATTTGCATTCCAGATATAAAATGTACTCAGGCTATGCTAATTAAGACCATGTAGTTGTTAGTGCAGGAACATACTGTTGAATGGAACAGAATAGTCTTGAAAAAGAGCTTAATATGAAAGGGAGTTCAGTGCACGATGAAGGGAAGGGATAAGTAGTTTAATACATTATAAATGAACTACTTGAAACAAATATGGTTACAGCCTTTCCTCACACAATATACCAAAATAAATTTTGGTTGCATTAAAGGGTTAAATGCAAAACTTACCGTCATAAGAAGTAAAAACTACAAAAAATTATAGATGACTATCTGATGTTAGGGGAGTCAACAGAAAGAAAATTTGAAAGGAGGAAGATGATTACATGAAACTAACATTTCCAGGAGTCAAAAACTTCTCCAAGAAGGTAAAATGATGGTAAAAAAATTGGAAAAGCATGTAACAGAGGGTTAATTTTGTTAATATATAAATAAAAAAGAAAGTTAAAACCCTAGTAGGAAAATTGGCAAAGGATGTAAGCAGGCAATTAATAGCTAATTCATTAGCTAATAAACATGAAAAAGTATTCAACCTTTCAACACCTCTCCCCTTACTTAAAGAAATACATTTTATACGATGGTCTATATGTGTTCATTAGGAGAATCCTGTTTTTAAAGAACCTTTAAGGTCCTAATGTTAATTGTAACATTAATAGAAAATGGGACAAAGTAGTGTATCAAAATTTGTAGAGACAAAGAGAAACATACAGAAAATATTGGTAAGGAATTCACTGAACATTTACTAATGCTGTTGGAAAGAAAAAAGTAATTGTCGGCCTGGGCTGTTCATTACACCATTGGTAGAAATGCAGATTGGTATAACTTTGAGTTAAAGCAATTTGGCTGGTCTTATTAGGAGCCTTAAAACGTCAATGAACAATGTCCCCGGAGTTTCCTTCTCAGAATCCCTCTGAAGGAATTAATCAGAGATGCAGATATGGGTTTCGGTAAGAGGATGTGAGTCAGTTTATCGATTAAAGTCTTAAACTTGGAAACTAGCTAGAAATTCAGAAATAGGGAATTGTTTAAAGAAATCACATTAAATGTGCTTGATACAATGTTTAATGATGAATTGGATATAAGATTATAACTATAACATGGTCACATTGTGATAAAAGATATGTAGGCTTAGAAAATACAGGGGAGGGAAAGAGACCAAAATGTTAATCATGGTTATATGTGGTTGTGGGATTGTTCGCAGTTTTAACTTTCTTTTCTTTTTTTATACTTTTATGTGTTTTCTATATTTTCTTCTTTGAGCATATATTAGTTTTATAATTAGAATCTTGTCCTCATGGAATACTTAGTATTTGAACAAGCAATTCATTGATATTTCAGGAATTATAGAATTTCTTGAGGCTATTAATATTTGACAGTCAGCGTTCTTAAGAAATTGAGGAAGGAGCTCGTTTTTTCAACCTCTTAAGGATTTGTACCTACTTCCTTGAGATCTGATATGGTTTGGATGTAAGACCTGAAAGGTAAGCAGCGAGGGAGTTTCCATTTACCCTGGAGATCTATAGAAGATCATTGGAATGGGGGATGCATTTTAGGAGTTGAAGTAAATTCTATTGTGAAGGACTGAAGATCAATATAGAGATGTCTCTCTCTCTTTTTTTTTTTTCTTCCAAATGACAGTTGAACAAGAAAGATAGATCATTACTCACTGCCCATTTGGAGGCTGTTCACGAACTGCTTTTAAAAACCAGAGCACGGCTCGACAACTTTTCCTCAGATGGCCAGTTTTGGTGGATCTGTTTAATTAGATTCCAGCACGGCATCTATGGCCCCAGTAAACTCAAATAATTAAGCATCATGATTTCTTGTGTGTTATAAATGTCACTAAAATTGCTGTTGCAGAACAGATCATTTCTTTGGTAATTGCCATTTCTGTCATGAATTGTTTCATCATAACGATTAAAACTTTGAAATAATTTCTTAAAATTGGACTCAATTGAATAATTTTTTTTGCGTTGGATCTCCTTACTCATTTTTCTTTTCCCCCCTCAAGTATTGGGCTAGTTTACTTGCCTTCAGTAAGGGGAAGGATCTGAGCAAATGCCCTCAAGGAGCCAGCTGACCAGATTTGGAGCTGTGCCAGGACGGTGGGCCAGTGCTCTCTTAGAAGGGCAGTCCTTCTGTCTGGTGGGGCAGACCCTGTCTGGGAGCACTCGGGATGAAGGCTCTGGGGGTGGCTAGGTCTGCACTGTGGAGTTCACCGGAAACTGAGGGCCTTTGAGGAGTCTGTTGTGTTCTTTGGAAGTAGCTCAGGCAATAGAAGCATGTAGGAGGTGGCCTTGGCAGCTGAGTGGGCCTGCCTTCCCTGATAACCAGTGCTAGTCACTCAGAACACCTCTGCAGATGCTGCTGGCCACTTGGTGAGTTGTCAGTTTTTGAGAACTGTGCTTAGAATATCCTTAGGTACATGTCTTTATCTCCTATCCTCCTCTGTGGAATAAAAACACTACTTCCTTGCCTGGCGCCTGGGGCTTCATTGGGCTGTGGTCGTTGCTGCTCATCTCAGTGTGATCCCTCCACCCAGATGCGATGCTTTGCCCTCACAGCTCCCACTGCTGTTATTGCCAGCTGGAAATATCTTTAAAATGCCTTGTGTTTCAGCAATAAATGTTCTCATTCTTCAAGTCCAGCTCCAGCGCCTTCTCTTCTTTGGAACTTTTCTCATATCCCAAAGTCAAGAGCAGTGGCTCAGACCTTTGAAGACCTCTCTCTGGGCCAGGTGTTACTTTCTTCCTGGCAGTGTTGCTGTTTGTGGATATCTCTTTCCTTTCTCAGAGCTGGGAGCCATTTGACTCATGTCTGGTTTCTTAGACAAGCAATCATACCCTTTTACTGCATGAGTGAAATACCTTTTAGATATGTTAGTCTAGGACAAAGCCGCAGTGGAGCAAGCATTGCAGGGCTTGACCTGGGGTGGTGGTCAGCCAGTGGTGTAATCCGACAACCTACTAATTCATTAAGACACTTTTCTTATTTAATTTCTAAAATTACTTTTAAACTATTTTTTATTAATTTTATTATTACTGTATTATTATTATTATTTTTAATATATCTTTATTGATTTCAGAGAGAGAGAGATAGAGAGAAATGTCAGTGATGAGAGAGTCATTGATCGGCTGCAGCCCGCAACCCGGGCATGTGCCCTGACCAGGAATTGAACCCCGATCACCTGGATCCTAGGTCGACGCTCAACCACTGAGCCACACCCGGCCAGGCATTTTTTATTAATTTTAAAATTTATTGTTTAAAATTATGTTAAAATGTATATAACATAAAATTACCATTTTTAAATATGCGGTTTATTTTATTTTTAAAATATATTTTTATTGATTTCAGAGAGAGGAAGGGAGAGAGAGAAACATCAATGATGATGTACACTTCTGACTGGGGATCGAGCCCTCAACCCAGGCATGTGCCCTGACTGGGAATCAAACTGCGATCTCCTGGAACCGAGGTCAATGCTCAGCCACTGAGCCACACCCGGCCAGGCTAAGTATGCGTTTTAGAGACATGAAGTATAGTCACATTAGGAGAAAACAACATCACTATCCATTTCCAGAACTTTTTATCTTATGAAATGGAAACACTGTTTCCTTTTCCCCCTAGCCCCTGACAACCACCAGTCTAATTTCTGTCTCTATGAATTTGACTGAGTTCCTCCTATGAATAGAATCATATGGTATTTTTCCTTTTGTGACGGGCTTATTTCACTTAGCATAATGTCTTCAAGGTTCATCTGTGTGTAGCATGTGTCGGAATTTCCTTCCTTCCTTTTAAAGGCTGAATAGTATTCCATTGTAACCCACCGCATTGTGCTTATCCGTTCATTCATTAATGGGCACTCGATTGCTTCCACCTTGGGCTATTGGAAATCATGCTGCTGTGAGCATGGGTATGCAAATATCTTTTTAAGTTCCTGCTTTCAATTCTTTTGGGTACATACCTAGAAGTGGGATTGATGGATCATATGGTAATTTTATGTTTAATATTTTAAAGAACCCACCATAGAGGCTGCACCTGTTTTATATTCTCACCAGCAGTTGTGGTATTTTCATTTCATAGAGGATAGAGATGACTCGGAGGAATTAAATGACTTGTCCAGACTCATGCAGCCAGTAAGTGGCTGAGCTGGTACATAAACCCAAGTGTGTCTAGTTCAAAGGCATGTAGTCAGTCATGCCCTGAACTGTGTGTTCCAGGACTGCGTGACTGCAGGTTTAAACATCATGGCTTGGTTTTTCTTAATAAACAGTCTGAAGGGATATAGCTGCTGTCATTGTCTCAGTGGCTGCACAGTGTCAACAAGAACAACTCTGGGTCTTTCCCTCTGACTTGCTCACGGCCTCCTGTTTGCAAGATGGTAGTTACGGCTCCAAGAATCACATGTATGTGATGTGAAGCCAGTGAGAAAAAACAGGGCCAAGCTAGCTGGGACTGTCTTTTCTTAATACCAAAGCAAAAGCTTTCCTCGAAGCCCTGGGACAGATTTCTACGCACACACTGCAGTGGCTGGAACTAGGTTGTACAGTGACCCCCTCAGTGAAAGGAGGCAGGTGAGTGGCTGATTGTTCAGCTTCTGTCCTGAGAGGCAGGAAGGGAAAGGAGTTTGCAGTGGCTTTTGAGCAGCTGCCCAACAGCCTGCCACACTGTGTGTTGCTCGAGGAATCATCACTCATTCCTCCCTACTTAGAATTCAAAAGCCCAAATGAGGGCAGTTAAGCGCCTCTGCCTGATTTTCACTGGAAACAAATTTTACATCAAATTCTGCTCAGACCAAGGAAGGCAGATACAATAATAATAAAAATCCAAGGAAAGACAGATAAAGGCTTAAGTGAAATTGCTGAGTAGATTGTGACATGCTATAGAAATGTAGCTCACTAGACTGTGAGCTTCCTGGAGTGTGGAGGCTGAGTGCCATCATTGCTGGATCCCCAGGGCCTAGTGCAGGGCCAGAGACGTCATGGACAAAAAATAGGTGATTATGGAATTGACCAGAACATAATTTTAACGTGCTAATGGCGGAAAAGCTTCCAGAACTTCAGACTTTCCCCACACAAAGCTGCAGCTCTCCGTGCATTGACTGAGTACGAGCTGGGTGATGGATTTTCTTTTTGCTCATGTGATGCTATGAGTACATTCAAATCACAATTTAAATCCCTCATAAGTACGCGGCTGGCAGAAATCAGTTAGCCAGCGATGCCGCCTTTTTAGGATGGATCACCTGCCAGGAGTCTCTGTGTGCCTGATGTGAACACACATCCATGTGGTGCAATCAGTATCATGTGTTTATCACCTCCATCGAACACTGCTGCTGCCTGGAGGGGAATAGTGACTGCTCACTGTGAAGTGTTTTGCTGCCTTCCCAAGGCCTTGGCCCAATCGAGGTGGGTACACGGGAGTCGAACATGTGTCACAAGCTGTCCTAGGAACAGCTACATCTCTAGTGAGGTCATGTGCACCTGGTCCTACGCTGATCAGATTATATACATTACCACATTTAATTTCCACTCCAACCTTGTGTGATTTAAGTGGCAAACCTTGGATTTGAATGCAGCTCTTTGGTCTCTGTAGTTCAGGTTTTATTCTCTTTGGTTTATGGTTGGGTTGATCGCTTGGGGAGTGATTTAGGTGTCATTATGGGCTAAGAACTGAGCTGTGGATTAGAGTCCAGGGTTTAAACCTCTACTTTGACACAGATGGCAAGACTTTGGGAAAGCTTGTCTCCTCCTCTGCTCCTGTTTCTTCATCTATTATGTGGGAAGGCTGACTGACTGGCCACAATAGACTTACTGAGTGCCTACCATGTGTGGGGGTGCTGGGCACAGAAGATACAGCACTGAACAAGCTGAGCTAGCCCCTGCCTTCATGGAGAGCACATTCCAGCAGAGGAGACAGACATTAACCAAATAATTGCCCACTTAAGTACTTAATTACCATTGTGGTAAGTGCTACAAAACACTATAATGGAATTTTACATATTTTATCTACATATAATTATTTACATTTACTTGTATAGCATCTGTTTACATACATTAGGTTGTGTTCAAAGCACAATATAATGCATATGATGTGTAACGAGAGAACTGATATAAAGGGATGGGGAGGGGAGTGGAGAGGCTGTGAAAGGGGACACTGAGAAAGCTGTGTCCTGGACAGATGTGGAGGATAGTGGGGGTGAAGAGAAAACGAGGGGCACAGTCACAAAGTTATTCCCAGAGACAGCAGTCTGAGAAAGTTAGACTCCTGTGACATTTCAGGAACTGGAAGGAGGAGCCCAATCTGTGGGAACAGGATGAGTGACTAGGGAAAAGCAGGAGGGCCGCAGAAAAGGCGGGACTAGATCATTACCAAGCTGTGAACACCATGTGGAGATTTTGTATTTGTCTTGGGAATAAGGGAAACCATTCTACCGATACATCTCCCAGGGCAAGAGAAACAAAGGAAAAAATAAACCAATGGGACTACGTCAAACTGAAAAGCTTCTGCACAGCAAAAGAAACCAACAAAATGAAAAGGGAACCCAAAGTACGGGAGAACATATTCGCCAATGATACATCTGATAAAGGGTTAATTTCCAAAATATACAAAGAACTTATACAACTCAACACCAGGAAGACATTCCAATTAAAAAATGGGCAAAGGATCTGAATAGACACTTCTCCAAAGAGGACATACAGATGGACAATAGACATATGAAAAAATGCTCAGAGTCACTAATCATCAGAGAGATGCAAATTAAAACCACAAGGAGGTATCATCTCACACTTGCCAGAATGGCTACCATCAGTAAATGAACAAATGACCAGTACTGGCGAGGGTTTGGAGAAAAGGAGACCCTAGTGCGCTGTTGGTAGGAGTACAGACATGCAGCCACTATGGAAAACAGTATGGAAAGATCTCAAAAAATTAAAAATGGAACTGCCGTTTGACTCAGTGATCACACTTCTGGGAATATATCCTAAGAATCCCGACCAATCAGAAAGAATATATGCACCCCTATGTTCATTGCAGCATTATTTTTAGAGTAGCTAAGATCTAGAAACAGCCCAAGTGCCCGTCAGTAGATTAGTGGATAAAAAAGCAGTGACTCTCTTACCCTTTGTGACAGCATGCATGGACCTGAAGACTATTATGCTAAGTGAAATAAGCCAGTTAGAGAAAGATAAATATCACATTATCTCACTTATATGTGGACTCTAATGAATAAATACTGACAAAATAGGTCCAGAGACATGGAAGCATGGAACAGACTGACAGGTCTCAGAGGGGAGAGGGATTGTAGGATGGGAAGAGATTAACCAGAGAACTTATATGCATATATGCATAACCCATGGACACAGACAATAGTGTGAGGAAGGCCTGGGGTGGGGCTGGGTGGAGGGAGGCAATGGGGGAAAATGGGGGACATCTCTAATACTGTCAACAATAAATTGGGGGGGGGAAAGGAAACCATTCCAGGTTTTAAGTAGAGAGAGCCACAATCGCATGTAAATTTTTCCAAGATCATTCTCACTGCAGTATAGAAAATAATTTAGAGGGGGTCAAAAAGTTCAATATTCGGCCTCTGGGATGGAGGGTATTTCACTGGCCAGTGTGAGAGACTTGCTACTGGCTTGAATTATGGTGGCAGCAGCAGAGAAGGAGAGAAGTTGAAGGCCTGGAGAGAGATTCAGGAGGTAGACTTGATAGGATTTAGTGTTTTACTTCAAGGTGAGGGAATTAGGGATAGAGAGGTATTGAGACAGTTCTTGCAATTCTGATTGATCATCTAATTGGGGTTAGGGTGGAGGTGGGCTAGGGCCAGCGAGGTGAGCCAGAAGGGGAGCTGCAGGGCTGGTGGCAGGATACTGAGGGGAAGACTTAACATCTAACAGATGGATTACTCCTCCGTTTGAGTGCATTTAAGGAAGAACAGAACTTCCATTCAGTGAACAGATAGCCTAAACATTTTCAGGGAAACGTGCAGAATGGAGATGGACGATGCAAACAGAGTTAAGGGATCTTAGATCCCATGAATCCCGCCAAAGCCTAAGTAAATCCGGGGAACCTGAGAGAATTGCATGGAACGACTGGTTCCCACGCGGCTCTCTCTCCTCCTAACTGGCTCCCTACCTGTCTTTCCCCCCAACATGACTTACCCAGTGAACACAGATGTGACTATATCTTAGAATCATCTTGCTTAACACCTCTGAAGGCACTTTGTTATCTAAAGGAGCCAACCTATCTTCTCAGCTTCTACACTGTACTCCCCACTTTCTCCCTCACCCACATGTGCTAACCTATTTGTCAGCTGAATCCAGCCCAGGTATAAAGAGACTGGTGTGTCTGCTGGTGATCCCAGAGAGTGGCTGGTGATAGGTTATGGCTTGGCTTGTCCATAGAAAGCCCTGAAGTGGACAGAAGTGGAAAACTTCTGGCTCTACATTGTGGGGTCGTTAATCCTGGCACAGAAATGATTGAGAACCTGGAACCTGTACTCTGGCCAAGGTGATATGACTTGCTGAGTAGCCCTAAGAGTTGCTTTTTATGGTGGCTTAAGTTGTTTTTGGGCTCTCAGGTAGTTGAGGGCAGTCGTGACACCATAGTTTGGAGACCCCCTTGCTCTGGTGGGCCCCTTTACTCCATGGGAGATTCCAGGACGCCCAAACTCTGAATACACTGTGAGAAAACATGGGAGAAATGGAGAGCTTGACCCTCCCCTGCATCCTTGGCCCTTACTTGCAACCCGGGCACTGCTTACTTGTTTCTTCCAGAGTAAACTACAGAAACTCAACCTTGTTTTCATGGGGACCTTGGGAGATCTGTGAACACCATCACACTGTCCAAGCATCACAGGGCCTTCTTTCCACCACAGCAGTGAACACAGGGCTTTAGTTAAGGTAATGCTGACTTCTTTAAGAGGTAAATCTCCAAATCTCAGTGGGCTAGGGGAAGGCTTTGCTTCCCAGAGTCATTCAGGGACCTAGGCTATTGGAGTTTACTGTCTTTAACAGGTGTCCAGTGGTAAATGGCAAAAAACACAGCAGGGAGAATTTATATCCAATTCTTTTAATCATTCAGCCTGGAGGGAACATACATTACTCCTCCTTACTCCATTAGTGAGGATTAGTTACATGGTTTCACCTAGATGCAAAGGAGGCTGGGAAATGAAGGCCTGGGCTTGGCAGCTGGTTCCCAGCAAACACTTCTAGTCTGTGGAAGGGGAACAGGAATCTTTGTTGGTCCACTAGTTCTCTCTGCCACACACAGAAATATTGTCGTATACTTTCTGGGTTGGTGGCATTGAAAGTCCTTGGAGACTGTACCCTTTGTAAAGATACCAACACTCTTGAGGTGTCGCTTGGTAGAACACAGCAATAAGTGGGGAGGATTATTTGTGAGCTTGTATATTTTACTCCTACGGATTCCTAGAAATTACTCGGTGAGACTTGTGGAAGTTGGAGGTCTTGTGTCATGTTGGGGAAGGCACAGGGGAAAGGCCCATGCATCGATGCAGTCTGAAGAAATTCGGGATACATGTAATAAGAATTTTTCAGTGTTTTGCTGCAGGAGATTACTAAATTCTTTTAGTAAGTAGAAATATCTTTGGAATGTAGGGCAATAACTCATCAGGCTGCTGTAGTTAGAAATATCCCTTGAAAACATGACATTGTCTCGGCTCTCATTCTATACTCATAAGGCAAACTTCTGATTAGTGTTTTGGTCTCCCAGGAGGACCCACTCATTGTGAAGGGGCCTCCACAGGTGGCTGGCTGGCTCCTGATCATAGATATTTCTGATGTGCGTGAATACATAAATGGACACTCTGACTTATAAATCAGCCCTGGCTTCTTCAGGATTGAGTTAGTTCTTACGCTTGTGTCTACTGTAAAACTGAGAACTAGAGTTTGCTTCAGGTCACTTTTTGAAGCTCAGCCAATAAAAAGCCCTTAGTTATTTTGAAGATGTCAGTTGCTATTCAGGGAGTCTACCATGTCTGAGTAGGAGTTCCTGAAAGGCTGTGCATTCAGAGTGGATGTCCAGAATTCTCATTACCTCCGTCTGCATTTGAGAGTGAATAGTCAATAATCTGTTACTGAATGGATTGTGGTTGATATGTAAAAAGGTTATGGCATGGTATATAGAGATTAAAAACAATAAAATGACAATAATTACGGTGGGCAGCTAACATGATCACTCACTATTGCTTAGGCAGTTGAATTGCACAGTAGTTTGTGAACCACGTCCTGTCGTCATTTCTGTTTTGTGGATGCAGAAATTATGGTAATCCTTTTGAGGTGGTAATAGGGAGATGTCGCCAAGCCAGGGCTGGAGCCCCAAATTTTGGGTCTAGTACCTGACTTCTGCATAAGCACTGGGCTAGAATGAGTTGGTGGAACACTAGAAGCATGCCAGGAGCTAGGTTTTTCTGATCTCCATCAGTTCAGTGCTTTTGATCATACCCTGGTTCTTCTGACAGCCTTGTTTCCCCTTGGAATTTACCCTTAACAGCGTAGAAGAGGAAATATATACCCTAAAAGGGGTTTGAGGATATGAGGAGTTTAAACTGAAGGAGCTATTGCAGGTAGGAAATGTCTTGGAAGTGTCTTTAAAAAATCTTAACTAAGTATGTGAATATTGCTTTCTAGTCCTCCATAATATGGCATGACTATTTTACCATAAAAATATTTTATCCTTTCTAAGTTTCCATGTAAAATTGATGCTTCAGGAAAAGACACACCATGTTATTTTGTGGTTTGCTATGCTCTCTGGCAAAATGCAGTGCACTGCTAGGAGTAAGCAGTTTCCAGCTTGAGAAGCTTTGATACACGGTTTGCTAAACCAGAGGTTCTAAATGTGTCATCAGGCTCCAGGAACGGGGGTGTGAGCATGGATGGCGGGACAAGCCCCAGTACTCTGCAGTGCTGTGTTGTATTGTGATTCATCAACATTGTTAGAGTTGCTGTTTTTTTCAGAAGAGGCAAGCCATAATGCTTTTTTTGGAGATGAATTTGGTTACAGAATTCCAGGTCATTCTTTTTTGCAGGGCAGGTTGGGAAAGATGTTTGCATTGTGGCACAGAAGGGAAGATACACATGTGAGCAGAAGGTGTTATGCAGTGGGATATATTTGTGTTGAATATTTCTGCTGTGTCTTCAGCATCATAGACTTTTGCTATACCAATGACTTCATGGGACTCTGGAAAATAAACAACCAGGGAAGATCAATAAGTACATTAGTAATAAATGTGTCTCCACTAGGTAAGACCATTCATTGTGCTAAGCCCAATCTTAAGTGTTAGTTTAAAATATTAGCCTCATGAAAGCATTGTAGAAATAGTCGATAGAAATGAGGAGCAGTTGAGCATCTTTATATCTATAAGTGTGATCTTTCATACTTATGAGTGTAGACAGATCCTTTGGTAAACTTTTAGAAGAGAATGCCCATATTCATAACAGGGAAGACTTTTTAAAAATCAATTTTATTGGGGAATAATTTGCATGCAATAAAGTGTACTCATTTTAAGTGTTCAGTTTCAGTTTTAACAAATGTATACACCCATGTAATTAGCACCACAATTAAGATTTAGAATGTTTCCATTACCATAAATTTCCATTGGTCTCTTTGCAACCAGTCTCCCAGCCCCAGGAGACCCATTCTACTTTCTGTCACTGTAGAGAAATATTGCCATATAAATGAAATCATATGGTATATAATCCTTTGTGTCTGGCTTCTTTCTCTTAGCACATTTAAAAAAAGATTTGTTCATGTTATTGGGTTTACATTAGTTTATTATTTTTTATTGCTGACTAGAATTCAGTTGTGTGGATATAACATAATTTGTTTATCCATTCACCTGTTATTGGAAATTTGGATGTTTCCAGCTTGGGACTATTAGGAATAAGGTTGCCATGAGTATTTAGGTACAAATCTTTTGTGAGCATATGTTTTAATTTTTCTTGGGTAAATACTTAGGAGTGGAATTGCTGAGGCATACTTATAAATCAATGGAACAGAATAGAGTCCAGAAATAGGCCCCCACATATGTGGTTATTTGATTTTTTTAAAACAAAAGTGATAAGGTAGTTCACTGGGGTGAGGGCAGACTTTTTAACAAACAGTGCTGGAGCAACCAGATATCTGTATGGGGGAAAAAAATGAACCTTCACCCGTGCCTCACACCATATTAAAAAAAAAAAACTAAAATAGATTACACACTTAAACATAAAAGTAAAATATAAAGCTACAAAACTAGAAGAAAACATAGGAGAAAATCTTTATTACCTTGAGATAGGCAAAAATGTTTTAGATAGGACACAAAAAATAGTTATCATATAAGAAAAAACATATACTTTGTTACCATTAAAAACATATGCTCTTTGAAAGACCCCATTAAGAAAATGAAAAAAGCAATATATAAAACTATATGAATATATAAATGATGCTACCAGTGTAACATCAAAGAAAGCAGTATCATGCAGGCAAGAGTTTAAAAGTTAGAATATTTTTAACAGGATAATTACAGTAAGGAAAGCAATTAATGTATGTGACAGTGTTGACTCTGTCAGTCCATGTAATGACCATTTCCAGAGTTCTTTGTGTCTTTGTGTAGATATGTATTTCTATCAGGCATAGTTTTCCTTCTGCTTGAAGTATTGTCTGTGACATTTTTTTGTAGTTCAAGTCTGTTGGTGAGGAATTCTCTCAGCTTTTGCTTGTCTGCAGTTCTTTTATTTCAACTTCAAATTTGAAAGACATTTTTGCTGGGTATAGAACTTTGGGCTGACACTTTTTTCTTTCAGTACTTTAAACATGTTGTTGCTTTGTCTTTTTGCTTGTGTTGTTTTCATCAGTAAATTTGTCCTTTTACTTTTCTCGTGTTTCTCTTTATGTAACATACCTATTTTTCTTTTTTTAAGGTTAGAAAAAAAAGTTTCATTTTTATTTTTATTTTTTTATTGAATTTATTGGGGGTAACATTAATAAGATTATATAGGTTTCAGGTATACAATTTTATAACACATCAGCTGTACATTGTATTGTGTGTTCAACACCCCAAGTCAAATCTTCTTCCATCACCATTTATCCCCCATTTACCCTTTTCTACCTCCCTACCCCCTTTCCCTCTTGTAACCACCATACTGTTATCTGTGTCTGTGAGTTTTTCTCTTTGCTTAATCCCTTCACCTTTTTCACCCAGCACCTAACCCTCTTCCTTCTGACAGCTGTCAGTCTGTTCTCCACATCTGATCAAAGAGCTTAATATCCAAAATTTACAGGGAATTTGTGAAACTCAACACCAAAAATATAAACAGTCCAATTAAGAAATGGACAAAGGACCTGAATAGATACTTCTTCAGAGAGGACATAGAGATGGACAATAGACATATCAAAAGATGCTCAATGTCACTAATCAGAGAAATGCACATTTAAACCACAATGAGGTATCACCTCACACCTGTCAGAATGGCTATCATTAATAAATCAACAAACAACAAGTGCTGGTGAGGATGTGGAGAAAAAGGAACCCTCATACATGTTTGGTGGGAATGCAGATTGGTGCAGCCACTATGGAAAGCAGTATGGAGTTACCTCAGAAAATTAAAAATGGAATTGCCTTATGACCCAGCAATTCCACTTCTGGGAATATATACAAAGAAATCTGAAACACTAATTCAAAAAATATATGCACCCCCGTGTCCATTGTAGTGCTATTTATAATAGCCAAGATCTGGAAGCAGCCGCAGTGCTCATCAGTAGATGAGTGACTAACATATCTGTTTTTCCTCAGGCTGGTTTTAAGATTTTCTCTTTACCACCAGTTTTGAGCAATTGATTATAATGTGCTTTCACATAGTTTTCTTTATGTGACTTAATGCTTAGGGTTCATTGAGGTCCTTGGATCTATGAGTTTATAGTTTTTATCTGCTTAGGTTTTTGAGAGTTAATAAGATGACCTTAGATTTTAAAATATTTAGGAATATGAGATTTTTCAGGGTTGCCAAAGTGATAGTTAACTGTGCTAGCTAATACATTTTCAATCACTTGAATGAGTAGAGAAATAAGTGGATGTGGTTCAGCCAAAGTTTTTCTTTTTTCCAGAAGCAAGGTAGGCTTGCTGCCAGACTCTGGGTTGAGAAAACAAGGGCCTTCATTTTAATTTTGATTCATTTGAGCAATTGAGCAGTTAGAGATTTCCTGCTTGTGGCTTTCTGGCTCAGTACTCATTGGAGTAGAACTTCTGGGATGTGGTGAAGGACTTGTCTGGACCAAGGAATGATTGCCCGCTTATCATTCATTATGGAGATCCAGGTAGTTTCCACTATTCTTTACAGTGGAGAGAGAAGACAAGACCTAGCCCACCCTGATCCCATCATAGAGGTCCCTCCCTGCTACCTTTCGTGCATTATTACTTCACCCTGGGCCTATGCAGTTCACAGTTCCCCTCAGCTAGTATTTTGTAACAGCCACACAAACATGAGTTGGATTTCTCCTCCTCTCTCACAAATTATACTTAAAAACTCATCCCAGACGGTTACTAGTAGCACTGATTCAACTTAGAAGTATCTGAGTGCTCGTACTAGGAAGGGGCTGTCTTTTATGAATTGCAAAATATTTGGGACCTTCTCTACCTGTCTCACCCTCTCCCCTAATCCAGGATTTGTTCATAAATCTGTATTTACATATTTATCCCCAAATACCTTTTTTCCTGATCTACTTAAAGTTTAACCCCCCTCCCCAAATGTCTTTTATCCTTTAATTAGGACCTAGAAATGTCACCCTGTATCTTCTCTTCTTGTTTACTTATAACTGTGCTAGTTGCCAAATCGGAATGCTTCCCCGGTCCTAAGTGAATGATCCCTTGTGGATTCAGGCCAAATTCAGAATCAAGTTCTGTGGTGGAACAGCTTTGATCAGCAAAGTTTTAGCACATGGGGGACAGGATGTGAGATACTCCAGTTAGTATGGTGGGTGGGTGGGTGTGGGGGGAAAGAGATGCTAGGGATCATCTGTTACTTTAGTTAGCACCAGAATATGCAGTGTTTGAAGCTCTGAACCTTAGGGGTTAAAATATGAAGTCTTGGAAAATATTTTCTAACACCTCCCAGGAATATAGAGTGTTTATTGCAGGAATTACTGAAAATGTAAATCTTTGTTGTTGTTTTTCCCCTCAGTGATGTAATTGATAGCTAGACACATGGTCACATCCCAATTTAATAAAATTTCTCCAGCACTAAATCATGACCTGAAGGGTATTTTCAATGTTTTGCCAGCAGCAAAAGAATGTCTTCCATTTAATCTAGGGAAATGTAAACAGAGCAAGCATTCCTATTTCTTCAGGTTCTAAAATCATTAATAAAGATGTCTTTACTCTCAAAGGGAAGGGTGGCAAGCAGTCACATTTTTATTATTCTACTGAATAAGTGAATTTACCCAGCACATAAATTAGCAAATACATTTTCTCCCCGTAGCACATGTTGACATTTTCCTGCAGATGGCTCAGCAGAAGGGGAAATGAGAAAGGTGGTTAGTGACAAAGGACAGCCATGTTTGGTCGCTGTCTTTCACCACCAGAGGCACTGGCCTGCTCATCCTCTCACCCAGCCCGGGGCTTGCTGGGAGGGACAAAGCTTGAGATCGCAGACAGGGCTGTGAAGGACGAGCAGGGAAAGGCAGGAAGTCAAATCTGCCTGACCCCTTAGAACTCATTTTCTCCTCTCCTGTATTAAATTTATTCATACTGTTATGAGTTGGACACAACATACTGTGTTTTTTTTCCATTTGGAATCATTTTTCATAGTTTGTCTGCAGATGACTTTTCCTTAAACCATTAGGTAGGGACAGGCTATCTGACCTGCAAGTGCTCAAATGTTGGTTTCAGGCAACTTGGAGGCACGATTTAGGGAGAACAGGTTTATGGCGTAAGGGTGATCTCTGTAAACCACAACAATAACACGAAACGAAAGTGGGCACAAAGATGAGTAAACATAGCCTCTTGCCTTCTACGTACTTGGCGGACCCTTGTGATTGACAGACTGGTTGTCTGTGGGAACAGGTGTAGGCTCAGCATGAGTTGTTTGGTATTTTAGGAGTGTGAGGGGTGAAGGTTTATTGAGGTATTTGCGACTGAAGTCTCTCTGGAGGCGGAAGATGTCCATATAGGACAGTGAAATGTGGGCGTGATATGGCTCCCTTCAAAGGTCATGGTTTTAGAGAAGCCAAGACTATAGCTGAGGTCTTGGTTGGAGGGCAATGATTTGTGTTTAGAAGGGCGGAGCTCCTTCCAGGAGCCAGGAATGAGTAGGTGTGGCAGAGAACCTTCAGGAAGGCAGGACGGGATCCCCTGGAGCTACCTAGGTAAGTGACTATAAATACTACCCATCTATCCACTCACCCATTAATTATCAGCTAATTAAAAATGTTCAATGTCAAAATCATTTTTGAAATAAGTTAGTAAAATCATGGATTCTGATAAGTTAGTAAATCCATTTTCATTTTTTTTGAGATTTCATATTTCATGAATGTGGTATAATCCTGGGGCGGGGGAGGGGGGGGCGGGAAGTACTCAAGATAGGCTAAGGGAGCCTGCACTGGTTCATGAGAAGCAGTATGGCTCTATACTCGGCAGAACAGTCTGAGGAGAAAAGAATTCTGAACTAATGCCTTCAATTAAAAGTGAGCTAAGAGTAGTTACTGCTCCCGTAAAGGATTAAATAAGATGACGACTGTGAAGTTTTGGTGTAGCACCCAAAAAAGTGAACTCTTAAGATTTTATAGAAATAGAATCAGATATACACACTGTGTTCAAAAGTAACTTTTTTTCACTTAATGCTAGATTTTGGACAGCTTTCTGTCAGAACCTGCAGATCCAGTCAGATGACCAGAGTACACTTGGACGACGATTGATTTTCCAAGTTTCCTGTTGAATGAACATTAGGCCCTCTGCACTGTCTCCCCTCCCAGGATGGTGGAGAGCATTCTTGCGTGTGTATCTTGGTGCGCTTGCCCACGGGTCTGTAGGATGACATCGCCACCTCCTATGCTTGTGGCCTGTGAAGCAGCAATGCACAGTCCCTGCCTTGGGTCTCAAGCCCCGGGGAAGACTCACCGACATTCCAAGGCTTCCTTTGATGTGGGGAATTGGTGTCAGCCTGTCCTCTTTCTCTGTCTCAGGGACTCTCAGGGAATCAGTAAGGTTTCCTCCTATAGTCCTGGGAAGGAAGCTTTCCAGGCAGAGAACTTGTGCTTCCCCTGTGCTCCTCCCTAAAATAAAGTGGACAGCTATGCAATTGTTTCCTAATTCCTTGATGTCAAAGTAGCAGATTTTGGTGGGGAAATGTCTCCCCCTACTTAGCTGCCCCCCATGAGCCGCCTTTTACAGGCATGTGAGCTATAGTATGGAAGCCCAACTAACTTTCACTATGGCCCAACTTCTGTAGGACTGCCAGATGTTCAGTGTGGTGCAAAGCACCCAGCTGGCAGCATTGGATGACAGCACCAGCTCTGCCCTGGCCACTTGTCAGCGAGGTCCTGAGGCAGAATGGGCCTCCAGGGTGCAAACCTGTGCTCTGATGAATCAGCAGCTGCATCTGAGCGGAGTGGGGCCCTGTGGTCCTAGAAAATGATTGTCTGGTGAGAGAAGTAATACATGAGGTGGCTGTGGCATGGGGCTCACACACTCCATCTTCATGACATGCCGTTATTTTCCTCAGCTCTCTATTGCTGGGGTCGACTGGAGTTGGGGGCTCTGCATTACGGAGGCCTCGAGGGCCTCTTTCCCATGTTGCTCCTCCTCGGTGACTGTATTAGCCACTCAGGCCTGTTCTTTACTGTGGGATGAGAGAAAACAATGGAGACTCATACTCAACATTTTTACTTTTTAGGTCTAAATATATTTTTTTCCCCCTCTGGAGAGGGTTAAAGCTGTGGGAAGAAGGGAGACTTTGGTATTGTGGGGAATTGTCATTCCTTGTTGTGTTTGTTTAACTTGTTGCAGTTTGTGACGTTGTCATTTGCATGGCTGGAGTCTCCTAGCACCTGTGTGAGAGCCACGGGGCCTGGCTGCTGCTAGCCCCATTTTACAGATGATGAAATGAGGCTTATAAGGGGAAGTGACTCATCCAAAAACACACAACTGGTGGGTGGCAAAGCAGGGAGAAGCCCCAGGTCTCCTTGCTCCGAGTCTAGGGTACATTCCAGAACATCGAATTGGTTACCCGGAAGGATGGTGTTAAAATGCCAACCTAATGATGTCTTTCCTCTTCTTGAAATCTTTCAGGGCTCCTTTTTGCCTTTAGGGGAAAGACTGAGTTCTTAAGCCAAGCAAGGCCCTTGGTGGCTTGGCCTTGGCTCCATGTCACTTTCTCCTCTTCATAGTCATGCTCCAGTCACAGGAAACATGCTCCATCTTGCCTCCTGCCCCGTGAGCATGCTCAGCTCTCTGCATCACCCTCCCTCTGTGGATAATTGGGACCCTTCCTTCAGGCCCTGGCTCCGGCCCCTTTGTCTACGAAGCCTTGGCTAAATCCCGATCTGGGTTAGATAGCTCTTCCAGCTGCTCGCCCAGCGCCCTATTCCCATTGTATTGTGCGTCCCTCACTGGACTTTGAGACCAGGGCCTGTGCTGTTCTGATCCTCAGTAGACCCAGCACTGTGTGTGGGCTGTAGGAAGGGGCCGGGTAGAGACCTTCTCCTGGAATCCACATTGTCACTGGTACTAAGGAGCATAGAAATCTGGACTTGACTCTGGGTGTTAGCCAAAGTGAGATGCTAGGAACCATTGTCTCCTGGGGCCCCAGACTTGGTATTTGCATCTGTGAAGCTTGGTCTTCTCAAGGGGGCATTTCTGCCTTTCCCCACTGTGTGCTCCCCTCTCCTTCCCCCTCCAGTAATACACCTCATCGTAGCCCCTGTCTTCTTCCAGGCCCCTGAGGAGGAAATGTTCTCCTGGGTGCAGGGGCTAGCTCTGACTGGGCCTGGTGGTGCCTGAGTGCTGGTGAGGCGCTCTCCCCTCTCCTGTGAGCTTGTGCTCAGGGCTGTGAACACCTGCATTAGAGCCCAGCTCGCTTGCCTGCTCTTTGTGATGTGCGCTAGGCTGTGGCCGTGTGGGGCTCATTCTCTATTTAATTCTTTTTTGCTCAGTTAAAATGCAGAGATGTCTTCTTGGCCAATTATCCAATGGGCAGAAAATGGAATAATGGAACTAATGACGGAACCCGGCAGCGATGATCCGTGCAGCCGCCAAGATTGCCATCAAAAGGCAGCCTCCCCTGCTTCCTGTATCCAGACTGCTCATAATGTCTTAAAAAGGCCCGATTGTCACAATAAACCTATATGGTCATCCATTTCCAAAGGCTGGTTCTTCCTCACCTCTTGATCAGTTCTTAAAATTAATTATCATCAGGAGCAGGTGAAATGGTACCTGAGAAAGCTCTTTCAAACACTAACAGGCACTGTGGTGGAGTTCCCAGGTAAGGGAAGATAGATCGGTGGGAAGATGCTGTAATAAACCAGCAGAGCACCTTGATTAAGTGCCTGTGAATGCTGAGTAGCAGGAGCATGATAAGCACGTAAAACGGGAAGACTTGGAAAGAGCAATAAGGTCTTGGTGCAATAATTCCAGATGCCAGGAAGCTGGGGGGAGGGGGAGGAGTGAAGTTTTCAGGGCTTGAGGAGGCAGCTGGGGCCCAGGGTGGCTGTGTGATGGCATGAGAGGGTCCATGGCCATACTATCCAGATCTGACTCCCCTTGGTGTCCCTTTCCTCCAGCCCCAGTGCTTGACCCTGGCCTGAAATATAGGAGTGCCTGGTAGATGCTGAGCCGAGCCTAATGCTGCATTTCCACTGGACCATAAGCTCCCAAGGGCCAGGCTTCTATTTTGCTTAGAACTTTGTGCTGAGCCCAGCATTTCATAGGTATTGGATGACTGAGTGGATGGGATACTTGCATGTATATCCTTCTAGCCTTTTTGATGAGGGACATCAAAAAGCAAATCAAAACTAACTTTACCAACCCAAGATTGTGACCCCAGTAGCTAGTCTTCTGCAAGCAGCTGCTATCCATGCAGTATTTATTGTGTGCTAAGTGCTGTACACACATTTTCTCAACCCTCATGAGGTGGGTACGGTTATCATTCCATTGTGCAGGAAGGGGAACAGGCTCACACAGCTAGGACGTGGCATACATGGGATGTGAGCCCAGTCATGGGATGTGAGCCCAGCTGTGCTCTGAATCACAAGGCCAGACTGCCGCCTCCAGCTGTCCTCTGGCCTTCAGCCCGAGCCCACACAGGTCTGGGAGCCTCACACCGGTGTTCTCAGTGCAGCCCCCCCCCCCCCCACCTGTGCACTACTCATGGAGCTAGGATTTCCCTGCACCCGGGGCTTCTGTTCAGCCCTCCTCTGGGTTATGAAGCACATGTTGCCTATGAAGAGCATAAGAAACAGGACTTGAGCATATCTCTTTCCAGGCCTTGAATGAAGAAAGGGAAAATTCCTCTTGGAGGAGGGGGTGGGGGAGCATGTCTGGCATTTCCTGGACGGAATGGCGGTGGGTTGTCATGGCAGTTTGGAGGTTATGTGGGGACCTGGAGGTGGCCAGAGTTCCCTTAGACTCAGAAGTTCTTGTGCAGGAGTCCGATGCACTGTGTCCTAAGATGTGTGTTTGGGGATGGCGTTGGGAAGGAGATGGGACTGACCTTCATGGAACATAAATTGTGCATCAGTCACAGTTCTGGGACCTGTCATCCCACCCAGGGCAGAAGGTGGAATTATCTTCCCATTTTATAGTTGAGGAAGCTGAGGCTCAGTGAGGCTAAGAAACATGGTCAAGGCCACACAGCCAGTAAGTGGTAGAGCTGGTGTGTCCTTCAGTCTCTCTCATTCCAGAATGCGCGCTCTTTCCTTGACACCTTGTTCCACTTTCCCGGGGAATCAGTCCTTGGTGGAGGCTGGTGTCCTTTACCATGATGTAAAATCAGAGAATGATTGAGCTGCAAGTGACTTTAAAAGTCATGCAGTCTAATAAATAAAGTGAGGTCTCTTCCTTATACATTGGCCACAGCTGGGAGCTTAAGGCCTTTCCCCTTTTCCTTTTCTTTTCTCCAACGATGTGTTGGAATCAAAGACAAACTGTCCTTGAGGAAGAGACCAAGGAGTGGTGTGTTTCAGGGTCAACACCACTTAGGAAGCATCGCATCCCAGAGGCTGAACTTACAAGGTGCTAATGGTCACAGCTGAGGGATGTGGTCTCTTCTTTGACATCAGTGGGCTGAGGATTCTGGTTGAGCCATGTGAGAGGAAGCCCAGGCATTCATCCACATGTGTCCCTGTCTGTCTGTCTGTCTGTCTGTCTCCTCTCCTCATCCTCACTCTCTCCCATCTGCTAGCAGACCATACCATCGCAGTGGTGTGGGGAGACCTAGCCACTCTGCCTCCTGTAACATATGCTGAGCACTGAGGACACAGCACTGAATGACACAGACAAGGCTTTTGTCCTCATGGGACTTACGGTCTAGTAGGGAAGACAACAAACCAGAAAACAAATAAATCATATGTTTTCAGACAGTGCTAAGTGCCAGGAAGGAAATAAATCAGGATGAAGCAGAATGACCTTCCTGGGAGATGAAACGGCATTTGCAAAGGCTCCGAGGTAGCATGAGCTTGGCTTGTGGGAGGGGTAGCAAGGAGGACTGTGTGGCTGGAGCAGAGCCAGTGGGGGGAGAGAGGTGGGCCAGGAGGTGAGCAGCCACAGAACCACAGCACCTTGTGCCCTAGCGGCAGGACTTTGGGTGCCAGTCTGTGCATGGGGGAACCCAATGATGGATTTTAACCTAGGGAGTGATGTGCGCTTCAGATAGTCTCACAGTCTCTGTCCCCGTTTTCTCCATTGTGTGTAGGTGGACCATGAATTATTTTCTTGCAGGGCAGAGGCCTTGAGATGCAGTTTGGTGTTGGGGTGGGTGAATGAGGTTCTTTGTGTTAGCCTGGGTGAAATGGGTTCTCTGTGTGGTTTAGCCTGGATCACTGGTGTTTTATGTTGGGGTTTGCACTCAAGAAAGTAGTGTTTGTGCTTTTTTGTTGTAGATTTTCCCTGGGGTCCTTGAGGAGGAGGGGAAGATGAGCCCAGACAGGATCGGGGCATCCTGGAGTCACTCTCTAATGGGACCATCAAATGATCTCTAACAGTCACCACTTCCCTTGTCCGGTGCGCCAGTTAGTAAGAAGTGACCGCAGGAACCCTGTGGTCCTGGGTCCCAGGCAGGGATAATTTTTGTTATAACGTCCTGCCCTCTGTCACTTCTGCCCTTTTTCTGTCTGCTGTCTCTTCCCAAGTTTCTCCCCAATTGTGAAATTTAAAAAGAGCACAGTGTTGTCACCTTTCCCTAGAGAAAAAAAGGATCGCTTGCTCTAAAATTGCCTGTTCTCCTTGGACGGGAGCTGGTTTAAAGTGGCAGCTATGGAGTAGAAGGAAAGATCTTATATCTCTCTTTCCAGACCATGAAATTATGTCCTGCTCCAGTACGTATTTCACCGATATAATTAAGCTGTTAATTCTCTGTGAGTTTATTTCAACCATATTTCAGCCGCATCCCTGGATGTTGTTAATGTTTCACAGTGGTTAAGGGTGAGACCTCCATTCGGGACCCAGCTCTGCCACTTGCTAGCTTTTGGGCCTGAAGTAAATTACTTTTCTTCTAGGAGCTTCAGTGTCCTCTATGTAAAATTGATATAACAGCAGAATCTGGTAGCTAACATTCACACAGGCTATTGAAGCACTTACTTGAATAATTCATTTAATCCTCTTAACAGCCCTACATGGCAAATACCATCTTTATTTCCATGTCACTAATGCCAACACTAAGGCCCAGTTCAGTCACTTGCCCAAGGTGACTCAACCAGAAAGTAGCAGAGCTGGGATATGCGCTCAGTGCCTAACCAATCCCACCCATAGACCTTCCCTCAGAGCCTTCAGTGGAAAAATGCATGCATTGCCCTGCACAGTGCCAGGCATGTAGTCCACGGCCTTTCCACCTGGCTTCCCCTAATGCTGAAGGATTGTCCTCGTGAAAGCCTACTAAGTAGAAGGGCAGAGACTTTGAATCCAAATGGGTTTCCTATTGATGGTGACAATCCTTGGCACTCAGTGCTCAGTGTGGATTATGTGCCAGGCCCATAGGTGTTGACAAGGTACAGCTGCCAGAAAAGAGGTGTTCTGCTGTGACCCTAGTCATGTAGGCTGCCTTTGGGCTGGTGGGCTGGCATCCACTTCTGCCTGTCCTTACTGCTCCAGTTGGAGTCCTTGCTCACTGACAAGCTCCTCAGCCCCAGAATTAGAACCTTCCTCCAGACCCTCCATTGGTCCCTGAGTGTGCCTGGCCTGGTCAGAGGCTGCCTTGGCAGGACTCCTGGCCCCTGGGCTGCGGTTTCCATCCATGGCTAGTCTCCTCTGTAGGTGCCGGGCCGCCTGAGTGGGGAGACTGTGTCTTCTCCCTTTGCCTCCCAGGCTGTGGACATCCTCTCAGCGGAGAGCAGGACCAGGGCCTGGAGAGCAGTAGCCTATCTAGGGCACTGAATTGAGGGTTGATGGAGTCCGGCTACTGTCTGGCCACAAAGGCTTCTATTTTCTCTCTCCTCTCAGTTGGCTGGGCCAGACTGGTGAACCCGGGAGAGTTTGGGGCTTGGCTGCTACACGAAGCATGTGGGGGTGACTCCTCGCCTGGTCTGTGTTCCCAGATGTGTGGTGAGGCTACCTGGTTGATCTGTATCACAGCTGTGGGTTCCTTGCTTCCATTTCCAGCCACAAGTAAGACATGTCCTCTTAAATTAGGAGTTTAAATGTAATTGGCCAAACTGGGAAAGGAATTAGCAGTCTTCTCTTTCCTCTGCCCTCTGGAACCTGAGTCTTGTTAGCAGGCTTGTTCTTCATGGTCCTTTTTCCTGGACAGCTGGGGGGAAGGGGTGGCAATCTGGAGCCTCAGGAGGAGCCCTCTTTGGTCCAGTGGGGATCAGGGCAGCTCTTTGGCTTATCCTTGTGAGTGGGGTGGGACTGCGGTTGGGGGGTGTCTGTGGCTAGGACTTGCCCCTTTTCTACCCGAAGAGTACCCTCCTTTCTGCCTGGAGGACACGGGAGAACGGTCGCCGTCTTTGCTTTCTGCCCCCCATCCCTGGCCCTTCTCCAGCGAAGCTCACCTCCAGCTTCTCTTCCCTTTCAGACACTTAATAACTTGCAGTTCGGCTGATTTATGGGGCTAAGATAAGCTCATTATTCGAGTTGTCAGTAATTATGTGAGGGGATTGATGAGGGGATTTCCCTGTTCCTTCCCTTGCATGCTCGAAAAATCATTTCAGGCTGATTTTGCATTCTTGACCCACACAGTGATGGATTTAGACATCAGAGTTTTTCAGTTCAGGACGACTTCTGATTGCTGTGTCCATCACTCTGCAACAAGCTTGTCATAGGTGGAGATTCTGATGACGTTTTCTAGCACCACAGGTGACACAGGCTCCCTGCATCTTTGATAAGGTCATGTTATCTTTATTTTCCTAACTATTAAATATTTATTGAGAGCATTACCTGGAAGGACTTCAGCCTTCGGGTTCCTGTTGTTAAATGCTTGCTGCATTTGCAGCCAGACTCAACGTGAATGATGGGTATTCTTGAAGATAAAAGAGGCATAAGCACCTGGGGACATAGCTTGTGGATGATGCTGATGCAGTGTAACTCTTCAGGTGTTAGTTGGCCAGTTTTTTAGTGATTAATTAAACTGTTAGCATAGGTGAACCAGGGTTGACAAACCCATGGGTTAAGTTCAGCCTGCAAATATTTTTGTTTGGCCTGGACAGTATGTTAAAAATGCTTTTAGAATTAGTTGTTAACATTAAAAAATTAGATGATGCCATCCAGAACTTGATATATCTGGGTTTTCTGTTTCTCCTGGAAAGTCCTCAGACAGCACCTTACTGGCCATGGTCCTGTATGGAGATGGTTGGCTGCTGCTGTATAACGGTTGCCTGTTCCAGTGGGGCCTGCCTGCATGCTCTGTCTTGCTTGCCTCCATTTGAACCTGATCTTCTTTGTTCATTGAATTCATCAGTGTGGCCCCATCTGGCACTTGAGTTTTGACTCCAGGACCAGACAAGCAGGTGCTGATGGCGCTTAGCGATTTACTGCTCATCAACTGTGTTGCACCCGTCTTGGCTCTAGGTAACATCTCTGATCTGATTAGTGCAGACACCTTCTGATTGGTCTGTCTGCATCTACCTTTGCATCTCACCGCTTCATCTACTCCCACTGTGTGTTCAGAACAGAAGGCAGATTGGCCCTTTTAAAACATGTCAGATCATTTCACTCCCCTGCTGAAAACCTTGCTATGGCTCCCTGTTTTTCTCAGAGGAGAAGCCAAAGCCCTAACTGTCCTACAGGCCCGTCATGATCTGGCTTCCCCTTACCTCTCTGAGCTGGGCGCCTACTCCTCTCCCTCCCTCATTCTGTTACAGCCACACGCGCTGTTCCCTAAATATGCCAGACCTCAGGACCTTGGCCCAGTCTCCCTGGAAGCTCTTGGAGACATCTGCTTCCTACAGGTCCTGGCTCAAATATCACCTTATCAATGAGGCCTCCCATCACCATCTTATTATTGCAGCCTTCCCCCATCCCTCCTCCTCTGTTTCTCATCCCCACTCACCCAGCTCTACATTTTCTTTTTTCTGTAGTACTTATTTCCTTCCAACACATCAGATGCTTTATAATCACATTTATTGTTTACCTTTTCTCTCTGCTGGAACATG
This sequence comes from Miniopterus natalensis, assembly GCF_054644295.1. Classification (NCBI taxonomy): domain Eukaryota; kingdom Metazoa; phylum Chordata; class Mammalia; order Chiroptera; family Miniopteridae; genus Miniopterus; species Miniopterus natalensis. The sequence continues at coordinate 18,779,734 of NC_142084.1, forward strand.
AATTCGACAATGACAAGGATTTTTGTTTTGTTTACTGTTTTATCCCAAGCATCTAGAACAAAGCCCAGCACATAGTAGACAGTAATAAATATCTGTTGTTGGATGTTGTTGAAATCACAGAATGTTTTCTAAGAGCTTCAAGGTGCTTGAAACTTAGAAAGATGGAAATTGGTAGTTGTGTTTCTGTTTCAGCATACCTCCTAGAAGGTAAGCTTCCCAGGGGAAGTGGCAGTGTGAGTGTGATCGAGCCTGAGATGGCCAGATTGCAAAGCTTTCCCTGATCTTGTTTCCTATGTGATCATCTTGCTCCTGTACCTTTTCCTCTGCAACTACAAAACAAGGTGGCAGCATTTTTGTTAAACAGAGCAAAGAGGAAATGAAGATGGAAGGGATAAGAAGGGACAAGTGCAGGTGGTGCCAGTTCAGAGGTTATCCAGCCGTGTGACCTGACATGTTTCTGGGAGTCAGTATTACCATCTGTGAAGTGGGCCTGTTGTTTTAGATCAGCTCTGAGGTCCTTCGCAGCTCTCTAATGCTGTTGATAAATCCAACAGGTCTTGATGCACATGATTGTATTTCACATTTAGTAGGAGAACCTTCAGGTAAAATTATGTATACCTCTCACCTGTACTGTAGGGTTCAGAATTGCTTCCCAAATCTGGATTGATGCTGTTAAAAATACATGTTTTCTTATTTTTCATGTTTCTATTAGAAATTCCTTTTGGGGTTCAGACATTTCCCCCTCCACTCAGTGAAACACAGCATGGATCAGAGTGTCGCCTGGCTTAGCTGTGGTTTTAATGCTGTCCTGGGGGCCAGGCTGAGATCTGGCCTCGGGCTGCCTTCGGGAGGTCAGCGTTCACATTGTGGGGCCTAATGGAGTCATTCAGGTTTTCACCTCCAATCCCACTTAGTAATAGATTAATTATAGTAAAATATGAAATCATGCAGGCCAACCATCACCTTGGCCAAGTGGCATAAAACACACCTCATTCCCACTCCAGATGGTTGTCAATAAAAAGTGACATTTAAAAACGCTGACTAAATTCAAACCCATGAAATGCTTTCTTCCACGATTTAAATTCCTTTTGGGAGATATGTGCAGTCTGTTTTGTTATAATGCCTATAAGCATAGTAATCTCACAAAACTAGAATATCTGCAGTGGTTGTACATTTTCCTAAAAGCTTTTCCAAGAGAAGCCTAATAGCTTCTATTAAAACAAATGAAAACCCCCTTTGACTCAGGGGAACTGGAATAAACGGGCCTATTTTCTCTCAGACACAACAGCATTGCACTTGTCACAGCCTTCCCTGGTTTTGGTGCTGGCCTCAGGGTGAAGTCTTCATGAACAGATTGGGCTCCTCAGAGCTCCTTGGGAGGGAGCTAGAAATGCCTCTGAGATAACACTGATAAATGTGCTATTTCAAAGTGCCTCTTTCTTCCCAGGGAAACCTGGCTCAAATCTCGAGATCTCAGGAGGAATAGAAACCCTTCTTGAGTGAAGACCCCTTTCCCTTTCCACTAAAAGCAAGAGAGACAGGGACTCCAGGAGAGGCAGGTGAGAGTGCAGTGTGTGGGGAGAGGGTGTGGAGAGTCTGTGCACATATATACACGCATACGTCCACAAGCAGATTTTTCTTGGTGCCAGCTGTGTGAGCTTAAGCAAGTTACATAACCTCGCTGAGCCTCCATTTCTCAGCTTTAAGATGAGAACAACGTTAATAGTATCTGCTGCCTAAGATCATTCTGAGGACTAAATAGGACAATGTAGGTCAAGCCAGCACAAGGCTAGCTCTTAGTAAATCTTTGCCAATTTCCTCCCCTGCCCTCATACATCAGACTGTGCCTTGTCCTTGTTGGAACTATGAGAAGGTGTAAACTTCCTGAGCACTACAACCTCGTCTCCAACTGGAGTGTTTCTATGAATGGGACTTGGTACACACCTCCCCTGATGACCGGGTCTATTGGAACCATCAGGAATGGCCCCCGGTTCCCAGCCCCTGGGGGTATGTTGGATTTGCTGCGAGGATGCTCTGCAGTGTCTGTTGAGAAACAGGCCCTGCCCTCTCTTTGCTCCCACACCCGTGCTGATTCTGGCTCCAGGAAAAGCAGGCCCTTAGGGGTGAGGTGGGGAGGGGTTTCTAGTAGGTACTCTGCTGGTGAGTCTCTAGTGGCTGTGAAAGGGCATCCCTCTGGGCAGGGCGAAGCACCCCTGATTTGTCTGTAGCTGGACTTTATTCCCTTTCTTTGACCCTCCCTTTTCCTAGCTCCTTGCCAGCTGTTCTTAGGATCATCAGTGCTTGGGAGTTTGCCCATAACACACAGCTCTTTGGCTGAGAGCAGTACTTAAGTCTTCTCAAGAGCCCTCTAAAGTTCGGAGTGCTGTGCTGAGGCCCTGCGAGGACCACTTTGGTGACCACCATGGTGATCACCCCACCATGCTCTCTGTAAACCTCTAAAGACCAGTTATTTTAAAAGCTCTTTCTCTTGATCCCTCAAAATAGGAGTAATGTGTTGTAATTCCAAGACTCCCTTTTCTAGGAAATGGAGTGCATCTTGCAGATTTGCTGCTCTGGCTGGAGAGGGTAGACAAGCAGGGACCAGGCATCTCTAGGGCAAAGGTAGGGTTGGGACTCTGCATAGCTTCCTTGCAGACCTCTGTGGTCTCCTTGTCCATTTTTGGATCTTCCCCTGCAGAGCTGGTCTGAGCCCCTTTTCAGTAGAGGCTCCAGTAGTAATGGGGGTCTGGCCCTGAGTCATTTGCACTTGTCATGGGGACCCGCAGGGTCTGCATAGACTGGCAGGGGTTACGGTGGGCTGGTTAGGTAGAGCCTCTAGCTATGGGGACAGGCATTGGGGCTGCACTTGGAACACTGTCCTCTCCCACTCTGGGGCCTGGCAATCACTCGAACTGGCCAGAGGCCACAGGGTTTATGTCACAGCCTGTGATACACGGCTGCCTCCAGTGGGGTGAGAAGACCACGGTCATCTTAGAACCCATGTATGGAGACCAGGCATTTGCAGATGAGCCAGCTTATTTGTAGTTTAGTGGATGAGACTTGCTTCAGGACAGACAATTTTGAGAGAATGGAAATAATTCTGTTGATATTCAAGGAATGGTGAACTCAGTCCAGAGTTAGCAAGCCTTGTAGTTTCTTTGTTCTTTATTAAAAACCATTTTAAAAGTAAAACCATTTACAGTTTGAAAAGGCTGATTTTTAATCCTATACAAAGCTTTCTCTGCTATTGGTGGGGTTTTCTCTTTACAGTGCAAATGACTGGGTCTCTACCCCAGACCTCATTTGGCTGGGAGCTAATGTGGTGGTGGACTTCTTCAGGGAATAAATATTTTCAGTGATGAAGACAAAGTCACGGGTTTTTGTTTTTTGTTTCCTTTATACTTAAATATAGCTCAGCAGTGAAGAAGCTGGGCTCTGGATGCTCCCCGGTAGGTTTGCTACAATTAAATGAGCTCTTGCTTGCAAAAGCTTGCTGTACACGCTGCCCAGCCCTCAGTAAGTGTTAGTTACATTATACAATCCTTCCTTGATGTCCCCACTTCTGGCATGTTTTAAACATTTTCTGGCATTACCTTTAACATCTTATGTGGGTTACTTGTACTCTGAAAAATAGAACTTTCAGGAAAAATACAGAGCATCTAAAATATAAATGATACGTGCACGTCTCTCAGGTGGTTTGCATCTTCACCTTGCCATCCTTAGTGCACCCTTCAGGATGGTGGTGTTGGTTCGCAGATGGCCCTCTCCCACCCAGGTCCTCTGGCTAGAATCTCTGGCCCTCTTCTTTGGTTCTTGCAGCCTCCTGCAGTGCCAAGTAGTGAGAAACCCAGGGGCTTGGTGCAGGATGTACCTGCCGGGTTGGCCCCTCTGCCCTATCTATGGACTCCAGGCTGTGGCAGGCTGGTGCATTTGGAACCTTCCATGAAGTATTTCTCATGCTGCTTGTTCATTTTCAGGAAGAAACAGGTGCTCTGGTATTAGATTTTATCGATCACTTAACTAAGGAAGAAATTGTGGAAATATTATCCATAAAATCGTCGTTAAACCCTGTTAATCTGCCAAATTCCCCAAATTAGAGAATCAATTAGATTTGCTGAGTATTTGTTTAGCCGTGGTCTCTGAGTGCCTCCTGCTTTATTTACTCTCATAATTTTCCCAAAGATTTGTTTCTGTCTTCCTGAGAGAAGAATGTGTTCGGCATATCCTATCAGAAGCTGCTCGGAGGGATGGGGCAGGGAGATAAATTAAGCAGATCCTTGAGATTTGTTGCTGTACTCTCATGAGCTCTATGAGTTAATGATCCAAGGCCAGATACATTGCTGAAGGCCAGACACAATCACGCTAAGTGCTGCTCTTCCTGGGGGAGCCGAGAATGGATCACAGTTCAGGTTTCTCTGGCCTGCTTTCCCGCAGTGATGGGGACCTGCCTCGTGCCACTTTATCTTGGACCAAACACTTATTCTCTAGGCACCAATTATTTCAAAGGCAGGAGTTATTGTCACGGTGCCACCTTTTCTCGACCCATCAGCTAACGAGGCTGCCTCACTGAGGTTTGCACATACCCAGAAATTGCAGGCAGGCAGGCAGGCGAGCCTCATTGAAAGTCTTGTCAGCTGGCAGAATGGGCCCGAGCGTGGGTGATACAGGCAGCCACCTCTATAATGCGAGCTGGTGGCCAGAGGGTTTTCCTGGGCAGGCTCCCTGTTCTACCAAGATTGGCCCTACCTTTGCCACTCCAATAGTTCCCTTCCTACTTCTAGGTTCTGATGATTCTCTTTTCTTTGGAAAAACTGTTAAACATTCACCTGACAAATATTTAGTGAGCATTTACTTTGTGCCAGGTTTCATACTAACCTCTGTGGACAGGAAGGTAGGTGTGTCCAGGAAGGCTTCTTGGAGGAGGTGGTACCTGAGCTGAGTCTTGAAGACTGTGTAAGAGAGCCAGGTGACATGATTCATACCAACGAACGCAGTGGGACCCCTTAGTGCCAGGCATTAATGTTGACACTAAGGATAGAGGAGGAACTGAATCTCAGAGAGTAACTTGCCCAAGGTCAAGAGTTAGTGTGTGAACTTAGAAAGTGTCTCTCTAGAGCCCACGTGCTCAAGCACTGAAACTTGTGAGCAGACAGGCAAAATCCACAGCCTGACCCAGTGTTGCCAGGGAAGAGAAGGAGGCATCTGCGACAAGCGAGAGGACAGTGAATGAACCTCACCTCCTCAGGGCTGGCCCTATGAGAGCAGGGAGCTTGGGGTGACTAGAAAGAGCTACTTGATCCCCTTCGTTAAGAAGTTGATGACCCAGTTAGAAAAGCAAGGCTAGGAGAGCTCTAGTTGGTAGAAACAGGTAACTACAGTCGTGTGCACGATGTCAATTTCTAGGAGGTGGCAGTGAGCCTTCCCTAATCATGGCTGCTGCTCCCATCAACTCTTGGACCAGCCCTTGCTGGGTGGAAGGCCACTGCTGTTTTAGAGGTCACAAGATGTCCCTGGAGCTCCCTGCATTCCACTTTCCAAAGGAGTTCCTTGGAAAAGCTTGTGCCTTTGACCTGGCATTCTGGAAGGAGCTAAGAGCAGGATTTTGAGCTTCTGGACCAACAGTCTGGAAACCTTAGTGCTGATCCTGCCTCTGTTGCTCACTTACTGGGTGGCCTTGGGCAACCTGTGCAACATATCTGGACCTGTTTTCTTTATCTCTCAAATGAAAGTAATATTTACCTTAAGGAACGTACATGTTGATGGATCTGAAAGTGTTTTCAAATTTCAAAATGTAAAAGGGCGTAAGGCTCTTTGCAGAGTATGTTCTTAATGTCATAATACTTTCTCATTCTGCTGTTGGAAGGGATTAACTCACCCCTTGAGGTGCCCTCTCTTGGGTGGCACTGAATCAGTCTAGCCATTGTAAAGTGAGGGGACTGAGTTCTGCCTTGCAGGACTGTCATGAAGCTTAAACGAGGTGATGCAGGAAAGGCTTCCGAAGCAGAGTACCTGCCCTCCATGTGGTAACCCACACCCTGCCTTACCACCACCCAGCTGTGTGTGCTCACAGGTGCAGCAGGCATGGATCTCCCACCTCAAGTCCAATTCCGTGTCTCCCAGGCCTGTGGGTGTCAATGTCCCGATTTCTGTCACATTGCCAAATACCTGAATTTATTTTTAAAAATATTTTTCTTTAAACCAATTCTCCTTTCCTTCCACCTTAATCGTAAGTAATAATACATGTGAAACCACAGGTTTAAATACACATAACAAATTATTTATAAAAAAGTTTGTGTACCCCCTAAAATCCTCAGTGGTGTATGCTCTTTACTTTGAGAAACACTGTGCTAGTTAGGTTTGCTCGAGGTATCTTCATGGCTGCTAGAAGTGTTTTCTCTGTTACTTTTCTCTCAGAAATGTGGGAGGCATTTTGGAGGTTGGCTGGTGGTGGGAACATTTTTATCTGAGGAAGTTGGAGGAATAGAACTGGCTGAATTTCAGTAGGGATCCCCAAATCCAGTTTGGCATTTGGGTCCTGAGGTTTGAAATCTCCAACTCTCTCCAGATAGTGCAACCCAGAAGTCTGATCTGAGGCAGTCCTTGACAAAGCTGCAAAGAATCGAGGACTATTACAGGCTGCAGAGCAATGCACATGTGCTGGAGAGACTTTCAGAGCCCCGAGCGGGCATCAGCAGCATGAAATCATGGCCTTCATGTTGGGGTTGGGGGTCTGAGGTCCTCTGGGACTAATCTAAGTGAATGGCCTTTGGTTGACATTCCAGTCCAGGCTTTTCTCAGGGGATAAGGGACAGACTCCCACCCAGGCTAGCTGAGGATTGGTCTTCTCAGCTTACCCCTCCCTTCTCAGGCATGCGACCTGAGGCCATGCAGGGGCTGAGCTCTTCCAAGCCGCATTGCAGGATCTTTATGTCTGCTCCATCAACCACCTCACCTCACCTCACCTCACCATAGCCAGCCTCCATTCTCTCCAGTGTGCACACAGTGTAGCAGCTGCTCGCAGTTTGTCCGTAGATGGGTGATTATTGTAGCTATTAAACACTGTCAGTTGGGAAAGAGTCACCAGGCAATGAGTGCCAGATCTGGTGTTGGGGGGACTTGGGCAGATGCGCAGGACAGGGTGGAGTGTCCTCCTGTTTACTACTTTACTTCCTGACTGAAACCTGCTCATTCCAGATCAATGAACATGCATCCTGTTTGTGAAGGCTGCATTTTTATTCCCGTCTGAAGAGAAATGTGGTTTTAATTCCAGAGATCAGATGAGATGAGTTGCGTTCATAGGGCTGATAAATCATTTCAAAGAACATTACTTCGGCACACCTGACATTTGTATGGATTGCGGATGAATTAAAGGAATGGATCCAGATCATGTCAGAAATATTTAACCATTACAAAAAATTGTGGTCTGCGGAAAACAAAATCCAATAAAGCTATAAAGCTATCTGACCATCCTTCTGAGCTGCAGAAATGCAGTGCTGTGGGATCATGTCATTGACATAAGCAATGCCACATGTTGGGCTGTCTATTAGAAGGAGAAGGCCCCAAGGTAGAAATGAGGAGGGGAGGTCTGCGTTCTGGCCCCAGCTCTGCCCCCTGACCACCATTTTCCACTGGGCAAAAGTCGTTTCATCTCACTGGCCCTCAGCTCAGCTGGGTCATTGACTCCACTTGAATATCTGATAAAAGCTTTGCTTTCTCACTGGAAAACACGGGTACATTCAAAAAGTATTTTCACACAATGCCAAGGGTTGATGAACCTCTTGAAGCCCATCCACAGGCCTCAGGTTAAGGAAACCTAGATCCACTGAGCCCTGTAGTCTCTCTGCTTGAAACACCGTCTTAAAACCCATTGCACTTCCTTATAACACTTGTCTCTAGTGGAGGAGACAGAAGAACTGGCCCTCGAAGCTGAATTCCTCAGTTCCCATAGGCCTTGTCTCCTGGTTCAGCAGCACAGTGAACATTTATTGAGCATCTTTTGTATGTGAGGCTTTGGGCCAGATAGGGGGTGTGCAGATGAACAAGACATGTACTCAGTTTCCTGAGGGAGGCTGCCATGTGGTCCTGAGCATTACTGTGGGAGAGCCAGGATTGAGTCTGATTCTAACCATGTATGAGTTCTAATTCTGTCCTTTGTGATCCTAGACAATCCACTGTGTCTGAGTTTCTTCATATGTACAATAAGGTCAATAATTCTAGGACTGTCTACCTCAGAATTATCACGAGAATTGGATATGCTCCTGTGTTAATTTTTACAACACTAATCATTAACTGCTATGGGACTGTAGTGTATGAAGGTGTTAAGCTGTAAAACTCCTGGTATCTACTAAGAGTTTTGGAATTTACTCATGGAAACAAGATATTTGCCAATAAAAAAGCAAATAAAAATTCAAGAATGGGTGACAGCACACTCCAAGAGTCTGAAGAAGGAAGGCATTGCCTGGGGTGCAGCTGACTGAATCCTTAAAGGATTTATTTTTAACTCCTATTACTTTATTATATAAATCATCATGTTAACTTTAGAAAAAGAAAATACTACTCATTAAAAAACAAAGAACAAACCTAAAGCACATACCATCTATCATGCAAGCAATTGGAGGTACCCCTTTTTGATTGATTGGTGTAAAACCTTCAGACCTTTGGATGCAGGCACGTGGATGGGAACGGACTTATTTATTCACGTCACAGTATTTATTCAGAGTATACAAACGTTCCTGGCCTTGAGTTAGGCACTTCAGTGTATAATGGTAATCAAAGCAGATGTGGTTCCTCAAGGACATAATCCTCTTGGTTGGGAGGCATTTATATGAATGTGTGATTGTAACTGTCACTTTCTGTGAACACAGGTATGCACACATGAGCAGTTCTCTCTCTCTCTCTCTCTCTTTGGTGGGACTGTGCTCTATTTGTTCCCTCTATAATGTACTGTGAACTTTTCTCCATGTTGGTTAATACATGTATCAGTTATCAGTTGCCCTTCAAACAACCAGTCTCACTGGCATGCAAAGTAAGCTTTGGTGTGTGGAGGAGCAGGGGCTGGCTCCTCGTCTAGTCTCTCTGGATGTGTGTGGGTCCTCCGGCTACCAGGTGATCTAGGAGGGCCTCAGCTGTCCTAGGCAGCTAGGACAACTCTGCGTGTCTCATCTCCCAGCAACTAGCTCAGGATGCTCTCATGGCCACAGCCAAGGCACAGAAGCAGAAACTGAAACTCTTGAGTATATTCCAAGCCTCCGCTTTTGTTGTGTCTGCTAACAAGTCACACGGCGGGGCCCAGTGAGAGTTTGTGAGAGGACTACAAGGTGCTGTGGTCAAGGCTGTGTATACAGGGAAGAGAGAGAGATTGGGGCCTTTAATGCAAGTCATGCTCATTACCTGTCTTAGTTGCTGCATGGGATTCTGCTATGTGCCTGTAGGTGGGTGGGGTTTTAGACACGGGGCGCTTTTGGTAGAGGTGTGGAGATAGCACTGAACTGGTGGGGCTGGGCCTGCCTCTCTGTCAGGAGTAGAGTGGAGAGCACTGTGTTCTGGGAGGAGGAGGTTGGACTTGACCTTGTTAGTAACTAGGGGCTGATACAATACAAGCAGGGCCTGAAAAGGTGAATCTGAAAATGATATTTGGCATACATTTGGGTGAACACAGGCTAGAGAAAGGGAGACCAGTCAGTATATACTGAATAATCCAAGTGTGAGTCTAGCAGTAGAAGGAAATGGAGAGGATGTGATTGGCCAAGACAATTAAACTAATCATTGTGACTTTAATTAATTGAATTCTTACTGTGTGCCACCAGGTACTGTGCCAAATACTTTGTGTTGCTATATCTGTAACCCTCTCCACGATCGCGTGAACTAAGTACTCATGCTGCCCCCCTTTTACAGACAAGGAGACTGAGGCACAGCGATTAAGCCACTAGTCTAATTATGACCCCACAGCTCCTTAGTGGCGGTGCTGGGATGTGACCTGTGTTGTCTGTCTCCAGATGCTGCACTGTCACTGGACTCCAGATTCACTGCTGGTAGCAGAGGATCCTGTTGAGAGACATTTGATAGGACCTGGTGACAGTGTATAGAGGAAAAGGGAACGGGGGGGGGGGGGGGGGGCGGCGGAAACAATTGAGCGCTCTGTTGTAGGAGTGGTGTTCTTGACAGTAGCAGGAAAACCAGAGGAGTCATTTTGTGCGTTGGAGATTTTAAGGTTGCTGAAGTTGAGATGAAGTTGGGTGTCCGTGGCCTGCAGTGGAAGCCATGGCAAAGCCACGGACCTGTGGAGTCTGTCCATGGAAAGGGAAATGTAAAGAGCAGGGCCTTTGGTGGAGCCTTGAGGCCAGTTTTCATTTGGAATCAGGAGGAGAAAGTAGAGCCTCTAAAGGAGTGATCTGAAAGGGGGTGGATAACCCACCTGCATTTGTCATCTGGATAGAATTTAGTTCTGTCCAGACGAAAGGAGGGGAGTTTTAGGATGGAGAGATGGTCTGTAGTCAGGAGTGGGAAAAGCTATTCAGAGGTGGCAGACTGAGAGGACTTAAAGGGCTTGGTGGCACGGGGGTGTTGGGCAGAGCAATTTCAGGGAAGCTGTGGAAACAAGGCAGGTTGCATTGCCACCCAGACAGAATGACAGAGAAGGACAGCACTTGAGTGTCAGCTTAAAGCACTTGGCACCCACGACCATAGTGGGTGGGGGGCCAAGGGATCCCTGTGCATTAGAGAGTGGGAGGTCAAGAGGAGACAGTGGGGATGATGGAGGATGCCCGAGGGAGGCATGATTAAAGGGGCAAATTCCGGGGGAAACACGTGAAGGATGATGATTGAGAACAGGCCGAGGAGGAGGAATTAACCATAGAGGGGAGGGGAACTGGGCACAAGCAATCTGGAAGGACAGTGAGCAGTTGAAGGTCAGCTAGGGCTGGGAGAATTGGGGAGCGCATTCAGTCTCTGCTGTATCTTCACTTTGCTTGAACTTTCTCGGTTACCCACTTCCCACCAGCAGGCAGAGGGGTCTTTTGAAAAGAAAACCACTGAAGTTCCCCCTTGCCCTCAGGACAAAGCCTGCTCTCCTCCAGTGGCTGGTTGCCCTTCCTTTTGGGGCTCCGGCTGGCTCTTCAGCCCCTCCAGCCACCCCCTCCCCCAGTACTCCCACCCGATCTATTTCTTTTGCCTGGAGTGTTGGGTGTTCGACCCCCCTCTACCCCCACTTGCTTCTTCCTAACTCCAGGCCTCTGTTGAGTTGACTTCCGGCTCCTCTCCTGCATCTGTGCTCTGGAAAGTGCCTTGATCTCAGCTGAATCCCCAGCACCACACGTGGCACTCGGAGGGGGCTCAGTACAACTTTCCTGGAGGAAATGGAGACGCGTGGTGTTCACACACAAGCAGCAGCCCTGCTAGGCAGCCAAGAACATCTGTGGAGGTGGGATTTCTCTGGTGCTTCTCTCAGCCTCTTGGTCGTGCTCTCCGGGAGAACTGCTGTGTGTTTTTCAAGCCTGACCAACTGTCCTCTGCCCTGCAGTTCTTCCTTTCTCTTTTCTTTTTAAAAGTGGAAATAGAATAGGCAAAGCAGACCTCACAAGGACCTTTTTCCTTTAGACAAATAGCTGGTTTTCCTATTAAAATGGTAATTTCCTTTGTTTAAAGAGGCAGATGAGGTCAAATTAAACTAATCTAATTTGCAATTTTTCATTAAAAATATATGAGTTAGGCTGGGAGGAGGTTTGGGTCCCAGGGGTCTCTGTGTTAGCAGTCACAGGAACAGATGTCCTTTACTTGCTTATTGATACGTACAGCTTCAGGCAGGCATTGCTTCCTCACATTGACTTCTCCGTGACCTTGTTGCAGACCTTGGGGGATTTCTGTCTGCCAACTTGCCTTGCATTTTGCCCTTTTTATTAAATAGAAAATCCCTAAGTACTCCTGGTTTGCAGAGTCCCTTGTAGAGAGAAGGAGAGAAAGGGTCTCCTTTAACTACTAGGGAATGTGGGACAAAGATGTGGATTTTATATATGACGAAGGGAGAATGCAGAATCCTGTGTGGCGCTGGGCGGATGTGGAGATAACCTCTGGCCTGTATTCATGGGCTGGGGTGGGTAGGACACTGGAGGGTGGAATGGGGGGCAGTGGCATTCCTGCATGTTGAATGGGCCCTTGACATCCTCACATCCCAGAATTTGTTGGTATCATCTGTAGCCTAGGATTTCCCCCATGAAGTGCCGTTAAGCAAGCCTGAAACCTATATGTCCCCATCTGAATCTTAAGAGTTCACATGCTCTTGGCAAGTAGGACACACAGCTAAGCCGGGTGGATCCCAAGATGTGGTCAACTGGGTTTTTTTCCACACTCCAGCCCTGAGGGACTGGGGTCAGATCTGTTCCTTAGCAGCAGTTTTGACCTCTCTGAGACCTGGATTTGAGCTCCAGCCCTGCTTCTTCTTGCAGCCTTGTATCTGTGGGGCGGGGATGCTGCTGTGCTGAGGCTCAGTGTTGACTGCTCCGGGCAGGCTTGGTGCAGAGCAGTCGTCAAGAATGGGGCCCATACCATCACCACCGGCTTTGAGACTGCTTGTTGGGATCTTGCATGTTAAATGCACAGAGCTGGGGATCCCTCTTGCTTCTGTGTTATCTCAGCAGTGATATCCTGAACCCCGATGAAGGGTGTGGTCCATAGAGTCACTGTGTTGTAAGGACTTAGAACAAGTTAAAGCAGCATCAGAGCACAGGATGGAAATGTTTGGGATTCACAGAGGTAGGCAGTGCCTAGCGGAGGAGAGGCTAGAAGCTGCTGAGGGGCTGACAGGACCTGGGCACAGTGTGCTTGGAAGTCTAGGAAGTTTTTGGCCCTCCTCGTAGTCCTATGTGATGCCAGAGCTTGCGAGGAACTGGAAGCATGCCTGTGCTGTTTTAAAGAGGGCTGATATTCTTGGGACTACATGTCTTTCTTAGATTATTGTTTGCGAGCCTTTGATGAACCATCTCCCAGGACGTGCATTCAGTGTGCTTTACACGGACCTCTTACTTCCTGTCTCGATTGGTCTTTGAAACGAGCTATAGGTATTTTGCTGTACTTGGCCTATTTTCTCGCCTACCTAAATTATGCCAATTTGTGCAGAGCACGGCGAACGATGACAAGCGAACGGGCTGCGACGAACTCTCCTCTACAGCCCTGTTCTTGTCAGTGTCACAGCTGCGAGTGTTGGCAAGTCCTGCAGAAAAACTTTCTTTTTCTCTTAAATGTTTGTGTAAAATTAACTTTGACTGTTTTGAAGAGGTGGCCGAGCTGTCAGAGGGTTTTGCAGAACGGAATCTGTAGCCTGGAAGAGGAGCCAAAAGCTTCAAACTCGGTGTGACATGTGTCGCAGCAAGATGGAAACTGGGTCCACATGTGTGGAGCTGGAGGGCAGGAGTAGCTTTCATGCCACTAGATAGGCCCAGATGGAAGCCCTGGAGGCTGGAGCCTTGAATGCTGTCACACTGTGTAGATTTCAAGGACAGGAGATGGCATGGGTCATTCTAGGTCCATGGACATTGGACATTTAGCTGTAAGTCAGGAAAAAATAGTTTTTTAGGGATATAATTGTGTGACCTTGCCTTTGTTCTATGGTATGTTGTGAATTCAACATTAACTCCCCCATGCCCCTTATCCTGGAGATCACATCAGACACACAGGAGGAGCTCGGCTCAACATTGGAAAAGGTTGTTGGTGTTGGATGGGCTCTCTGTACCCCGGGGTTTGTACAGTCTGTGTGCCTTCAGTGGGCATTGAGCACAGTGCCTTCACCCGTAGGTGAGACTCATGCACCAGCCTGCAGCCCCAGGAGGAACCAGGTCTGCCTTTCTTGTGCTGCTGGCCCTACTGCCTAGCAGCAGCCTGGCACACAGTAGGAACTCAATGAATACTTGCTGAATGTGTGTATGAACATATTTTCTATTTGTTGATTGGATTTCATGTTATAAGTATTTCCTCTATGCCACTGACAAACAGTTTTGGTTTAACTGCTCCTATTTTTCTCCTTGGTTTTAAGTGTACTTCTGATCGATCCTGGGGGACAAGGTAAGATATAGCTCAACACCCCGAGGTGGGCGTGGGCTGGGCTTCCGGGCTCATTTCCTCCCATCCTCTCTGTGGGAGTTGGGTCCATCATTTTGTGGATACCGAGTCTCATTTGTGTATCCTCAAAAGCAGGGGTCGCACAAACTGCAGCCCAGCCCCAGTTTTTGTAAGTAAAATCGTCCTAGAGCACAGCATGCTCGTTTGTCAACATGTGGTCTAGGGCAGCTTTCGTGGCTGTAACAGTTGAGTAGTTGCAGCAGAATCCATATGATGCAGGAAGCATAAAATGTGTATTGTCCAGCCCTTTACAGAAGTTGTTTGCTGATCTCAGCTCAAGGGCGTCCAGGAGGTGCTTGGCACAGGGTAGGCACTTGGCAGAGTATGTGGTCAGTGGATGCCTGAAGAACCGACAAATGGAGCGGTTTGTCAGTCTGCAGGTGGACTGTTGGCTCCTGGGGGCTCTGGAGGCTGCGAGGTGGTGGGCTTAGTGCTGGTACTGCCTCTGAGGGCCAGGGGTCTACCCAGAGGGATGAGTGGCTGAGTGTGACGTGGCCCCTCCATCAGAGTGCAACCAGGAGTGGTGGGCGGTGTCCATTTACTTAGTTATCTAACATTTATTGAACAGACAACTTCTGGGCCCCAACAGTGAATTGTTATTCTAGTTATGGGGCACATTACTATTTGCTGCTTACTGTGCACTGCATATCTGTTGTCCGAGGTGTGTATCACATTCCTGACAGCTGCCATGTTCCTGTTCCCTGGATGATAATGGTAAGGCCCAGACACTGAATCACAAGTCCAAGGTCACATCACCAGCGAGTGGCCGAGCTGAGGCCTGGTCTGTCTCGTAGGAGCCCTGCCACCGCAGCTGATACCACGTTCCTCTGCACTCTTAGGGGTCCCGGGGTATCAGCAAGGCCTTCCCTGCTCTTACAGGGCTTGTAACCTAGAGGAGGATCTGAACTGTCTCAACTGTTGTTTTGGAAAGGGGTGCGAAGAAGGCTTCCTGGAGGAGATAGAGACTGTGATAATAATAACACACCGCCATTATTGCTTATTGTGGGCCTGACACCATGCAAAGCACATCACAGACATTCTCTCTTTCAATCTGATAACCCTGTGTGATAGGCACTGTAGGGCTGAGTTGCGTGCACCCAAAAGATAGGTCTAAATTCCAACTCCTGGTACCTGTGAATATGACATGACCTTATTTGGAAATAGGGTCTTTGCAGATGTAACTAGTTTAAGGATCTTTAGATGAGATCGTTTTGGATTTAGTGTGGACCCTAAATCCAGTGATTGGTGTCCTTATAAGAGAAAGGAGGGGGAGATTCGACACAGAGGCACGGAGGGCCCTGAAGACCAGTGAAGACGGAGGCAGAGGTTGGAGCTATGCTGCCCTAAGCCAGAGAGCTCCAGGAACTTCCAGAAGTGGGAAGAGGCAAGGAGAATTCTCCCCTAGAGCCTTGGAGGGGGCGTGGTCCTGTCAATGCCTTGATCTTGGACTTTTGGCCTCCAGAAAAGTAAAAAAAAGTACACTTAAGCCACTAGGTCTGTGGTGATTTGTGATAGCAGCCGTTGGAAATGAATGCGGGCACAATTGTTGTCCTGCTGGGAGAAGTTGAGCTAGTTGCCCAGGTGGCACTGCTGGTGAGTGGCGGAGCTTGCCCCCATACCCAGGCTAGGCTCCTTTAGGCTGCTGGGCAGAGTTTGGGTCACGGTGGGATAGAACTTGATCAGCAGACAGTTGTGGACAGAGCCCCACTGGGCAGCTTGGATGTCGATTCTAGGTGAGCATTGTGGTTATTTCTCTGAGGCCTTGTTCCCAGCCTCAGAGCGCAAGGTACCTCTCCACCTCCTGCGTCGCCACAGGGAGCTTCCTGGCCATATGTCCCTACTGTGCAGACAGCCCATGGCCACAGCCTCGTGCCTGGAGCAGAGCCCATGTGGCTCATGCCAGGTGGGGACACACGGCAGCCTTGGAAAGTGTGGCCTGGATCCTGATCGGCCTTTGGAGGCACCAGCCACAGACGGCGGAGAAAGTGGCTCTCTGCTTGGTCTGGGAGGTAGGAAGACGGCATGCACCTTTTACAGTCCTTCAAAGAACTGAGCTTGGCTTGGCTGGTGAAGTGGGAGCTAGTTGCTGGGTTTCCGTGGGTGCATTGAATGTTTAAAATTGCTACTAATTCATTTCTCCTTGTGGAGGTGAGAGGTGGAATAGACCCCAGGGCCTGAAAGACTGAAGGCATTTCCTGAGCGGGAGTTGGTGGCTGACCTCCCCAGGCTGCGGCCTTGGTCTCTGAGAGCCCCGCACAGGTCAAGTCAGTTCCCTCTCAGTCAATGTTGACCCAACTCAGGACCCCTGGGACCTGGGGTCCTATCATGTGCAAAGATTTAAAAACATATGTTTGCATGTTTTTATTTATCGTAAGCATTAGAGAAGCTGTTTTCCATGTTCTATCCCCATTTATAGGAGGCTTGAGGGCTAAGTGGCTGAGCCAGGACCAACAGTGAGTGGCAGTGCTGGGATTGGAACCCAGCACAGGTGCCACCTGGGAGGGGCAGGCCAGGTGGGGCACTGTGGGCTTCCTGGTGGAGATTGTGGAAGAGGGACAGAAAGACAAGGAGACCATCTTTGCTTGTTTCACAATTTGACCAGTCCCGACCCAGCAGCTAATCAAACTTCTGAGACCTTGTCCTGTCACATGCTTTCGTTTTAAGGCGAACATGTATAAACTGTTTCCCCCGACTGGGCAGTGCTACTCCCTCTCTGTCCCCTGGGGTCCCTCTTCCTGCACCACAGCCTCTTCCAGAAGCTGACACTTACATGTTAGATGCACACAGACCATTTGATTACCTGCTTAGGAAAATGAACCTAGAAGGTGTTGTAACTGCCAGTAAAGCAGTCACATGAAAGGATTTTCTGTGGTGTTGTGTCTATTTTTAGCTATGGGTGTTACATAACCTGTCACAGGACCTCTCCCCACATTTCCCCCCCACAGCCCCCGCCCTCTCCATTCCCTCCCCCTCTGCCCTTAGCGGGTCCTTATGGTGTGGGGTAGACACATTGCACCACAGATGGAGTGTGACTCACACACGTGACGTTTGCTCCACCACGTCCTCTGTCTGTGAGTTTATTTGGTGTGGGTCTTAGGGAGTTGTTATGTGAATATCTTAGAAGGAGCAAAGGAGAATGATGAATGCTTGGAAGGCTCTTCCCTGACATTCTAATTCTTACTCACTAAGTGTTAAAGTGGCAATATTTAGTCTGATGATTCGGTCTGGGCCGGGAATTGGTTTTAGTGCTCTCCCCATTGGGATCATGAATTGATCCACCACCAAAGTCTGAATTACCTGAGAGAGGAGCTTATTTGTGGGAAGAAAAGATAGCCTTCAATCCCACTCACCCACAGTTTTTGTTGTCAGGACCTTGCGACTGAAAGAATGGTCCCCTCAGATATGTCATTGAAAAATTTCACATTCAAATCAGAGATGGACTTCATGTCTGATTTGTGGCAGTTAAGCCAAAGAAATGAGCAAAAAGTTAAAAGTCACTGGCTTGTCTTACGTGGTTTTAGGTGCTGCCAGGAATACTTGCAGCGTGGGGAGCAAAAAATGTACTAAGAGACCTAGTCACTTGAACAGTGTTTTTTAAACATGAAACCCTCCTATTTTGTTTGTCAAAGCCACAGGATGGCCCATGAACACATTTGCATATTGCCCAGGATTTTTTTCTTCTTTGCAGTATAGATAAATTTGTATATGTTTGGTCTTTCTTGCATTTGAAGGAGATTAAAATGATTCATTATGATGAAACTCTATTCAAATGGTTAGTCTGTCTTTGTTGTGATGGAAAACTAGAGTTGAGTTTTCGTGCTAGTGGCTATAAAGCATAATCCTGACACTAACAGTCCTGGGAAGAGGAGTAGGCTTGCAAGACTCCTTGCTGACTGTCCCCCGCCATACATAGCACCCCAGCTGGGAGGCACGCCTTTGAGGTTACATGGTGCTGGGAAAATGTTCTGGTCTCTCTCTAGTTGCTAGGAGCAGAGGCTTGCTCAGGTTCTTGCAGGAAAGCAGGGTATACTGCACAGCTAGAGCTCCCAGGAGGCAGAGGCTCAGTTGTGCAAAAGCCAGGCTTGTGGAGAACTGGTCGGTGGCTCAGGATACAGCAGTGGTCTCGTGGCTCTGACTCCGTGGACACCTCAGAATAGAACACATTGTCTCCTGGTGCCCTTCCCACATCTCTGCTGCTTCTCTCTCCTTTTCCAGCTGCTGATTTCCCTCAGGGCTCACATCACAGCCCCCCCATGAGGGAACTGAGTTAGTTCTAGTGATCACGGGTTGCTGGCGAGGCTGTAGAGGACAGCCTTTGCCTCAGGCACTGGCCCTGGTTTGCTGAGGCCGGGAGGACTGCCTGGTAGCAAACACGCTGACCTGTGGTCATGGAACCCTGTCTGGCCTCTTTGCTCAAAGAGGAGACCATCAGCATGTAGCTTTTGGCAGCATCTTCATCTCCTCTCTGGCTCTGATGGGGACTCTGACCTGAGATGTGAGGGGCCTTTGGGTCCCTCCAGCCTCAAAGCCCCGGGAACCCAAGCATCTGCCTGTGACTGTCACTGGCTGGGTGTCCCTCCGGCAGCAGTTCCTATGGTTGTGTGGTATTTCTTCCTGCTCTGTCTCCTGGTTCTCCCTTCATCTTGCCCGATTTCTTTCCCACTCTGTCTGATTTCTCTGTAAGGACTCAGTTTCAGCACTGATTTAGTTAATTTGTTGACTTTGGAATCTGTCCATTATAAAGACTGTCAAGAGGTTTCTTCTGATTAGAAGAAAATCCTGATTCTGCTGCAGCTGGTGGTCATGCAGAAGCATAAGCAGCAGCCCCCCTCCCACGATTTATCTGTGAGCTTATTTAATTGCTTATGTCTTGCCTTGTTCCAAAAAATTTATTATTCCACAAGTAATACATGTTCCTTGTAGAAATTTTTTAAAAAAGTAACAGGAACAAATTGTTTCTTGATACTTGGAGAACAAGACATCTCACATTAAATTTTTTTCTTAAAGTTAAATGAACTTTAAGCCCAACTTCCTGAGATAGATGGGCAGCCTGGCACCAGGCATTCCCCAAGGCTCCTTCCCTTGGGAGAGGCTTAGGAGATTCAGGAGAGAGGGAGGAGGGCCCAGAGGCCGTGGGTTCTCTGGCACTGAATGCTCCCCTCTCTTGGGTATACACATGGCCTGTCCCACACAGGTTCCCCCCACACTAGGTCCTGTGGTCCAGAGGATTGAGCTCCCCTTGGAGGCCTCCACATGCTCATCCCTGCCCAAACCTACACTTTGTGAGGCCACACCCCAAGTCAGCTCTTGAGTGCATGTTTCCATCTGCTACCTTCTGGAGATGCTCCTATAGGTAATGTTCATTATTGGGCCAAGAAATCAAAAACACATTGGAGTAGGGCTTCTCCTGTGCCTCTCAGCTCTTCCCCTCTCATTCTGAAACCCACAAGCAATAACATTTACTTTTCTGTGGAGCAAGGAGAACCCAGATCTTTAGAAGTTCAAAGCTGGCCTCTTCTTGGTGGATCAGGGAAGCAGGATGCCACATTGATGAGTATACTGCAGCAAAACCAAACAAATGGACAAGACACCCACAAAATTCTTAGTAATGTATGCTTTCCTGTACGAGGACAGAAGAGGGAGGCGCCAGTCAGCCATGGTTCTGTTTCCTGTGCTTCATGGCTGTGTAATGTTTTATTGTTGACCTTTTTCAGCCCTTTTTTATATACACATATACAGAGGTGCACCAGAAAGTTTGGGGACAGAGACCCAGTACATAGTGGTATTTTCTAAAGAAGAAACTGCTTTGAGGGGAAAATAAGGGCATGAAAATAAAATCAATACAGGAGTTACTTTTCCCATAAAGCTTATTTGCTTCCCCCATCACCAGAAGAGCCAGTGAAGAAAGACTCTTCTCCAAGGAGCTTTGAAGGGAAACCTGTTTGTTTGGTGGTTTAATTAGTTTTTAAAAAGCTCCGCCCCCCAGATCCCAGGGGAGCCCCACTGGCTGAGGACCTTGTAATTGTTGAACCACACTTCAGAGCAGAGTGTGATTGCAGTCAGACCCAGCGACTCGCAGGACTCCTCTGCCTCTTGGATCAAAACCACTCACATCGACAGCAGCAAGGCTGAGCACACACGGCCTGTGGTTCTCAGAAGACCAGCTCCGAAGAGAGCTTTTTGTCAAAGAAAATTAAATTTATTGAGGTAACACTGGTTAATAACATTATATAAGTTTCAAGTGTACTATTACTCATTATTTGTATACTCTTACGAGTGCCCACCACCCAAAGTCTAGTTTTTTTCGTTACCATGTATTTGAGCCCCGTTACCCTCGACCCCCCTTCTCCTCTGGTAAACACCATTCTCTTCTCTGTATCACTGAGTTTGTTTTAGTTTTGTGAGTTCGTTTGTTACTTTTTTGTTTTATTTTCGACAGATGAGTGAAATCATACAGTTTCTGCCCTTTTCCATCTGACTTGTTTCACTTAGCATAACACTCTCGAGATCTGTCCCTGTGTTGGAGAGGATGTGGAGAGAAGGGAGCCCTTGTGCACTGCTGGGGGGAATGTAAATGAGCACAGCCACTGTGGAAACCAGTGTGGAGGTTCCTTAAAAAATTAAGAATAGAACTAGAACTACCATATGATCTACACTCTTTTTTAAAAAATTTATTGATTTAAGAGAGAGAGAGAGGAAGAGGTAGATGGAGACAGAGAGTGGGAGACAGAGAGAGAGAGAGAGAGAAACATCGATTTGTTCCACTTATTTATGTATTCACTGGTTGCTTCTTGTTTGTGCCCTGACTGGAGATTGAACCCGCAACTTTGGTGTGTCAGGATGACGCTTTAACCAATAACCAACTGAGCTATCTGGCCAAGGCCCCAACTTCACTTTTAATAAGCAAGGAGTGCAGGAGAAGGAGAGAGAGGCGATGACCATACTGGCTGCCAGAGGAGGCCCAGGGCCCTGGGTTGCTTTCCAGCCATAACTAGGCAGGTCCCAGGCTTTTATACTAAGCCCAGCTTGTTCCCAGACCTGGAAATAATTAGAGGCAAGTGTGCCTGCATGGTCTGCTATGTGTGAAAGCCTGGCGGCTGCTGACTTCCTTTTGTCATGTGTGCCCGTTTTACCGCAGGTACTTGACTGTGTTGCTGAGATGGCCAGAAACAGTTCTATTGCATTTGGTGCTTTGGAGATGGCTTTTGAGTTTCTTGTGGTGCTTCCTGAAAAGGCCACATGCTCCTGGGTGCAGAGGAAGGGAGCATTCTTCTAAGTCCCTTTGAAGTGGCTGCTCTGGGCTTTGTTCTCTGCAGACATGTCTTTCTAAAACCAAATTGTGTATCTCCCCAGCAGGGAGGGCTGGGGTAGGTGGAGGTCACGTATAATCTGTGCAGACCCGGAGCATGAGACTCCTACTAGCTAATTCCACTGCTGCAGTGTTTTATTGTTGTGGCAGAATTTTTGTTTGGGGGTTTCAAAAAGATCCTCATTTTTGTTTTTATTTTAACAACCGAGATAGGTAATTGCCTTTTTTCTTAAATGAGTCTGGGTTAGGTTCTTATCTAAAGGTGGGATCCTGGATCAAATAACTTTTTCTTGTATTTTATTTTATATTTTTATCATGGTAGAATACAGAAAAAGTACACAAACCTTAATTGTATAGCTCAGTAAATGTTTGCCTCTAAATATTGCTCTCTAACCTCAGATACAAGACCATTTCCAGCACTCCTAGAGCCTCCCTCATGCCCTTCCCAGCCAATACTCCCTCACCAAGGGTAACCACCGCCCTACCTTTTATTCCATTGATTAGTTTTGCCTGTGTTTGAACTTGATATAAAAGGAATTCATCCAGTACATCTTCTTCTGTATCTGTCTTCTTTTACTCACCATTCCTGTGAGATGACCACATTGTATCTAGAAGTAGTTCTTTTCATTACTGTGTTATATTCCAAGATTTAAATTGATTACCACAATTTATTTCTCTGTTTTCCTGTTAATGGGAATTTGACTTTTCCATATTTTTTAAAGCTTGTATATAAGTCACCTTCTGATAATGGCCAACATTCATTCCAGTGATGTAAGAAAATTAACAATGGCACTTTCTTTTTTTCCAAATGAAATTTCATATGGAATCTCTTCATAGGAAACAGATGGAATATGAACTGCTACAACTAAGTTTGGGGTTGATGTCTTCGAGCCCCGGCTTCTCTGCCTTCCCTTCCCCCGGGGGTGGCCCTCAGGTGAGGCGGTTTAGCTCATTGGGTCGGGACCTGGCCTTTGGCATTGGACTGCCTGCCTGCTTTCCCCTTACTGTGCGTCCTTGGACAAGTTACTTAACCTCAGTTTCCTTATCTACAAAACAGAGATTGGAGAAAAGAGTGCTTATACCACAGAGTTATTTAAAACATTAAGCAAGACAGTGCAAGGCAGGCGCTGCACACAGCACTGACATTTAGCAAGTGCTTCATAAGTGGTGTGGTGAGGGCTGCTGCTATCATCGTGGGCACTGTCATTTCCATCTCCCAGAGCCCAGGACTCCCCGGGACCATTGCAAAGCCCGGACTCACTCCAATGGCAGGATCACAGCCCTCACTCTCCTTCCATCCCCACGGAGATGTGATAAACCATGGCGTGCTAGACTGTCTGAGGTGCTTTCCCCACTAATTTGTGAGCATTTTGGAGGCAGGCACATTGTACCTCATGGAGCCTGGCAGAAAGTGGGTACACCACCAATTAGTGGGCTTGAATCCCCCAGCACCCACCTTCTGCCCTGAACCTGGGCTTGGTGGGACTGTTGATCTTGCTAAATGAGGACTGTGTGGGGCTCCATCCTTGTGGCAGGATGTCCTCTTGGCATGAATCCAGAAAGATGTTTGGATGGAAAAATGGAGCCCTTCCAGGCCTGTCTCCCACCCTGGCTTCCAGCCAAATGGAGCTTTTGGAACCAGGCCCAGGCCCAGATGTAGCTGGAAGGATTGGATGTAACTATTATTACTGTTCATAATAACAATAGCTAACATTTACTTAGTGCATACAGTCTGCATTAGATGTGCTGTTTAATTGAATCCTCGGGACAACCCTGTGAGGCAGATACTGTTATTCCATTTGTTTATATGTGTTGATCTACCCACGGGGCACCTCCTCCTCAAAGTAGAATTAAATTCCATGACGGAGGGATTTTTTCTCTTTTCTTCACTGTTGCATCCCCAGAAGCTAGATAGTACAGGCTCAATAAATATTTCTTAAATGAACAAGTGATTCTCTCTGTTGAAGTGGAAATGGAGGCTCAGAGCAGTTAAGTATCTCAAATAGGGTCACAGTGGCAGTAAGAGGCAGAGCCAGGTCTGCGGGTTCCAGAGCTCCCGCTGGTAACTATGCCCCTGCACAAGAGATGGAGACCCCTCCCGAAAGGACAGGGGTCCAAGTTTAGAGTGGGATGGAGAGACGTTACTCTGAACTCAGCATTTGTTTATACTGGTGGAAACAAACCCAGCATGCTTCAGGGAGGACATGCCACCAGCCACCAGCAGTGGTCGTTCAGGACTGTCACCTGTGTGGGTCCAAGCCTCCCTACCCCCAGGTGGCCTGGCAGGTTAGAGGGTTGGTGATGGGCCTCAGGCTTGGCCCTTCACTCACAGGCTGCAGGCACAGGGCAGACATTTCTGTCCTGGACCATTCTACAGGGATGCTGATGGGCGTGGGGGGCAGGAGGTGAAACCCACCTTTGTCTCATGGGGACACTGGGTCAGTCTTGTGCTTAGTTGAAAACAAAGCAGTTCAGAATTGGGGGGTTTACACCCCCTTCTCTTTAAGTCTGGCTGCCCCCAGCAGTTGTCCCTGGGCTGGAAGCTCTCCGTTGATTGTTACCAGTCTCGGGGAGGCCTTTCAAGTCATATTGGTTCCTGAATGCACTTTGATTGTAGTCCAAGTTGCAGCAGGTAGTTACCATCATGCCATTAAACCACAGGGTACAGCTGCAAGGGTTTCGGTCCTGAGTAATTTCCGTGTCTGTGAGGAGACACTCTCTGGGGCGAGATGCAGGCTGGGGCGTGTGGCCCCTTCGCCTGCGCTTATCCACTCCCCGCCCTGTCTCCACCTATGTGCGCATTTACCTGTTCCCATGTAAGAATTACTACCTGCTTCCCCACCCTTTTCTGTGCTCAGCATCGGCAGTTTTCGCTATTTTACTGTGGAGTCCTTACCCAGTCATTACTAGCCTCACGCACGCTCTCTCTCCCCTTTCTGGGATTTCCTGACACACAGTTGGACTTGGACTTTTTTGACAGTTTTGAAACTACCCTCTGCCATCAGTGGGGTGCTATTAAAAAGTGCTTGTCTCCTCTTCTTAGCTCTTTCTTTCACACCCTGGGTCATTTTTAGCAGATTTTAGAGATGGTGCCTTGTCAGGATCTTTTCTTTAAAAGTGACATCGCAGGTGTCTCCTTGTGTTTCCCCTCAGCACACATGTGGGGTTTAATGGATTGAGCAAACCAGAGGCAGGACAGCATAGTAGGTAAGAGTTTAGCTCTGGACAGACTTCCTGGGTCTGTGTGAGGTCCTGGCCAAGTTTCACATTGCGTCTTCATTCTTTAGACCCCTGTGGTCCAAGTCGGTGACCACCAGCCATGTGTGGCTTCTGAACACTCGAAATAAGGCTTGTTTGAATGGAGATGTTTTGTGAGTGTTAAATAGTATGGAAAAAAGGTAAAGTAGATCATTAATATTGTAAAATATATGTTGGGTTAAGTAAAATATTAAATCCCATCTGTTTCTTTTTACTTTTTAATGTGACTGCTAGAATATCTAACTGCCAGACATGGCTCACATTTGTGGTGCAAATGATCTTCCTGTCGGACAGTGCTGATCTGGACTGAGGATGGTAACAGCCCCTTCATGAGCTGCTGTGAGGATTAAGTGATGAAAACTGTTTAGTTTGGTACCTGGCATGTAGCTAGCATTGGAGGAACCTTAGAGGCTGTCAGTCATTGTCATCATAATCTTGCCACCAGGGTGGAAACCTGAGCTGAGAGGAGGGCATTTGGCTGTGGAAAGGTCTGGATGATGGTTGCAGGTGAACTAATCTTCCTTCTAGGAGGTTTTGTATGGTTTTGGGGGTCTCAAGTGTTACAGAAAGTCCTGCTTCTCTCAGCTTCCCAGCTGTCTATAATGGAAGGTTTGTACATTTCATGGTAAACCCTGTTACCCAAAGGGCTTACCGCTTACTGCAAATGGCTATGTAGGACCCCTGAGGCTTCCTTATCTACCCAGGTACTTTTACTTTAGTATTGGAGTGGAAACCCCATTTTTAATGAAACAATTATAATAGCCAACCTTCATAAAGTGCTTCCTGTAGGCCTGTAGGCTTATGCGAAGTGCTTCCATGGCTCCAGCCTCCCAGTTTGCAATGGAGCCAACCAGGGTTTAGGATAAGTATCATACCCAGGGTTTCAGAGCCAGGAAGTGGGGGTGCTGGGCCTTGAATCCAGGGCTGCCTGACTGTAAAGTTACACTATTTATTCTGCCTCGTTAGCACTCAAAGCAAACCTCTCTCTTAATTGAGAGACCCTGAGCAGGAAACCCCGAGCGGCAGCGGACTGGGTGTCTCAGGACATCTGAGAGACTGGAGAGGGCATGTGTCCGGAGGCATAGAAAGCCCAGAAAGCAGCTCAGGATCCTCAGGCCAAGGCTGATTTTGGAACCAGAGTGAACTGCGAGGTGGCCAGTGGTAGGTTATGGCCAGGCACTGTGATGAGCATTGAGAGCAAGGCATACCTGGTCATCTCAGCCAGGCGATTGTATGTGGTTCTTCCGTGGACCTGAAGTCCATGCACAGAAAGGCTTCCCTGAGATCCTGGAGAGGTAGAGAAAAATGCATCCCCAGACACTGGACAAATGCATTAACTTCACCAGCGCTGCTTAAAGGAGGCATTTGACATGATATTTCCAAGGTCACAGTGTTCGTTCGGAGAAATTTCATGACAGCCGGAACTCTAATGACCGTGTGTGTCAGGAAAGGACCTCATCTTTCGTTTAGGCCTGATGTAAATTTCGTGGTCACTTTACCAGGTTAGCTGGATGCCAGGAAAGATACATGTCACGAAGTTGGGTGTTTCTGCTGCTGCAGGACACTGAGCGGGACACATTCTTTAATGAGCGAGTGTCACTGATTGGAGCAGCTGCCTTTCAGGAGAGCTGCTCCTCTTGAATAAAAGATTTCCATTTAGTATCCCGGTTATTTCCTCTTTGACCCCCTTTCAGTCAAAATATGCAAGGCTTATTCCTCACCCCTTGACACCCGATGCCTGTTGGAGCCTTATTAGCATTTGTTCTCATTGATGTTCATTGCATTTTAAATCTGGCAGGGACGTGATTAAGAGGTGGAAAATAGCTGGACTTGTCCACTTGTGACTGGTGGATCATGGCATGATGACCAGCCCAGCATTTAATCACATCTCTCGTGTTTTCAGTTTCCTTTCATACCCCTGGAGGGAAAAAGTTCAATTCCAAGTCACGCTCTTGCTTGGTCGGGGGAGACAGGGTGCTGGAGGGGGGTGCAGAATTGGTTGGTCCTCGGGCACTGGGAGGCAGGCTGGGGCCCCGGAGAGACATTTACCTGCCCTTCATCCGAGGCACCATCCCTGTGTAGGTCATCATAAGAACAAGCAGATTAGCAATGAGCCACCATCACAGAGCATTACTACACCCTGTGCTAAGTGCTGTACCCATGGAATCCCAGTTAGTCCCCACACTAGTCCTACCAGGTTGGTGGGTGCCACGGACTGAACTGTGTCCCTCTCCAAAACTCATATGATGAGGCCCTAACCACCAATATGATGGTATTTAGAGATGGGAGGTAATTTGGTTTAGATGAGTCATGAGGGTGGGGCCCTCATAATGAGACTAGTGTCCTTTTAAGAAGAGACCCCAGAAGCCTTGCTACTTCCCTCTCTCTGCCTTGTGAGTACACAGTGAGAAGGTGGCCATCTGCAAGACGGGAGGCAGGACCTCACCAGGGAACAGAATCAACTGCCACCTTGACCTTGGGCTTCCAGCCTCCAGGACTGTGCGAAATAAATTCCTGTTGCTTAAGCCACACAGTATGGCAGCCCAAGCTGACTGAGACAGTGGTCCTAGTGCCGTTTTACCACTTTGAGAAGCTTACCCGAGTTGCAGCCAGACAGTGCCCCAGGTCAGTCTGGAGTGGTGATCTGCTGCGTGGTCTTTCTGGTTCCGCTTTACCTCCATGAGCTATTGCTTATGTCTGTTCTCCTTGGGAAGATCTCTCCTGGTTTTGTCATTTATCTTTATGTCCCTCACAGAGCCTGTGCAGTGTAGCTACTGAGAAGATACCAGCAGAGTGAATGAATTAATGAGTATGATAGCCTGGGATGGACACCAACTAAGGAAAGAGGTGGATGGAGGGAACCACAGTCACTCACCTCCTCTATTCACTCATGTCTTATGAACAAGGGTCCCCAGAGAAGTCTCCTCTGTGGCAGCTGGCTTCCCCAGAGACACCCACCCATTGGGGGGCATTGCCCTGGTCATCTGGAACAGTCCTGAGGGGGTCTCATGTTGTCCTCCCTGACATGGGCCCAGCCCAGCCCACTTATCAGCTAGACTGACACCACCTGTGGGTGCCCAAACCTCTGTTTGCGCCAGAGCAGTGGGCTGGATAGGAAGGAATGGGTTAAAGCCTGCAAGTGTGAGTCTGTTGTACAGAGCAGCATCTAGGTCATTGCTCCACACAAAAGAAATGAAATATAGCTAGCCTGCCTGCCGCTTGCCGCACAAACCCCGCCACTCTGTGCAGAAGAACACCAGGCAGGCACCAGGCTGTTTTAATAAGATACAGCAAGATTAATAAGGGAGCAGAGCTCCCCTGGAACACACAATCCTGTGCATGGTTGTAAAGGGAGACTCAAGGGAAGAAGCAGAAGCTGCGGGGACAGAGGGCTGTGGGCATAGGAAGGGTGGCACCAGGGCTGGCTCAGAAGCTTCCTGGGAGGAAGGGTAGCCTATGGCAGGGCCTGTAAACCTGGTTCCAGCCTGTGTTGTAGCAGTGTGAGTCCCCCTGAGGCAGCCTCTGGTGTGCTCTGTGAGTGCCCTTGAGCACTGCTTCTGAGCCTGGCCTGCTTTGTTTTAGGTTGCGCCGGACCTTTGCATGTGCTGTTCTCCCTGCCTTGATCGCCCTCTCCGGTCTCTTCCTGGGTGGCTCCTGCCTTCCTTCAGGTCCCACATGGGGGAAGCCTTCCCAGACCCCCAGACTAGGCCACAGCTGTCCATTGTCCACTCTCAGGGCCCCACTCTCCCTCCTTCATGGCACTTTGCAGAGCTGTAATTTATCTTACATTGTAACATACCTCTTACCTCCCCCTTGCTTGCTGGTTTATTCTCCTGTTTCACTAGGTAACCCGAATTTCCCTGCTCCTGTGTTACGTCTGAAAACAATTCTCTGAGCCCTGGCTCAGCATCACCTTCTGGTTCAAAAGCCCATCATTAGCTGACCCCAATTTTCATGGCAATTAGGTACAGATATTTGAGGGAGAACCAGGTTGGATTATTTCAGGCTGTTGAGTGTGTTTTCTAGGATCAGGTGTTCATCCCATTTCAAACAGTGTTTTCAGAGGGTCATGAGGTATGAAGGTGCTTTTGGGGGTAGGTTGCACAGGGCAGGTGGCAGGCATATGGGCTGATATTCCCACTGCGGTTTCCTAACCAGAGGTGGGCCATCGCCCCTTTGTCCAGACCTCAGTTACAGCCCTTTTCCTGCTGCCAAAGCAACAGCTTCTTTCCTCCTGTCCATGACTTTGAGGACAGGGATATGCTGTGATCTTTATCTGTGCATCCCGAGAGCTCGGCACAGTTCCCAGCAGGTAGTGGTGCCTAATAGGTGTGGTTCACGCAGGATGGAAGAAGGGAGAAGATATAAAGGGGGATTTCCAAACCTTTTGTGCTGAGAAACTTTGTTGGGATGTGCAGTTTATTACAGGTTCGTGTGAAGGATTATGGGCGGATGACAGTGGGGAGTTAGAAGTAATGGGACAGTAATGGTGATCATGGATGGTGTGCATGGGCACTTCTGATGTCCTCCTCACTGTGTGCCTGTTCCCAGGCATGTCTTTAGTGAAGTTGCTTATATTTTTTCCATTAAGCTGTAAACCTTTAAGCAAAAGTGTCTCCCCTGTGCTTCATCTGGGGCCGTGACTCCCTGAGCTGCTCTAGAAATACCCAGTGAGTTGGTTGCTTTAAACCTCAGCTTTATTTTCTCCCATGCATGGTGCTTAACGGCAGTGAGGCTTCTAGCTAATTGTTGACCAGAGCTTTGGGTGTGACTGTTAAGGGATGTTGGAGGCTTAAGGAGGGTCCAAGAGAGGCCAAGGATCTTCCTTTGCATCATACATTTTGCACTGGCGGTTGCCATCTGGTGGTTGTCAGCGGTTCACTCTGGGAAACAAGGGAAGGGCATTGCCTTGGGCTGGGGAAGACGGAGGCAAACCAAGAACCACAGGCAGACACCCTTCTGCGTCCAGGGTTGATATCAAGTAAGTGTGAGCCAACTCATTTGACCTGATCTACTTTAAAATGTATGAATAGGTGAACAAGCAGAACAAACCAGAACACCTGAGGCACAGCATCCCCGCCACTCGACTCAGATTGTCCCAGTGCACCTATACCTTTCCCGCTCCCCGCCCCCTCAGCAACTTAAGCAGCCTAAGAGCCGGTGTTTAAAAATTGCAGCCAGTTGTCTGCTCTTCTCATTTACTTGACCTGACTTTTTCTTGTTTTGCTGGCAGTTGGTCCGCATGTTGCTGGTGCATCTATCTCCCTTTCTCTCCCCTTTTTTTAGAGCCATGCTCTCCTGATTCTCCCCTGGGTCTCACACTGGTGGCCTGTGAGGGACTCCCCTGTCCCATCTGTTTCAAATTAAACTCCTTCTCAGTCATCTGTGTCTCAGCCTTACTCAGCAGCCTGCCCATTCAGAGGAGCTGTGCTATTTGGACAAACAGTTGCCTGGTGGCAAGTGGTAATGGTTCCTTTTGGAAGGTAGTTCCACATAGCTGGGGTGGGGGTGAGGCGGGACTCTAGCTTTGACCTTGTAGGCCAATTTGGTATATAAGGATTTAGGGCATGGAGTTGGAGTCCAGAAGGCCCCACTCCCAGCCTGGCACTCTCACTTGTTGGTGGCGTGGCCGTGGCAAGTTTAACATCTCTTTCTTGCCTGAAAGTGGAGGTGATAATGCCCATCTCAGAGGATGGTTGTGAAGATTAAGGCAATCTTATCTCTAGCACCACACCTGGTCGTGAGTGTTCAGAAAGTGGCAGTTGTTTGTGGTATTATTTTCTAGCTTACAGGTTTTGAGGATTCAGTCCCGAGTTTTCAATTTTGAAAATGTCGAAATCGTCCTGTTACCCATCCATGTGACATCCTGGATCTTAATAGGATTGAGACATGCTACCTTGTCCTTGGAGCACTGGGAGAGTATTCTTGGAGAGAATTCAGTGAAATTCTTGATTAAAGTGTACAAATCTTTGTCTGTTTGCCCACTGAACTCTGCAAAGAGTTCTCCTGAGGACCCATCCCCCTGTCCCTGCCTCTTGTGGCATCGGCTGAGAGTCTTTCCCGTGCTCAGAGTCTTTGCTGCTTTTCGGGGACAACTTATGAGCATTCCCTCTCCCTAGTGCTGCCAGAAGTTTGGGGACTGTACTTTTGTGTGCCGCTATGTGTAAGTGGTGCTGTAGAATATTTAATAAGGTCAACCCTAGCACATGTTTGAAAACTGTGTAAGTTAAGAAAACAGCTTTGATTGCATGAGTAATAAAGTGCCTGCTAAAAGTACAGCAACTTTTATGTCAATAGCAGAAAAACTTCTGGGCTATGGAGAATTTTAAAGCACGATCTGGGGGCTCTCGCCCATCTTAGTGAAAGTTTCCATTAAACAGATGATTCATGTAACGAGAGTGGAGTGATTAACATGAATTATGGGGAAATTATTCTAAGACTTGAATGTCTGATTTATGAATGGATTAGGAGGCAGGTTGCTCCACAATTGGCTTTTTTAAAAAGAAGAGTTTAGTTAACTGTCCAAGATCCTCAAAGAAGAGGTTTTCCCCAATTTTTTTGTTGTTAATCATAACCCGAGGGTATTTTTTCCATTGGTTTTAGAGAGAATGCAAGTGAAGGAATGGGGGAGAGAGAGAAACATCATCAGTGTGAGAGACACACACGATTGGTTGCTGGAGATTGAACCTACAACCCAAATATGTGCCCTTGACCGGGAATCAAACCCTTGACTCTTCAGTGAAAAGGCCGATGCTCTAACCACGGAGTAACACTGACCAGGGCCAATATTGGTATTTTTTTAAGGAGATGTCTCGGGGTTCCTTATTTAAAGAGAGGCAACTTGTCGTTTTCAAGGAAGAGGGATTACCCACTTCTGTCAATTTCAGAGTAGAATTCTAGAATTCCTTCCAAACCTTCATCAATTAGTAAAGTTGAGAAGGCCAGAACTGCCTTGAGGGGAGGATCTTTGAGTCCAGGGCCTGTGCAGAGGGCTGGGAAGAAACCAGCTGAATTCAGGTTGGCCAGAGACTCCTGTGCTGATAAAGGAGAGAGGCTGAGGCTCTCCTTACTGTCTCACTAGCCACAGTGCTGCCCTTAGGAGGATCTTAGCAGAGACCCCCGAGCTGAGAACGGTAGCCAGGAAGAGAGAGGGTGGCTGAGCAGGGGAGCACCTGCTGAAATCTGGGTGTTCTGCAGATGTAGCCTACAAACTTGGGTGAGTGTCCTCATCAGAAACCCAACTTCAGGTTCTACTGTGTGCCAGGACCAGCACTGGGCGCTTGGACTCTAAGTGGAATCTCCCGTTACTCCTGTCTGTGAGGAAGTCACGTTCCATTGGGAACTATAGATAATGGGATGACAATGAACAGTTAGCACTAATGAGCAATTTGCATGCATCTAGGTCATCTCATCCTAACGGCATTTCTTTGAGGGAGGCACCAGTATTAGCCCCATTTTACCCATAAGGAGACTTAAGGCCAGCAGTAGGTAAGCCACACTTTGAACCCAGCTCTGCACAGTTTTTAGCTTTCGCTCTTAAATCCTGTTTGATTCTAGGTATAAAAGTATTGGGCACAGTCCCAACAATATAAGCCTTGGAAGAGGCATCCAAATTTTGCCCTTCGTATACACCATCACTGTAGGTGTTGGTTGACTAAGTGGGTGAATTTGCCCTATTGTCTGTTTGTCAGGTATCACAAGGGCTGTGGGACCTCTGTGTGAAAGCTCGTGATGTTCTATAGCCTGTGCATGCCCATCCCTCACTCAAGTGCTTTATAAAAAGGACTCACTTGTGTTTGGTTTTCTGTGGATTCTTTTATTAGTTCACTTCTGTAGCAATTACAGATAAACCAAAGTGGCCGTAGCACTAGAACACACACGCACAGGTTCAGTATGGAAGCTGCAGGAGACGGCTGTGCTGTCATCTGAAAAGAGTGCCAGGTGATTGTACTCTTGCTCTTTGAGAACTTGACATGGTGGTAAATTGTGTGTATGTGTGCACGCACGTGTGTGTGTATGGGTGATTAATACTTGTGCTAAACTCAAGGAAGATGATGTTTGGGCCTTCTGAAATGTCCAGGGAGTATGTGTGTGGGGGTGGTAGGTAGTTCATTCATTCATACACTCCATTCATTCATTCATTCATTCACTCATTCATTCCTCTGGTACAGTTGAACACCTACTCTGTGTCAAGCACTGGGGGAAGTACTTGGGGTCAGTAGTGTAAAATATAGACATAATTACTTTTTCCTGGAACCCACTGTCCTGGTTGGGAAACAAATCATAAATGAATAATTATCCATCTTATTACTGGATTACAGTTGCTATGAAGGAAAGACCCAGGGCCACAGTTTAGGAGAAAGTGATGTGGATAGAGGGTTAACCTAGACTTTTGTCAAGGTGGTGGTCAGGGAGACCTTTCTGAGCAAGTGACAACTGAGCTGAGATCCACAGGTTGAATAAGTGTTAGCCAGGAAAAGAGAAGGGCATGAACGTTCTAGGAAAGGCGAACAGAAGGTTCTTGGGACAGAAAAGAGGCCGCTATGTCTGGTGGGTAGTGGGCAAGGGAAAGTGGAGCAGGATGGACATGGTGAGGGGCAGGGACCACCCAATGCTTGGGCACTGGATGAAGGTGAGATGGACTCAGATGGACCTGGATTTGCCACCTA
The DNA here is from genome assembly GCF_054644295.1 of Miniopterus natalensis. Classification (NCBI taxonomy): domain Eukaryota; kingdom Metazoa; phylum Chordata; class Mammalia; order Chiroptera; family Miniopteridae; genus Miniopterus; species Miniopterus natalensis. Next base: position 18,813,079 of record NC_142084.1, read on the forward strand.
CTAGCTGTGTGACCGTCAACTGATGACATAACCTCTCTGAGGTAAGGATCCCTCTTTTTGAAATGTGGATGAAGACACCTACATCTCAAGGTAGCGATAAGGATAAAATCACAGAACTTGCGTGTTTAATGCCATGATCCCTGGCACACTACAGGTGTAAAATCATTTCTCTTCCCCACTCCTTCAGCTTTGGAGTTGGGGGAGCACCCAGGTATGCAGATGGTGGCTCGTCATTAGGGAAAACTGCTTACAAATCTTCATTTAACCCCTGTCCTCTCCTAATTAGGAGGTCCCCAGAAAGGCCTATGGAAGAAGAATGGGGAGGGGAGGTGCAGGTTGGGTGTCCACTCCTCTATTTGCTGGTGGTTAATAAGGTCAGTTTATTCTAGAATGGGAAGCAGGAGGTGAGGGGCTTAGGGAAATACAGGAGCAGGAGCGGCAGGGGCTGGGGCTGCAGGTGGAGCCAGGGCCCCAGAATCACAGGATGGCAGGCCCTTTATGTTGAGATGGGTAAACAGAACTCCTGCTGTACCCTGGCTGCTCACTTTGACTGCCATCCACACTGGCCTTTGGAAGAGAAGGGCCTCCCAGGCTCTCTCAGAAGGTGGATTTGTGTACCTTCAGGCCGGTCCCTGGTGCCTGGCCTTGTGAGACAGTGGTGCCTTGCTTATTGGAAAGTTATTCACGAAATAAGTCCTATTTTCCTGCTGACTTAGGTTATTTTGGAAAGTCTCTATTTTAATGAACTTTCTGCCCTTTATTTTGTACCAACTCTGTGCCTGGTGCTGTGGACATGACAGTGGACACGTAGTCATTTCCCCCTGTTTTCTCCTAATAGCCCCAAGACAGTAAGGATTCCTAACTTTGGTTTACAGGGAAGTAGCTGAGGTTTAGGCCACAAAAAGCTCGGACTCCCATCTAGGTCTGTCCTGTGCTCATAACCATGAAGCTGAACTGTGACCCAGTGCAGTGAATTTCTTCTGTAGGGGTCCCTCCTTCCCTGTTTGTCCCTTAGCTTCTGCACTCATAACTTGTAGATGTATAAAGCAGCTCTTAAAAGCCCCAAGTGAGCTCACTTCCCAGTGCTGTCCTTGTGTAGAGGGTACAACCCCTTTGTAAAGGGTTTAGGTACATGTGATGCGTGTCTGTGCTGTGGGTGTCAGTGTTCCTGACACCTACTTTGTTACTGGACATACTTTTACTGGGGCCAGGGTGTGGGAAGGTACCTGTGGTGCAGATGCCCGTCTTAGACTATGAACTGTGGAAGGCCAGGTGTGCATCTTGCTCAGCCTTGCGTCCCCATGCTCAGCGTGGTGCTGGCACAAGGATGTGCTCAGTGTGACCTCAGGGTAGAGACTGGGCTCTTTGGAGTCAGTCTGACATGGGGATGAGTCAAGCCTGGCCACTTTCAGATGACAGCCCAGGCAAGGGACTTAATCTGTCTGAGTCTCCCTGGGAATCCAGTTAGAGATTTACAATGCCTGCCATGTTAAGTCAGGGGTTGGCAAACTAGGACACTCAGGTCAGATCCGACCTGTTGCCTGTTTTGTAGGTAGAGTTTTGTTTGAACACAGCAGTGCTCATTCTTTTATGTGTTATTGGTGACTGCTTTTCACAACAGCAGAGCTGAGTAGTGGTGGCAGAGACTGTGTAGCCCTCAGAGCTGAGCATGTCTACCATCTGGCCCCTTACCCTAGACATTTGCTGTCCTCTGTCCACTGTATGAGGCCCTGAACAATGGATGGCTGCAGCTGTCACAGTTGTCTTTGCCTATAACTTCAGTCTCATCTACTTCTTAAATACACTACCTTTGGAGCAATGACCTCCTTCTGTTCCTTTGAGCTTTGGGAGGAACGTTTAAATTGCTTGGTTAACACATTCGTGATTCCCTTGTTTTGATCTTCATGGCCCTCAAGATTTGGGTGAGGTTCCTTCCTAGCCTTTTTCTCCTCATCTGGTGGTTCCTCAGAGTTTTTGGTCTGTCCTCAGAGGTGGCACATCCTCCACCTCTGTCCCTGAATAGCCCTCCTTTCTTAATGGCTGAGGTTGAAGAGGCGCTTAATGGGAAACCCCCTGTAAAGTCATCTGCGAGCAAGGGGAGGCGGGGGGGGGGGGGCCTGTGTGTGAGGATTCTTCATGCTTCCAGAACCTGGAGAGATGTGAGCACCTGAACTCTGAACACATGAATCCATCCGAACCTTGACTTTCCCACCTGAGTCTTAGTGCCCTTGTTTTATGGAAGAAAATCTCCTAAAACATGGAGGTGTTTTTTTTTTTCTTAGTAATTTCCTTTTTAAAAATGTAATCTCATTTTGGATCATAAATGTAATACATGCAATTTATGGAAACATGGGAAATGAAGAAAGCTGAAACAATCATTCCTAATCTTACCACCCAGAGATAACCATTATCAGCATTTCTAGCGTATTTCCTTCCAGATTTCTAATCATGTGTAAATGTTTACATAATTGAAATCACATTGTTTATGTAATTTTGTTTCCTGCATTTTAACTTATGTCATAACCATTTCTTTCAACATTGACTGTACTTCAGAACCATATGACTTTCATCTGTGCGTGTACACATGCATCCCCCACCTGCCCACCCACTAATGCGTGCATGCATCATCCATCCATCCATCCATCCATCCATCCAACCATCCATCCAACCATCCATCTAACAGATATTTCCTTGGTGCCTCTTACTTCCCAAACCTTGTTCCAGGTGCCAGGCATGCGAGCATGAATAGGCCTTATCCCTCCCTTTACAGAGATCACAGTCTAGTAGAAAGTAGAGAGAGAGAATTATTATAACACTATCTTAGCTTGGATGGCTACAATGAAATACCATAGACTAGATATTTCTCATAGTTCTGGAGACGGGAAGTCTGAGCTCAGGGTGCCAGCATGTTGGCTTCTATGAGATTCTCTTCTCAGCTTATGTGTGACCGCTCTCTGTGTCCCCGTGTGGTGGGCACTGATCCCTTCATGGGTGATCCTCCCTCATGACTTCCTCCCTATTTACTGCCAGAGAGCCCACCTCCTTTTGCCATCACATTGGGGTTATGGCTTCAATATGTGAATTTGGGGGAAACACAAACATTTAATTTATAACAAGCATCATATGACAATGTGGGGGAAATAAAGAATATGTTGGACATCTAGAAAATGGACCCATCACTGCAGTGGAGCAGGTAGTCTTTCCAGAGGCAGCTAATCCCAGTGTTGGTGGTCATCTCTTTGTAGGAAGCATGAGGAATCTTGACCTACAAGTTCTCGTAATGGTAGACAGTCTTCCGAGAATGTGCACTTGAATGGGATGGAAGGAAAGAAAATTAGTAGTGGCTGTTAGTGGTAGAACCCCAAATTTGCTGTACTATGTTATTATCAAGACTGTCTTCCTAGCATGGGGCATTTCAGAAATAAAGTGGGTCACTGCAGAGATAAACATGGGCAGACTCACTGGGAGATGTTCAGCTTATTCCTGAAATAGGCAGCAATGTTCCGCAGCCACAGCTACCTCCCTGTAAACCAAAGTTAGGAATCTTTGCTGTCTTGGGGCTCTTGGGAGACAACACAGAGGACAGGGACCTAAGGGGGGCACATCCTAGGGTCTGGAGTATTTGGAGATGCTCTTTCTTTCTAAAGATTTAGCAGCATTGTTGAGAAATCATGGCTCCAGCCCGCTTTCTGGTGACTTTGGAGATGATGGAGATCCACATGGGTCCAGATGGTCATTGGATTAATGTGGAGAAGGCTGCATGCTTAGTAAGAGGTGGGGTGACACAACATTTTTAGCAAGGGCAAAACTCAGACCCAGCCCTGTTCCGAAGTTTTGAGCACACAAATGTCGCCGCCTTCCGCCTTTTGTCTGGCTTTCTGCGTGTTTGTTTTTACCTGTTTCCCCCAAGGAATGGCACAGTGTGAGAGATGGCTGCTGTGACAAACCGATTGCACATTGAATTTGCTCATTTATGTCTGACAGCTGAGCTGGCCCTAGCATGGTGCATCCGTAACAAGGGAGTAATGGCACCAATTGCTGTTTCTCTTCAACCCTCTGAGTGATTGAGGTGGAAGCTGGCCCTCTCTGTCCCATGGATGTTCCGGGATGGAATTGGTCAGGGACAACCTGTGGGTACTTAGTGGTGCATTTGTTACCACTAGGATCTCCGAAGTTGTTGCAGGGTGAATGTGTGGGTCATAACCACCTTCCAACAGTGGACAGGGTAGTCACACAGATGTGTAAGGGGTATAAGGAAAGCTCAGCACTGTATTATGTCTGTCACAGAGGGGAAAAAAAAATCCAGCTTAGGAAATGTGTCTGTCTGTTTCTTCTTGGCTTTTTATTTTTATCTAAGTTGGGCAAGCATATGAAAATGCTGACTGCATTTGCCCCTCAATGTGGAATGCAGTGTTTTATCAAGATGCCTTTTCATTAACAAAGGCCTGCAAGCAGGGCAGAAACTAACAAAATTTGTATTACTTCACGTTCATCGTAAAATGTGGTTGTGGTCACTGCCCTGTAGGCTTTACTGTTAGGATTAAATTAGAGAGCCTGTGCTCTTAACCTGTTGCCTGGTATATAGTAGGTACTCAATAAATGGAAGCTATTATTTCTATTGATATAATAGCTAATTTTGATTCAGGACTCAAAGTGCTTTCTGTATATTAACTCTCTTAACTGATTCTGTATGCTCTGGAGCCCCTGTGTTTAGGTCTTTAATCAGGGATGGGGCTGTCCAAGAGAACACATTCCCTTGCCTTGCTCACCTTCCTGGGGCAGCTGCTGTCCTGACGATGAAAAGAATTTTATAACTAAATGAGAGTATCATTCAAATGCAAATTTCCAGTTCAATCCCTAGATTGCTTTCTAAGATACAGCATTACTGTAAAATAATCCACAGTTTTATTCTTAAGAGGGTCCTGTGCCCTAGTTAGAGGGAGAATTCCTTTTTCATATGGACACAGTGCTCAAAAAGATTGCTCCTAATATAGGTCTCATACCATTGGCTCCCCACTGGGCTTGACTTATTTTGGCTTCCTTTGAGGCTGACTGGCTGCAATAGACAATTTTTAGGCTCCATTCCAGAACGATACCTTAAGAGGCTGTCCTCCGTTCTCCCACACTGCAAGCTTTGCCATGAGCTCATACTTTGCCATCTGAAAGTGTCTATTAAATTGGAGTTCAGGGTATCTTATATTCTTGATTTGATTGTGTAAGTCTTGATATTTTGTCCAGGAGGCATAGAAAACTGTTCAAAATTCTGGTTGTTTAATCTGTTCGCACACATCTCAGAAAGGGTTTAGCCAAAGAATATCAAGCCCTAATATACAGTTTATCAAAAACCAGTGGAGAATTTCTCTTTAACACACAACCATCTGGAGCATTCAAGTTTTGGAGGAAACATTTCAAGACCTGTTGGATAGATTGAATTTCTTATCATGGTTGGTGGAAAGTTATGGCTGGGGAGATATTATTGGAGGAAAAAGAAGATATCCATCTGTTTATCTACCTGTCTGTCTGTCTGTCAACCTACCTACCTACCTACCTGCCTATAAAACTTGTTTCGTGAAAGTGAACAGAGGTAAATGTGTTGTGCAGGTGAAGGACAAAAGAGTGACACCCAGGTCAGCTGTGTCCCTTTCTGTCATTTGGGCAGTGGTGTTGGCTGAGCCTCACCTGGACACGGTGCCTTATGCTGGACACACTTGGCAGGTATGAAGGGAGATGAAGAGATATTTTGCCTTGGGAGAGTGACTCGTCTTAGCCAGTCATTGTCCTGTAAGATCTCCCATACAGCATGTACCCACAAAGCCCCCTCACCCCACCCCTTCCTACTAAGCAGGCCTATTTGGGTTACTTGCTGCTCTCTGACTTCTGCATAGAAACACCTTCAGGATTTGCATGATTGGTACAGTCCTCAGGAAGGACATGGGGCTCCGGAGTCCTTGTCAGAATGTGAAGCTTCTCTTCTTTTTTTCACATTTGTATCTCAGGATGAGGTGAGCCTGACAATGGTTTCTTGGTTCCCAGAAAGATCCATAAGGCTTAAGTGGACTGGTACTTTAGAGTTATAATATTTCACTGTGATGGAGGGTGAATTATTAACAGAAGACTCAGAGAGGGGGCTGCAAGGGTTCTAATTACTCTGTTGTGAAAGAGGGAAAAATTCTATTTCCTTCCAAATTCACAAAGATTCTATGAGAATCATTAGTCACATGAGGTGGAGACACAATAGCCTCTTTAAAGGGAGTAGCACGTTTATCACCCGTCCCAGCAGTGCACTCTTGCTGCATCATGCTCCTGAAAGTAGTTATGAATACTAATCCATTTGCAGTTCACCATATGTGCATGCAGTTACATGATGGGGGTACCTTGCATGTGTTGGTCCTTCTCAGAATACCCTTTCTCCTTGTCTGTCGGCAAACTCCTACTCATCCCTCAACACCCAGCTTAGGCATCTCTTTCTCTGTGCAGCCTGCCTTGACTCTTTCCACCCAGGAGCAGGGCTGATCACAGACTCCTTTGCATCCCCACTGGCCACTGACTGCGAACATACATTTGTTACATACAGTTCTCATCTCCTCAGACTGTGCCTAGAATAAAGAGGGTGTCAGGGCTTATTTATTCGTAGTGGTTGGTTTGTGTGAGCACCTAGCCTCTGGTTGATGAACTTCCTAATCACAGAGAGTGTGTTCTCTTAATCTTCGTGTCCTCGGCAAATAGTACAGGACCTGGCTCATAGCAGTAGGTGTTCAGTTATGCTGAATGGAATGGATGGACCCAGCCCAGTGACCTGCAAGAAGGATGTCCTACTGTTGGATGGCACACTCGAGGAATGGCCCCCTCATTCGATTCCACTGTGGGCAATTATCCCCTTTTCAGGGGAGCTTCCATCAGGAAGATTGAGCTGTGGGTGAGCAGAAGTCAGTTCTTTGTGTCAGCTGGAGGGGAAGGAGGAGAGGAATAGTCTGCTAATTATCAGGTCTGCACTAGGCAATGTTTCCCTTTGTGCTCTTGGGAGGTCAGACAGGCTCTGTGATAAACGTGCCCTGTGGCTGTCATGAAGGTGGAGCAGAGTTCTGGGATCTGGGGCAGGAGAGGCAGCTGGATTAGCACTAACCCCAGGATGGACGGCACAGGGCGGTCCAATGGTTTTAGGTGGAGGGGAATGGAATCTCTCTGCTCAGGGTCCTGACAACTAAAACCACAGCAACAACCAGAGGGAGTGCTTTGCTCTCTTATGGGATGCTGGGCAAATGCCCACTTCCCTTTTAAATGTCCCACCAAGTTCCTTATATGTCCAGATGGCAATTTGCGGGTAAATAATTTATAACAAGACATCTTATGCATTATGCAGGACAGATTTAAATTATAAATTGGCCTCACTTGGCAGTTTAGGTGGACTTTGTGGCGATCAGCTTGAAAGGCTAAATTGTGGCTGAGTTGTGTTAGTGGGATGGAGATGAGAGGTTGGCCTAGTCCTACTTGCATGGATGAGGTGCAGCAGGTGGCGGAGGTCCCAGAGCTTGGGGTGCTCTGACTCAGTTGAACCTCTGCTGTGGGTATGAGCTCAGGGCAGGCTGGTCCAGGCACCTCACTTATTGTCTCTGCAGAGCACAGCTTCCCTTCCCCAGGAGGGGAATAGGAAGAGTTACAGCCAGAATAATTGTGCCTCTCCCTGAGCCTGTGGCTTTCCCAGGATGGGCATGCTGCCCCCACAGATCATGGCCCAGGTGGCCAAGGTCTCAGAGCCTGGCCTGGGATGTGTTTGGCCTGTTGTGTCCTAGACTCTCCAATGAGGGAGGGTACAGGACTCCACTTGAGGGAGTGGGGGTGATCTGAGCTAAGGGAATGAGAAGAGACAAGAGATGCTGCCACAGAGGATGTGGAGAGTGCTGGGGGCATAGTCTGGAGCATTTAAAGGTTCGTTACAGCATCAGATCTTTAAAGAAAACTGGGAGTGAAAGGCGCGGTGGGACTCTGTGCTGATTCCGGTACACGTCCAGGATGGTCATCGCAAACGTTAACCGTGGCCACCCTTCCCTGAGCCCTCGCCCTGCATGGTGGCTGTGTGAGAATACACTGCACTGTTCTCCCATTTTGGGGAGTGGGAATGAAGATGTAGAGTAGATCGTTTACCCAAGGTGACACAGTTAATAAGTGGCAGAGCTGAGACTTGAAAGCAAATCGCTCAATTACTAAAATATTCAGTAAGTGCCTCCTAGGGGCCAGGTCCTCTCCTGGGTGCTGGGGCACAGCAGAGACCAGGCACACGGACTCTGTCCTCAGGCAGGTTGCCTCCTGGCGGTGGAGACACAAAATAAAGTACTTAATATGTGCGGCCATTGCCCTCGCTCTAAGTGCTGTTATATTGATTGATTAGACAGTATGTTGGACCCTAATCGAAAGCCTAGGGTGTGGCAAACTCCGCACTGAGAGAGGCGTGCACAGAGGTGACTAACACTTAGTCTTACCTTCAAGGAGCTTGAGGTGGGAGCTGTGGGGAGACGTAGGGCACCCAGTGAGGTGGCACAGGGCACGGGAGTCTTGGAGAGGCCTCCATGGAAAGGCCAGCTCCAGGCAGCCTTCAGGGACTGTGGAGAATGCTGGTGAGGGCGGGGCTGCGCAGGGCAGGGAGCTGTGGTGAGCACTATGGGATGGTCTGGCTGGAGTGAGGGGTGTACATAGAGGACCGCAGGAGACTAGGCAGCTGGAGGCCAGGGTCTGGGATCTGTGCGAGTATGTCGAGGGTGGGGAAGCCATTGGCTTTCCTGGAGCAGCGGGTTATGGGCCCACTTTAGGGTAAGTGTGGGGAAGCGCTGGGAAGCAGGAGGATGTTGGAGTCAGGGTGATTTGATTTGAGAGCTCTTGGACGTCTGAACTTGGGTGAAGATGGTGGGAATGGAGAGAAGAGGGCAGACACAGGAGATTCTTGGAGAGAGCATCCTGAGACTTTTTAAAGAATGTGGGTGACTAGGGGAGGTCCTCAGAGGGGACCAGGAGGGCACCATAAACAGATATGGAGAAGTCAAGCTGGCAGTGTGGGATGGGAGGGGAGACGTGGTGTTCAGCTTTGCCACATGGTGCTGGCGAGGTCAGCAAGTGTCCATGGAGGGAATGTGGGCGAGGAATGAAAACTTGGGTGTTACCCACCTGGAAGTAGGTGGGCCTGCCAGGGAGAGAGGCCTGGGACAGAGAACTGGAGAAGGGTCACCTCTGCTGCCCCTGCTGGACCTCCGATCTAGGAAGGAGTTTTAGGTCATGAACTTGGACTTGCTGAGTGTGCTGGGTTCTGAGGACCTTTGGTTTGTACATTGCTACCATCCTATTGGCTGGATCATAAAGTAATTCCCTGGAAGGACCTGGCAGTGGTTACCGAGTTCTAATAGACTGAATAATTTGTGTCTGTTAAAGGGGCTGCCTTATCTGATCAGAGACGTTTGTTTCTGATGTGTAAAGAGACCCCAGCTGCTGGGGTGTTTGGTGGCAGGTGTGGGGCCAGCACAGTCTTTATGATCAGTTGCCTTCTGGTTTACTGGGAAGAATCCAGTGTGTTCACTTTTCATCCTGTCCCTTTTGTCCACATTTTTTATTTGCCTGCTGTCAGTCTGTCTGGCCTGGCTTGACCAGAACTGCCACAGTACTCCATACATCCTGTTCGCTGTGTAAATGCCAGAAGGCCGCCTGCAAAAGAACTCTACATTTTTAATTTTTAAAAAATATATCTTTATTGACTTCAGAGAGAGGAAAGGAAAGGGAGAGAGAGAGACAGAAAAACATCAATGATGAGAGAGAGTCATTGATCGAGCCCGCAACCCGGGTATGTGCCCTGACCGGGAATCAAACCCTAATTGCCTGGATCCCAGGTCAACGCTCAGCCGCTGAGCCACGCGTGGCCGGGCTGGACTCTACATTTTTTGCAAATACAGAAACTGGTTGGTGTATGTGGTTGTAAAGAGAGGAGAGTCTGGAGATGGGTCACTGGAAGGCCCGCCCCCCTCCAACCCACACGTGAAAAATCACCCTCTATATTTCTCTCTCTCTGTCTTGAACTAGAAAAGTTATTCCACTTGTGTTTATAAGAAATGACAAGTTCTCCTTGACTATAGCCTCTCAGTGTGTGGTATGGCTGCTTTCCTCAGAGAATTTTTGACCTGAATGTCCCCCCTTTTTCTTACTTTCCCCTGTGTGTGCTGCACTGGGCACTGTCCTAGCTCTGTGACACATGTGGTTTGGTCCATCCAGGTTTTTTTTTATTTAGTGGAAGTCACAGTTCTAGACATAAAAAGATTAATTACAACTTGATGAAAATATATAAAATTCTTCACAAATCATGTGTCCAAGAATGGAGCATCTTCAGCAGTCATGAAATATAACTCCCTTGAGACAAGATACCATACATTTTATTTGTTTTCCTCCCTGCACAATATTGACTGTATTAGGAGATCTTTAAATATTTAGTGGGTGATTAAGAGAGATGTCTTTTTAGATGAAATTTAGTTTGTTGAAATATTTACTGGCACAATAACAACAATAATAGTAATTGTCATTTGTTGGGGGCCTGCAGTGCATTTGTTCTCATTCTAAATAATTCTCCTACCTGTACTCAAACCATCTCAACAACCATGCTAGCCTGGGTTTGACACATGAGGAAGAGAGAAGGCACAGAGAAGTTAAGAGACTTACTTCAGGTCACACAGGCAATAAACTGCAGAGAGCGTTCCAGCCTTGTTCTTTCTGATTCCAGAGCCTGAGCCCTTCATGTCTTTCCACATGGCCTTGCTGTTGATTGACCTTTAGCTCTTCCCAGAGCCTTCAGTTAGGAAGCTTCTCAAGCAGGTTCTCAGTATGCTTGTAGAGAAAGCCTGATTAGAGGCTGAGTTAGGACTCCTGTTTCTCCATGGATGCCATGTAATTATGATTTCCATGGGCCCTACTTATATGAGGTTGTGTAGATATTCTGTGTATCTACATGACAAAATTATGTCCTTTTAGTGTGTTTTTTTAAAATAAATTTTTATTTTTCAATTACTGTTGACATACAATATTATATTAGTCTCAGGTGCACAGCTCAGTGATTAGACATTTATATAACTCACTAAGTGATCATCCCAATAAATCTTGTACCCATCTGACCCCATACGTATTTATTAGAATATTATCGACTATACTCCCTGTGCTGTACTTGACATCCCCAGGACTTTTCTGTAACAACCAATTTGTACTTTTTAACCCCTTCACCTTTTTTACTTATCCTCCCAACCCAGCTCTCCTCAGGCAACCATCAAAATGTTCTCTTTATTTATGAGTCTGCCCCTGTCCTGCTTGGTCGTTCATTTTGTTTTTCAGGTTCATTTGCTGGTAGGTAAGTATTTATTGACATTTTGTTCATATTTTTTATCTTTTTTCCCCTTCTTAAAGACGACCCTTTAGCATTTCTTGTAGTACTGGTTTGGTGGTGATGGACTCCTTTAGTGTTTCCTTGTCTGGGATATCCTTTGGTTCTAAATGATAGCTTTGCTGGGTAGAGTAGTCTTGGTTGTAGGTCCTTGCTTTTCATCACTTTGAATGTTTCTTGCCACTCCCTTCTGGCCTGCAAAGAAGTTTCTGTTAAAAACCATCTGACAGTCTTATGGGAGCTCCCTTGTAGGTAACTAACTGCTTTTTTCTCACTGCCTTTAAGATTCTCTCTTTGTCTTTAACCTGTGGCATTTTAATTATGATGTATCTTGGTGTGGGCCTCTTTGGGTTCATCTTGTTTGGGACCCTCTGTGCTTCTTGGACACAAAGCCTGCTGACATTTGCCACTTTGGGGAGGCATTTCATTTCTATATGATTTGTGGTAATGTATGTGAACTTACTGCCCTCTGATGTGGTCACTTCTTGAAAGAGTCGTGGCTATGCATTCACATGACTGGATGTCAGGTGTTTTTGCAAAGAGGATGGCTGGTGGTGAAACAGAACCAGGGGGAGATACCAGGATTTCTTCCTTTCAGGGAATGAAGGATGTGATAGTTCCCAAACTGGATTCTGGCCCAGCTTGTGTTCTCCTGACAAGAGGAGGTGGACAACAAGTAGATTGTGGTTTTAAGAAGCACCATTGGAGTCAAACAAAATGACCATGACATGACAGTGTCTCCCATAGATACTGCTTTCCATAAACCAGCCTTGTCACAACCTAGTGAGAAGAATATGTTGTGTTTCCATTTGATCAATGAGGAGACTGAGGGGCTGAGTGCCCTGTTCCAGCCCACAGCTGGTGAGTGACAATGTCGATGATCTGGCTGAACTCTTTCCATGGCTCGCCTGCTCTGCGGGGAGGCAGGAGTCCATCCTTTCCTGGCCATCCCATTTCCATCCCCACATCATGTTTCTTTGATGCTCTTGTCTTTACCCAGATTCTATTGACCCTTGGGTCATCTCAACTGCTGTGGTTGTGGGAAGGTCATGGTTGTTTTTATACCTATTTTCTGGCACGTATATGGCCAGTTGGTGAGTCTTCCACTGAGTATTAGTTTGAAATTCCGACCTCCTGCACTTAACTGGGTCCTGATGGAATGGGCTGCCCTGACTGAGAATGAAATCCATTCTTCATATGGACTTTGAGAAAGCATGCCTCTTGGTAAAAGAGAGACATATGTTCCTGCCAAGTGACTTGACGACTGAGCAAACTGAATGGTTTTACCATGGTGGCACTTTCATGCCCACTTTGATGCCAAGCTCTATTTTTAACTTTTGATTTTTAAAAAACATTTGACATTTAACAATGTAAACTAACGTCAAATGTATTTAAACATAAAACATGTAACTGCATTGTTCTAAACAGGACTTTAAACCAACATGTTTAGGTAACATGGTTGCTATGAATAATAATGATGCCTAAATAAATTAAATTTCTTACTCCTAATACACTCAGTAGCAAGGCCATTTCTTGTAGTAAGAGCTCTTCCTTTTCAGGGAGAGTATACCATCCTCTAGTTAACTGGGAATTGTGGATATTTTTTACAGGTTTTTGTCTTAACCATTTTTAAAGCTTTATGATTTTTGAGGTTGATCAGGCTTATTCCCTAACTCCCTTTATGCCCAACTCATCCCTGACGTAGGGTAGTGCTGTTTTATAAAAATAGCTACGAACATGCCTCTGGGGAGAGGGAAATGGATGTGTATATTGCTTTTCATAACAAGCCTTGTAGAACTGATTAAGTCATAGCCACCATATAGTGGATGATTAATATGTGCCAGACTTGGTGCTGAGAGCTTTACTTGGATTCTTTCATTTAATCTTTCTTTTTTCAAATTGCTGTAAGAACACAACATGAAATCTATCCTCTTAACAAAATTTTAAGTTTACAATATACGTTTGTGTTTTTTTTTTACCTTTAATGATACCTTTCTTGCTTTTTTGTACAAGAAGTCCCACATTTTCATTTTGCAACTGAAGATGGCTTCTGCTGAGACCAGGCAGATAGAGGAGCCTGAACCAGATAGAGCTGCCCTTCAGCTCTGCCCCTGAGGCCACATGCTGGAGAGATGATGTATGGGGGCTCTGCTTGACACTGGCCACTGAGTCCAGCCATGTCTCTGCCCCCACCTCCTGGGTGTCAGACATGTGAAGGAAGCAGCATTGCAGCCCAGACCAGTTTATCCCGAGATGAACACTATCCTGGGACTGCAGCTGATGCCACATGGTGCTGAACTTTGCTCAGCCGAGCCCTCCAACACTCCTAACCCACAGGACTGTCGGGGACAACAAAGGCTGCTGTTTTAAGCCACTGAGCCTTGGGTAGTTTGTTGTGCAGGAATAGATACCTGGGACCCTTCCCTTCAGACCTTTCCCCTTGGCCTCAGTGATGTTGCCCTCCTGGGGCTTCTTCCACCCTCGGCAGCCTCCTCAGACTCCTTTGGGCAGTTTTCTTGTCTGCCTCTGAGGAGCTGATGTTCGGAGGGTTCTCTTTTCAGCGCCCCTTCTCTCTGAAGTCCTGTAACTTCCCTTGAGGCAATGTCATTTACACCTGTGGCCTCGGCCATGCTGTCTCACCTGGTACCTGACCTTCAAGCATGTTTCTGTTTGGGCCGATAAATGAGCATTATGTCTCTTGACTCTGTATTTCTTGTGCAATTTTTTCTTCTGATCTCAGGCCCCCTGCACACACAGATAGGCCATCCTCAACATGCTGAGAACCAGGCTTAGCATCTGCCCTTACTTCCATGTTAGGGGATGAATTGTTTCCCTCCAAAGAGACTTGTTGAAGTCCTAACCCCTAGTACCTCGGAATGGGACCTTATTTGGAAATAGGGCCTTTATAGAGGTAATCAAGTCAAAATCAGGTCATTAGGGTGGGCCCTGACTCCAATATCACTAGTGTTCTTATGAAAAGAGTAAGCTTAGATGCAGAGGTAGACATGCACTGAGGGAAGACTATTAGGAGAGACAGGGAGAATGTCATGTGAAGATGAACGTAGAGGTTGGGGTTGGGGTGATATGCCTACAAGCCAAGGAATGCCAAAGATTGCCAGCAGACCACAGGCGGCTAGGAGAGAGGCCTGGGATGGGGCCTCCCTCACAGCCCCCAGGAGGAGGTTGCCTTGGTTGGTTGGATCTGAACTTCTGGCCTCCAGAACTGTGAGGCAATACATTTCTGCTGTGTAATCCACCCAGCTCGTGGTAACTGGTTACAGCAGCCCTCAGAAACTAAGATACTGTCCCCTCTACCACCCATGCTGTGAACTTGCCTTCCTCCTACAGTCATGTTCTTTGTGAATGGCTCCCTCATGCCTGCACTTGCTCAAGCCAGAAACCTGAAGCCTCAGCTCCCAAACACCTGGCTGGCTTGAAGTTAGTGCCAGTAATATCGACTATTTAAATAGATGCCCTCAGATATTGCAGGTCTATTGGCAATTACAAATACTACCCCGAGGATGTGCGGAGTTGAAATTAAAAAGAGATACAAACCCCAAACGTCTTTTATATCCATTCCCGTCCCTCTGTGCTTCAGGTTTCCGTAGAGAAACTATTGATTTCTTCTTTCAGCCATGGGGCAGGCGTATATTGAGAGCCACATGTATGTAAATAAGGACTCAGCAGCCTGCCCGCTTTTCTATTTTTCAGAGAAAAATCGATTTGGACTTGGGAGAGTTACCTAAAAGTTCCCTTTTCACCAGTTTCTTCCTCATTGTGTACAGCCAGAACCAGCTGTGGAGTTACACAATGCGATGTTTGTAAGGAATGTTGCCAGTTGGGCTGAGCTATAAAGCTCAGGACGAGGGCAGTTCTAGAGCTGCATTGATCTTAGCCGGTGATTGAAGTTGTTGCAGACGCTTACCTCCGTTTTCCCCATTCAATGATATTGAAATCGCTGGCCTACAGAATTGAGCCAGGTTTCCAAAGAGATGTGCTACTTTTCTCTTGATGGCATTTCAGCAGGTTCCCGTGGGCCATCCTTTGAGAGCATCTGGCTTACCCTTGGCAACGGAGGAGCAATATAATTGTTGCAATTTTATTTTATATCAAAACTACTTCAGTGCATTTCCTATACTTGGTCTATGCAAATTGTTTCTTCTTTTTCTGGCAAAGAAATTATAGTAGCGTGTGGAAGCCCCAAGCAGGGCACAAGGACATCAAAGTCAGCCATAATCATAAAGAGCACATGCAAATCTTTCACATTAATAATTCACAGTTAAGCACAGGCACTGTGGCCCCCCGTCTGAGACTGAAGCATGAAGCAGTTTGTTTAGCTTTGGTAAAAGGCACAAAATCACCAAGTTCAGATGTTCTATTTTGGTCTTTCACTTGCTCTTTGGATTGGTGTCAGGCAAATAATCAACTTTATAAATGGATACTTACATATTTGTCAGGAAGGTCTGATCTATAAGGAACAGTATTAAATTTGTGGACATCCTCAAGGTCACTGTCTTCTGTGGCCCAAATGAAACTATTATCCAAGCCCCGAATTCCCGAGTGTCTACCTTCAGCCCCTCCACCTTCCTCGTTTATTTATTCTGTAAACATTTACTGAGCGCTAACACGTGCTGGATTTGAGTTTGGTGTTAGGGATATACAGTGAATGAAATTAGCATGGCTGCTGTGGCCCAGTTGTGGCCCACAGCCCAGCAGCCAGAGAGCCGGGTAGAAACTCGGCAGCCTGGGCCCCACTCCAGACCTACTTTATCAGTTTTAACAAGATCATCAGGTGATGCCTATTCTCATAGAAGAGCAAATGCCCATTCAGTGATTAATTACAATATGGTCTGGAAAATGCTCACCTGTGGGGCATGGTGAGCGGCAGAGCAGGTGACGCCTGGCTGGAATGGGAGGGCCTTAGGGAAGGAGGGCCTCAGAAGGCAGAGACAGTTTCACCTGCAGTCAGGAGAAAGAAGCATGCACCAGGCAGAGACGGTGGGTGTGTGAGCTGTCGGGTCCCATGCACGCTCGCCCTGGGCAGCTGGAGGAATGGCTGGTGGTCCTTGTGGCTGCAGCTTTAGAGCCCAACAGGAGGCTGAGTGAAGAGCAACTGTGACTTTTTGGCCTCAAAACAAGGAGCTTGAACTTTCCCAGAAAGTTGCAAGGAGACAGTGAGGTGTTTAGATGGGCTTGGATTTAAAAGCACGATGAATTGCAGCAACATCACTTCCACTGCGGTATGCGGGATGGATTGGTGCAGGGGAAGTGGCACGCTGCCCAGGCAACAGGTGAGAGGCTAGGACCAGGCCAGCAGGGGAGGTAAGCGGATGCCTGTGAGACTCGCTTAGGAGGCAGAGCTGGAAGGGCCCGGGGTGGGGGAGGGAAGAGTCAAGAGAGCAGCCCCCAGGAGGCGCTGTTCTCCGAGGTGCAGCACAAGGTCAGGGTAACCTTTCCTGACTCTCACCTCCTGTAGACAAGGCCCATGGCATGTGGGGCCAGGCTGTTTCTCTCTTCCGCTCTGTCCCAGCACCTCAGCACCTTGAAGACAGGGCCATGCCTTACACATTTTTGCTTTCCCTGCAGTGCTGAGCGCAGGGCCTGGCACTCAGTGCTATCTGGGGCCCTCTTCTGGGGTTGAAGGTGATTCTTGGAGGAGACTTGGCTGGAAGAAGCTGGGTTTCCCTGTCGGTTTGTCTTTCGTTTGAATGATGACTCATGTCTATGTGGTGCCTCACGCTTCAGGCAGCGTTTTCATAACCACCGCCTCATTTGCATTCCTCCTGCCGGCCCTCTGTGCCACCCTAGAAAAGGTTGTGTTTTCCCAGCTCAGTGTTAATCACGGGCTGATTATCTCAGCCTTTCTCTCTGCCCTGTTCTGACTTCTGCCTTTTGACTTGGGAGTTGTAGCTGGAAGCAAGTTGGGGTCACACAATGCAGAGCTGAGTCGAATCAATTCAGTTTATTTAGATTGGCCATTCTGAAGCAGGAGGTGGCGGAAGAGGCTGAGTGAGGAGGGGAATAGGTTCCCATTCACTCTGTGGTTCATGCTCCCAGGTAATTGGATGACCAGGCAGGAGGAGACCAGCCTTCTTGGGCTTCTCATTTGTTGGGGTCTACTCTGCTGTGATCTGGAAGAAGAAGCCCAAAATTATTTGGGGCAGGAGAAAGGAAAGTGAGGCCTTACTAACACTGCCTCTTGCCTGTCTAGGGGAAGAAAGGGGCTTTGGGTGGAAACAAGCTGGGTTTGAATCCTGGCTCTGCTGCTCCATAGCTCCATGGCCTTGGCAGCTACTAGCTGCTCTAAGTCCATTTCCTCCTGATAGAATGGTGGGGATGTGGGGGGTGTGGGGGGGTGGGACTTGGGGGTGGGTGGGCAGTCTCTTTCACATAGGGTGTGAGATCCAGACAGAGATGAATGGTAATAATGTGGTGCCCCAGGGTCTGGTGGAGTGCCTGCCCCAGTGCTAATACAGTTGTGTCTATCCAGCACCCCCTCACCTTCCTGTTAGAGATGATGTTTCCATCAGACAAAGGAGGGTATCCTGCTATAAGTTGTTTTCCTATGGAGTGTAAGAGTTCTCAACCTCAGTGTGCAAAAGAATTATCCAGGAGCTTGTTAAAATACACATTCCTGGGCTCAGCCCCCAAAGGGTCTGATTGATCTGTAATGGCACCCAGTCCATTCTCATAGGGACCACATTTTAGGAAAGTTTGGGATGGAGCCAGAACTAAAGAGCCACTTATCCTAGGTGTTTGCTTAAATGGATTTACTCCAGAGCTACTGCGAGGGATTCTCCAGGGAGGGCCCATGTTTCTACCAAGCCTCAGGCAACTCTCAGAATAAAGCAAGTATGGGTAATGCTGAGCTGTGGGATCCGGGAAATATCCACCTCTGTGGTGGTATTTAGTGCAAGGGGTTCAAGCAGCTGGGAACATGTTTGAAAGGCAGACAGGTTCAGCCCACAAATAGAAAGAGTTCATCAGGGTAGGAACTCTGTCTTCCCCGAAGGGCTGACAACTGGGACAGTGGGTGGGCACAGCCTGGCAAGGTTGCAAATCCTAGAAACCAGCCATGTCTCCTTGTCTGTTAGAATGAGGCTCTAGGATGGGATGACTGTAGTCCTCCCAGCCCTGAAGTCACTTAACTCTAAGAGACTCAGCACAAGTTAAATTAGGCAGAGCTCAATATTTGTTAACAGGGTGCCCCCCATGCCTGGTGTTTGCATTCCTTTTAAATGTTTCACTATACTATGTAAGTTTATGCAGTTTCTGTATTTAGTCCATGTTGCTCCTTAACTGTGATTGTATTTTTGTGAGGAAATACAGCATTTATGTTCCATGAGACTCTGCCTTAGAACTTTATAGGAAGTCTGTTACCCAAGTCAACAGCACTGCTACCTGGTGGCAGCTCCCAGAATTGCAAGCTTTTGAGGAAATAGCAAAAACCTGTATTAAAACAGGGAAGGGGAGAGGTCTTTGTTTTTCTTTTTTTCCTTTTTTTAAAAAAGCAAATTCCCACTCTAGATCAGATGAAACAGAATCTCTGGGGTTGGGACCCAGAGACCTGCATTTATAGCAAACCCTTTACATAAATAAACCTTATGCCTATTGTCGTTTGAAAACCTATTACTTCCTACAGCAGGGTTTCTTAACCTCGGCACCTTTGACATTTTGGACTAGAAAATTCCTTGTTGTCGGGCTGTCCTTTGCAGTGTAGGATTTTTAGCATCATCCCTGGCCTGCACCCACTAAATGTCAGTAGCACCCCCTTCCCCCTATTTGTGACAATCAAAATTGTCCCTTATACATTGCCAGTGCCCCCTGTGCCTATGGGTGGGGGCCACAAAATTATTCCTGCTTAAGCACCATTGCACTGAGTGTGCCATGAGCACCCAGCCCATTTCAATGGCAGCACATGTCACAGGGTCACTAAAAGCTGAGATATGTTAACTGTCTTCACAGGAGGTTATTAATGCAAATGTAAGTAACTTCTGACTTGTGGAATAAACATCTGGCTTTGTGACCTTTGTTTTGTTTTTTAAATAGTCATAGAGGAGAGTTGTGGAGGTGGACTGGCGTTAACGCCTCCCCCCACTTGGACGGGCATCTGCTCATCTACACGGAGGCCCCCATGTACCGTCCTCTGGTTCTGTCCGCTTCACACTGCTGGAGCATGGCCGCCTCGGAGGCGCAGGTGGGGAAAGCATAACCTCTGTTCTCTTGGAAGTCCTGGAATTCAGTTAGCTTTTCCATTTGTGGGAAAGGGCTGTTCATTGTGTGAAATATACTTCTGTACGGCAAGCACATATGTGAGAAATGTCACGGAAGACAGGCACTGTGGGCAAGACAACGTATTGGGCATGCGTGTGGACTGCATCTGGTTAAATGAACGTTGTGAAGCCTGTTCAGGTGGAGGTGAGCTCTCTGGTGTGAACCAGGTCAGTCTCTCCCAGAGGTGAACCTGGGACCTAACAGATCCAGTGAGGGTCAGTTAACTGGTGAGGCACCTCCGCACTCCCGATAGTGTGGATAGTGGAGCCTTCTGGTCTCTTTATTCTGGGACAGAGGGTCTTGCTAGGGCGCAGACACCAGGGACTTGCCACAGGATGAATGATTGGGCATTGCAGAAGGGATTAATGTATTCTCTAAAAGCAGATGGTTGGGATGGATCCTACAGAGGATGTGTGAGTGGGCTTCCTATTTGAGGTGGGCTTTCGCACAGTGGGGCTGAGGGCCTGTGCCTTTCGTACATGTGGCTGTGATGGGGAGGGGAGTTTGAGTAGAGGCAGCTGAGTGGGTTGGAAAGAACAAGGTACTTCCCCGAGGCTCTCCCACCAGTGCGACCCTGGGAAGCCCCTACCCTTCTGGCCCCCTTTCATCTACTGCTGAATGGGAGTGCTGAGCTTGGGCGTCTCCAAGGCACTTCCAACTTCACATTGTATGGCTCTGTGCAGAGAAGGGCTGGGCCTTTGCCTCTCTTTTGTTCTGGGTGAGGCCAGACAAGAGGATCCTGAGCAGGGAGGGGAAGGAAATGCTGTGTAATTTCTGAGCTCAGTTTGTGCTACTCTTCCCTCTCAGCCCATCCTTTCCTTCCAAAGGCCTGCAGATACAGCTGGTCTGTGCACCAGCATGAACACAGGATGGGGTGCAGCCAGCCTCCCACCCTCTCCTTGGTGACTGGTGCTCCTGCAGCTTCTTCATTTGTCACCTGTGGGGGTGGGTGAACGACATGAGGTACCTGGACTTGATTGAAGGCCCTTCGACTCAGAGACTCACCCAGCAGCTCTCTGACACCTGAAAGCCTGTGTCAGGAATGCAGTTCTTTTGGTTCATTGCTTTGGCATCACATCTTTTATCTAGCATTAGTTATCACATTTTTTGTGTGAATGAGACCTAGCTCATTTCCTGAGGTCAGATGTTTCCGAGAGGACATAGGTACCGCACTTCCGAGAGGGTCAGATAGGAATGGAGGGTGGGACGAAGAGGAGGAACAGAAAGGGCAGGTAACCTGCAGACCAGAGCTGATAAAACAAACTTCTACTGCCCAGTGTTGCCAAAGGGCAAGGTTCTGAGTCCTTTCGGCCACAGTTCCGTCTTGTCTGCAAATAGCTGAGCATCTTGCATTTCAGCCTGCTCTTCTAGTTGGAAAGTCATGCCAGATTTCTTCATTTTAAATGATCTGCGAGGAGCTTCAATCACCTCCAGGGCCTCTCTTGCTCAGCAGCCCTTTCCTGCTGCCTTTCTTCCATTGGGAACCCACTTTACTTGCTCCTGAATGGGCATGAATGAGGTCACGAAAGTGCCTTTTGAGATGATTACCAATTATTACAACACTCAGTGGCCCCGATAGAGGTTGGCTGGGCCACTAAGTGAGTTTTTGTTTACATTTTCAGTTATTTATGGCAATCGATGTTATGGGGTGAGCTGAAAGAAGTGTCCAAGATAAGATACTTCTTAGTGACATAGGAATAGATGCCCTTCACATTCTCAATTTTCTTTTCTTGCGTTGAAAGAAATTCTTGTTCTGAGAGAAACACAGCAGTCAGTGTAGGCAAATTGGGGAAATGGCACCTGCAGGCAAGGAGGGCATGGGGGATGCTGGATTTTCCTGCCTGGCCACCATCCCCAATGGCAGCGTTTTCCCAGTGCTTTCTGTGGAGCACTGGCCTCTCCAAATGTTCTCCAGGTGAGAGTTTGCTTGGTCACTCACATTTATTCCAACCTTCAGTCCCCCGCAGGGCTGGGCAGGCCCTGTGTGCCCGCTTGCTGTAGCCCCGACTCCGCCTTGGCGAGTCACTGTGGCCATTTGCAAGGTACAGGATGGGAGAGTCAGCAGTAACGAAACTGGTGGTCCAGTTTTAGAACCAGTTACTCTCAACTAATTTGGCCACAAAAGTCTTTTGTTTTCTTCCCTTGACACCTTATTAGAAGGAACACGTTTTTAGAAATGTTGCTCCATGAAACGGTTTCCTCCTGGGGTTAGCTGTTACCACGTCATTGTGAACGTGGGGTTTTTAAACCCGTTGGGGCCACTGGCTGGGGATGCCGGGCCCTGGGGGGTGTTCTCTCCTCTCTGAGCAGGAGAGGGAGGCCGTGCCCAGCATAGTCAGGGCCTGAGGGCCTCCCACGGTGCCTAGCACACAAGAGCTCAGTGAAAATGTACAGAACGAATGGATAAAAGGTTTGTTTTAAACTTATGAAAGTCTTGTAGAATTCTTATGGTTCACCCCCAAAATCAGGGAGTTGATACATTTCCTTTTTTTGCACAGTTTTTCCAAAGCTGAGACCTGAGGATCATATCCCTTGGGCCTAAGCCATCTTCTTCAGCAGCATCCTGAATTCTGTTGTATGGTGACACACCTGTTTGATTGCTGGGGCATCTTGACACTTACGAAGAGTAAAGGCTCTGGGAACAGGTTTTGTTTATTCTGAATAGACCTTAAAATACTGCTGCGTTTATGACATGCCTACAAGGCAGCTGAGCTCGTGCACACACACACACATACACACACACACACACTAGGAGAAGACAGACCTTGCTTTCTCTCTGCGACCTTGCCTCCAGGAGCATGAAGTTTCTGCCAACTGTGTGCAGAGCATAACTCTTGGACTTGCCCCCTCCACGTCCCAAGGAGCCTGGATGTCGCAGCAAGTGCACAAGTATAGACAGTGAAGAGAGCATCGCGGAGGTCGCCATGCATGCTGATTGTCAGAGTCATTGAGTGCCACAGGGCCAGCATTGCAGTCCTGAGGAGGGCGCAGCGGGTACCCACTCTGATGACAGGCCTGGACACAAGGCCCAAATCTTGCAATTATTAGGTCTAGGACCTTGGATAAGTCACTCGACCCCTCCAGCCTCAGTCTTCTTGCATATAGAACCAAGTTAAGACCTGCTACCCATCCAGCTCCTCACTTAATCCTCACACAACCTGGGAGAGGTGATGTGTTAGTGGTATTTTATACATGAGGAACCTGAGACTTGGGTAAAATGACCTGCTTCGGGTCATGGTTAGGAAGCGGCAGAGTCAGGAGTCCAGTCCAGTTGTGCTGAAGCTCAGGGTGGCACTTACCACTCTCTCATGTTGCCTAAGGACCTGATTAGGGGCAGCGACAGGCAGGGGCCAGAGGGACCATCAGGAGTTCAGGTGGCTGGGATGTCAGGAGAAGGACATCTCCCCTGTGCAGGAGGAGGCGCTTCATCCCAAGTGCTCCAAAATCCTTTTTCCTTGTAATGAACGATCCAGGATAAGATCTCTTTCAGCAATGACAGTCGGGGATCGAAAGTCCCTTAAATGCCTTCTCCTGTGTGTGTGTTAACCTAGTACTATTGTCTTTTTCTTTTAAAGCAGTCAGTAAAGCAGAATTTGTGAGGAGCTTCTGCACTGTGTGCTGTGCTGCAGAGAATGTGGCCCTCGTAAATGTCATGGCTCTGTCCACCCAGGAGTATGGGACAGACCGGAAGTCAAAATGTACCCCATGCAGGGACACTCCACATCAAGCCTGAGCTGGACCCCAGGGCAGACCCCAGGTTTGCAGGTTAAGAGGCTCCTCCCCAGGTTAGGAGCACACATCCCGGGACTTTGGGATTTGCTGTTTGTCAGACCCAGTCGCTTCTTCAGGGCATCTTTTCACTGCCCAGAGTGAATGTGGGCTTGGGGGCTAGAAGGAGAATCATGGCTCACCATGCATAATCTGACCAGCCCCAGACGCTCTCACCCCGCTTATCAGGACTCTCCCAGTGTCATGAGACAAAATTCTTATTTCAAATTCATTGGGAAGAAAAGGAGCTTTAAGACAAAACCAAGCATTCCAGAGGTAGTTCTGGCTTTAGGGGCACCTCGATGCAGGGGCTCATAGACGTCATCAAGGCCTGGCTCCCCACCTTCCTTCTCCGAGGTCCGTTCTCTCACACGCGCTGGGCCTGTTCGTGGGCAGGCTGTGTCCTCTGGAGGCTGAGCTGGCTACAGCAGTTCCAGGCTCAGAGCCTCTTATGTTTACATGTAATAAAAAATATCTTCCAATCATCCCTGCAAACGTCTCATTGCATTTCACTGTGTCTCACTGCATCACATGCACGTCCATGAACCAGTCACTGTGGCCAGGGAAATGCAGTGCATTGATTGGCTCAAATTTGGGTCACATGCTCCATCCTGGAGCTGAGGTGCAGTTTGGCCCAAAGCAACCCTGAGATGGGGAGATGGGTGCTGGTGGCCATGATGGAAAACTGGTCACCACACTTCCTGTTCTGCTAGGTCTTGCTGTCCCCCCAGTCACTGGTGTACTCAGGTTACATGTGACACTGGAGGAGGCTCTGTGTGCCATCTGACTCTAGTCCAGATGTAGCTATGT
This sequence comes from Miniopterus natalensis, assembly GCF_054644295.1. Taxonomy (NCBI): domain Eukaryota; kingdom Metazoa; phylum Chordata; class Mammalia; order Chiroptera; family Miniopteridae; genus Miniopterus; species Miniopterus natalensis. Next base: position 18,837,332 of record NC_142084.1, read on the forward strand.
AGTTGTGCCCTAGCCATGGGCTGGCACTGACATGACAGATTACACTTAGTAAAACCGGTAGTAATGATCACAGATACCACTTGTCGAGTCCCTACAGTGGGACAGGCATTGTTAGACACCTTGAGATGCATCCCCTCACTTAATTTTTGGAATTACATTCTAAAGGAGTATTATCTCAGTTTACAGATGGAGAAACAGACTGTGGGGGATGAATGCCTTCCAAAGTCACATAATTACCTTAATTAGTGGCGAGGCTACAATGAGAAGTTATTAGTGGGCAGTATTCTTGCCACCAAGTCACTCACCCCGCCTGAAGAAATTCTTATTTGAAAGATAATTGAATGTTTATTAAATCTAGCAGGAAAGTGTCTTCATTCAGGAGAGCCAGAATTCAGTACTGTTACCAACTAAGGGGTGTGCGTGTGTGCGTGTGTGCGTGCGTGTGTGCATGAATATGTATATTTACATATGTTTTTGTATCAGTATGCTGTTGTAAAAAATGGAGAGAAATGAATCCTTGGTCTTAGTGTGAATAGTACTTGTTCTTTGCCTTTAGTTGGATGGTCGCTGAAGCTGAGGTGGCATTTCTGTTCCTGTGACTTGAGCTATTAGGTGCCTGTGGAACCTCTGGAGATGGAGGACCTGGGGAGTCTGAGACCGCAGGTTCAGTACATTTAGGATTTTCATGGTACATGACATAGAAAGGGCGACACTACAACATTATCTGGGAAAGTGGGAATATCTAGAAGACAGAGTGCCAGAGCAGAGTAGGAAGTGTGGTTTAAGGAACTGTGGTGGAAATGTGTTCTGATCCATAGAAACATTAGCAGTGGTGTGATCTGACCAGCAGATGAAACTACTTAGGTCTCCTTTAGCCTGATACTCAAGGCTTTCTCTCTCATTTGCCATTGATAGCTCTGCAGATATGCTTGGTGAGTCCACCAAATGGGGTTGCTTCCTGCTCCCTGGACAGAACGTGTACTTTTCTGTTTTCATCTGGGTATATATGACACTTCTTAAGCCTGTGCCTGCAATGGATTTTTACAAAAAGTAGATGCTCACTAAGTATTTAGGAATTCATTAGTTAATTCAGTGGGTACTGGCTGAGCCATCCCCTGTGGGCCAGATCGTGTTCTAGGTACATGGGATACAGTGGTGAGCAGGTCCTTGTCCCTAACCTTGGCGAGCTCTCATTCTGACCCATTGAGTGAATCAATCCCTACACTGGGCTTCCCGCCTATACACCTGCCCTGGGACCTCTTTCCTTAGGAACTTGTACTTGAAGCTTTCTCGGCATCCAGTCCTGAGAAAGAAGATGGTTCATTCCCATTGCTATTGCCACCAGGCAGAGAACTGAGGGAAGTAGTTCCTATTTTCAGAGTGGAATGTTTTCTTTAGATTCTTAATCCTAGGCTCCTTTGGATGTGAGTCACAAAAGCTCAGGCTAAGTTAAGCCAAAAGGATAAATAATTAGGCTCGAGGAGTAGTTTGTACAATCGGAGAGCTGCCCACCAGGGCCTAGCAAACTTTTGGGGTCCCGGAGGCCACTCTGTTTCTTAAGTCTGTGTTGTTGCTTTTCTGTGTCACCCTGCTCTCTCCTAAGCCTGACTTTACCTGTTTCACCAGGTGAGTTGGTGGGACATGCATGGCTGCCCCAGAGCTCTGGAATTGACAGATCCATGTTTCAAAGGACCGGTGGAGAGAATGGTGTCACAAATCTCAGCTGTAATGTTGGGAGAGAGGATACTCAATTCAGAGGTCTGCCCACAGCCCCAGCAGCTATGGTCCGAGTGGGGATGGAGGGCTCTGCAGTCAAATCAGGCTGCAGGGCCTGTCCCTATGACAGCCAGAGGGGCAGTTTTTGGGAAAATGCTGACCAGCTGAGGATTCCCCCTCAGGGTTTCCTGATGGGCCAGATCAAGGAAACCTGCTGTTGGCCTCAGTTTAGGAACTTCTTCAAACCAGCAAGCTGAAGGAATGACCTCCACTGACCCTTGTCCTCTGTCTTAACACCATGATAGAGAAAACTCCCATGTTTTTCAAAGTATTTATTGTTTTAGAAAATTCTGTATCAGCAAAGTACTAGAGATCCAGTGTCTGATATTAATTCTGAAGGATGGAAAATCATTAATTGGGGCCAGTAAATCCTCTGTTACAGGAGTACTGTGTACTCCAAGAAAATAAAGAGCCCTTCTCACAAGGGAAAAAAGTATTTGTACAAATACGCGGTCTTCTGGGTTGGAAATGGGCACCACAGGGCTCGTGCTTGCCACTGTCATTCCAGCTACTCTTGTCTGTATTTAACAGAATTGAACATGTTGGAATTTGCTCCACAGTATTAACAGAGAGCAGGTGCATGTATAATATATGGCTTAGTTAACATTTGCTGTCCTTGTGATGACCCTCATGGTCACCCCCACAGTGGACCCACTGAGAAGGGGGAGTTTGCTGGCTTGAAAAAGGGCCTTACCTCTGTCCAGCCCCCCAAGTTTCAGTATCAACCAGGGAGTTGAGAATCTGCTCAGCCAGTGGGGCCAGAAGGGCTACTGTCTTAACTGCTCTTCACTCCCCAGTTATGTACCCTGGGCCAGTTACTCCATAGATGCACTACTGAATACCTTTCATTTCTTAATTGGGAAAGCAGTTCATGAGCATGGTCAAAACCTGGAACACACAGAGGGTAAGAAGGTGAGCGTTGAAGTCACCCATTACATCCTTATATGGAAAAGAATCATTGTTAACATTCTAGTGTGTTTCTTTCTCTTTTCCCTCTAATGCCCGTGTGTGCCAGTGTGTATATTTAGTAAATTAGGAGCGTGTGATTTGAGACCTGATAATCTGTTTTGTCAGTTTTTTCTACTTATCATGTTTCCCATGTCATTAACTACTCAGTGAAAACACTTCTTTTTATTTTATTGCTGTATAATGTCCTATCATAACATATTAGCCCATTTTAAGTGTACAATTCAATGAATTTTTAGAATTGTGCAACTGTCACCACAATCCAGTTTGAGAACATTTCCTTCACCTCCCTCCCCCCAGTTCTCTGAGTCCCCACTTCCACCCCGGTCTCTGTCTCTATAATGTGTCCTTTATGGACATTCCACAGAAATGGAGCCATACCACATGCCGTCTTTTGCATCTGGCTTTCCCTGTGGGTGTCATATGGCCCCTCGTCACTGAAGGGGCTCCTCTGGTGGCAGCGCTGAGTTGCCGGCATCGTACGGTGTTTGGCCTGAGCGGGACCTGCAGTCTAGATGTGTAGGCGTGTCTCTCCAGAGAAAGGAGGAGAGGACAGTGCCTGCAGGATCGGGTTGGATTCTCGCCTAAGTGCCAAGAGGGCAGCGATTACAAATGTTAACACGATTGTGAGGAGAAATTGAGGTGTCTGAGTCAGCATCTCGTTGACCTCAGCAGAGGACCTCATTTTAGGGCCAGGGTTATTGCTTCTTTCTGAACCAAAGACTGTGTTACAGCTATTGATTTTCACCGTGAAGGTTATCTTTGAAACCAGGAGGGTCAGACAAGCATTGTCTGCTTTGGAGAGAATGGGTGGCGACCGGCCAAGGGGCACAGGGACCTGGTTCTGTGACAGAATCCTCTCACACGCCTGGAATTTAAACACTTTTGCTTTCTTTGCACTCAGTGGATTGGAGAGACCTTTCACAAACCATTCCCTTTCTCACATGGAGCTTAAAGGACTCCCCCAAATCTTGCTGGAATGTTTGCAGCCTGTCTGCTTTCAGACAAGTGGAAATGATGCCGTCTCTTTTGGCTGGAACCTTGTTCATGCATTTCAAAGAGGGAGGCTTTCTAAAAGTCACCCATTCCATTTATCTAGGCATGGAAGGAAGTTATTTGGATATTCATAAGTTTATCATTTTTGAGTCCAAGTTATGTATCTACATTGTTTTGAGGCAAGTCTGTCAGAGTCCACCTACCCTTGTGAAGACAGTAAATTTTGCGTAACCCACTGTGTCAGAGGCACGTAGACATGAGGAGGGCAGGAAAGAGGGATGGCTTCCTTGGCAGAGGCCCCCAGAGAGTGGGGCCCCGTAGGGCTCTAAGAGGGCCTCTTTTAAATTCCCCAATTAGGATAGAAGCTACCCCCATGCTTCACTTTAATCACGATGCTTTGGATGTGATGCTTACATATCCTCCCACTCCTGGTTGGTTGGTTTTTCTTTTTGAATTGAACAGTAGAGGGCATTTGGATTCATCTCCTAACAAAGAGGCCAACTGTTGAGAAAATATCACACTTATACTTAGTGTTCACGAAGACCTGCGTATTTACAGATGCAGCATGCACAGGCCAGCTTTCCCCAAGAGGCAGGCCCTCAGCTTTGACGGGATCGCGCTTACTGTTTAGCTGTTTCCGGGAACTTTGGGCGCCCAGCATACTGCACGTCCCTGCCAGGAGCAGTGCTTCAGCACGTGAATTCTGAACGATGTCTTACTCTCCTGGCCCACAGATAACATTTTCTTACTTGTGCTTTGAGATCTGGGGTTTCTCTCATCAGAGCATCCTCTGTCTGGACTTACCAGAAAGGCCAGAGCAGATGCCTGTGAGGGGACTGCAGAGTCTTTCCCTCATTGTTTGTGCTCTGTCTCCAGTGGCATCCACCGCCCTAAAATCCCACCCTAGGGCCTGGGCCGTGGGAGGGCTCTGCTGGCCCGATGTCTGCTGGAGGCTTCTGTGGCCCCCTGACCATCTGCCTCTGCTTTCACTCAGCTCTCTTCCCACCCCTCCTGACCTGTTTTCCTTGCTTTCTGGAGTATTGCATATGCCATGTTACTTTTTTATCCCAAAATCCTTTCCCTATAGAATCCAGACCTAGCTCTTGAACCTGACATTCAACTCACCCCACTGTTTGCCCAAACACGTGTTTTCAGCTGTTTTTTCCTTTTATTCTAGGCTCTGCCAAGTCACTGTCCTACAAACACTGCTGGGCACCCGCAGGTTCTTTCGCCTGGTGGACTTCCATTTAGCTGGAAAAGTGACTACTTTTCTTAACGTTCATCAGAATCACTTGGGGATGTGATGAAAAGTGCAGACTCCCAGAGCTTAAGCTAGTGGGTTGGGGTGAGGCCCATGGATCTCAGCATTAAACCAGTGCCTCGGATGATCACTGATGCTGGTGTGCAGGGGCCACAGGTCAGCTGCTTGACTGCTGACATCTCCGAGTCTGCGCTGCCTGGCTGAGGTCCTGTTTCCCTGGGAAACCTCTCCTGCTCCATCTTGCACTTTCTCACCCTCATTTTTTTTGTTGGCCTCTTTTATTTGTGATGTGCACTTTGCACTTAGCATCCTCTGCCTTGGACCCGTGATTTTAGTTTTTGTCATAGTATTTGCACACTGGTTATATGTATATAAAATCACCTATTTGTATGACAGTTTATAGTTTGGAATACTATATGTGGTTACTTGGCTTCTGCAGAGCACACAGCTTGCTTTCTGCACAGATCTTGGCTCCATCACCCCCTCCCACCTGGCCAGCCCACAGTGGCTTAGAAGAGCCATGGGGTCGGCTGGCCGGTTGCTGCAGCAAACGGATATGGCTTATTGGGATAAGCAGTGTTTTTTCTCAGATATCCAGGGAGTCTGTACTGAGTGCGGGTTTTGTGCTTGGCACTCTGCTGGGTGCAGATGGTGAGTGAAGCAAAGTCCTCAGCAGGGGAGATGCGCCATGAACCTCTGAAGAAAATGACTAATGTGGTAGCTGCTGTGAGGGACCGGGCATGGGAGGAAATAGTGACTGCCCAATGGGAAGGCCTCTCAGATGAGGGGACCTGTAAGCCCAGCTCTGAAGGACATGGGGCCAGTCCTATGGAGAGAGGAAGACTGTTGCTGACCGAGGAGGGAAAAGGGGGTGAAGCACTGAGCATCTGTAAGGTTGAAGGGGAGCTGGGGGAGTGGGCCCACGTGAGGCCAGACTGGGGGCCCGGGCCAGAGAAGGAGCCCGTGGGGCTGGAGGCTGCGCAGGAGTTGACAACCAGCAACTGGTGGGGGGGGTGTTACCTTTAATGCAGGGGAGTAGTATGACCAGAATATTTCAGACTCTCCTGTGTACAAAACAGCCCGGTGTTGACAAGGAAGATGTAATGGGCAGGAGCACGCAGGGTGGCCAGGGGCTTGGTGTGGGGGTTACATCTGGCGAGGACGTGGCCAGGGCAGCACTTTTAGAGCCAGCTTGCCTCTGTGGGGCTGCCCGTCAGGGCCTGGCTGTGGTGCCATGTGCCCAGAGAATGGGCTGGAACCTCTGGGCCACCCCTTGGCAGGGCCTCCAGTGGCAGAGGATCCAGAGGTTGGAAGATGTCCTTTGGTTCCTTTTGTTCAACTTCCTCATCTGAGAGATGACATGAGGGGAAGCCATTCCCTGGGACCAGCAGTGGCAGCCTCACCCTCCCAGGGTAGCCTAGCTGGTCCTTTGTCTCAGAGGAATAAGCAGGCCTTGATTCTCGGAGACGCGGCGGAGTGAAGGTGGTTGCGCGGCTGAGCGAGAGGCAGGCCTCTCTCAAACCCTTTGGGAACCGCAGTGGACGCCCAGGAAGATCAGAGCTTTGCCGTCTGGTTAGGAATTTGAATCCTGACTCTACCACCATTTGCTGGTTATGTGACTTTGGGCAAGCCATTGAACCTCTTGAGCCCTCACCTGTAAATAATAGTACTGCTGGCTGCCCTGCAGAGATGTCAGGGGAATTCAGTGGTATGATGCGCATAGTTCCTATCACAGCGCCTGGTGTAATCGGTGCTCAGTTTCTGGAATGATGACATTGTATGGCTGACTTGTATTTGGAGTGAGGCTCACTTGGATGAAGGCTGTAATTGTCAAGGTGAATGTTGGGCTGTGCAGGTCTCTGCAAAGATTTACAGAACCTTTTCTCTGCAAATTGAGGGGGTCTGGTGGAGTTCATTGGTGGACGGTGAGCTCTCATAGGCCTCACTTCTCCATTTCTGTGTCTCCGTGGCCTTTCCCTGACATGTTGCAGTTACTTTCACTCAACACGTATTTGTTGAAGTGTTGCATAGATGAATCCTGGGGGGGCACCTGTAATACTTTCAACAATTAAGATAAATTAAAAACAAAACAAACATGGCCCAGTATCAGCCCTGCATTTTCATTCATTTTTTTATTTCTGCTTTTAGCTTCCCGTGTGAATTTTTCACAGTGCATCTGAGGATAGATTTGGAGCAGGTTCATGTCTTGAGATCTGAGAGAGATGTGGCTTTGGAAGAAGTGTTGATATACTTAAGGAGTGCATTTCACCAGCTTCATCCTAATCTGACTACAGAGGCAGTGCAAGTTTGCATTTTGGTTGGAGCTGCTGGAAGGCACTGGGAAATGCAGGGAGATTGTGGGTATGCAGCCCTCATCTTAGAAGTTGCCCACCACGGGGAACTGCAGTTGCAGTTTCCACTCCCACAGTGTCTGGGATCTGATTCAGCCAGCCAGCCAGCCAAACATACTGGGAGCAGAGAGAGAGGGCAGGGAAGGGGCAGGAACATAAATATTATGAGTTGGGCCTATAGGTCATCTCTTAGCTCCTGCACTTTGGGCAGCTTGTTGTGATGGAAGAGCTAATTTTCAGGAGCAGTGGCCTGGCTGGAGGCCTTGCCAAGCTGGGGTGACACCTCAGCCCTGCTTTCCATGCAACATGCAATAATGGCTGATCTGACTCCAGCTCAAAGACAGATTAATCCCCATTGAGCTTATTTGAGGGCCAGGGGAGTCTCTCTTGTAAACAGAGAGAGAGATAGGAACTGCAAAGAAGGTTCTGACCCAACAATGATTTTGGTCTGAACTACTTGTTCAGACTCTTCCCAACCCTGCTGTGGACTCAGTAAGATGAGAGAGCTGTGAGGGATACTCTGAGTAAGCCATGGAGAGTTCCTCGCAACTTGCACTGGGGGATGGTGTTTGTGCTCAAAGGGATGCAGTTTATTAGAGGAGCCAACAAGACACCCCTCGTAGACGGTGCTGCAGGGCACGAAAGCACACCACTGTACTGAGTCCCCTCTCCCCCTGAGTCCCCTACTTCAAATTAGTTCCCCTTTTATTTTCAAAGAAGCATTTCTTTAGGTCAGACATTTCCCTAAAGTTTAGTTTTAGTTTTTTAAAAAGATATTTTTATTGATTTTAGAGAGAGGAAGGGAGAGGGAGAGAGAGAGAAACATCAGTGATGAGAGAGGCATTAATTGGCTGCCTCCTACACGCCCCCTACTGACAGTCCAGCCCACAGCCCTGGGCATGTGACTTGACAGGGATTGAACCATGATGACCTGGTTCATAGGTCGATGCTCAACCACTGAGCCATGCTGGCCAGAACCTAAGGTTTAGTTTTAAAAACTGGCTGTTGATACTTAATGTCTAAACAACCCACGAAAAGCTGCAATGTTAGTGAAGGCTTTAATTGGACTTCTGTGCCACTTAACAGCTGTATTAGTTGGGGTTCTCCAGGGGAACAGGACCAATAGGACAGAGATATCTCTATCTATCTATCTATCTATCTATCTATCTATCTATCTATCTATCTATCTATCTATCTATCTGTCTGTCTGTCTGTCTGTCTGTCTGTCTGTCTGTCTGTCTATCTATCTATCTATCTATCATCTATCTATCATCTATCTATCATCTATCTATCTATCTATCTATCTATCTATCTATCTATCTATCTATCTATCTATCTATCTATCTACCTATCTATCTATCATCTATATCTATCTATCTATCTATCTATCTATCTATCTATCTATCTATCATCTATCTATCTATCTATCTATCTATCTATCATCTATCTATCTATCTATCTATCTATCTATCTATCTATCTATCTATCATCTATCTATCTATCTATCATCTATCTGTCATCATCTATATCATCTATCTATCTCATCTATCTATATATCATCTATCTCTGTATCTCTCTCTATATATCTCTATCTCTCTGTCTCTACCCATAAAGTAAGGAATTGGCTTATGAAATTATGGAGGCTGAGAAGTCCCAAGATCTGTATATGGCACGCTCAAGACCCAGGAGAGCTAATGCTGTAATCTAGCCTGAGTCTGGAGGCCTGAGAACCAATGGTGTAAGTTCTGTCCAAAAGCTGGGAGGCCTGAGATCCCATTTTTCAGTTTTAAGTACAAAGGCAAGAAAAGACCGATATCCCAGCTCAATCAGTTGGGCAGAAAGAATTCCTTCTTATTCAGCCCTCTGTTCTATTCGGATCTTCAACTGATTGGATAAGGCCCACCCCCCTTGGGGAAGGCAACCTGCTTTACTCAGTTCACTGATTCAGATGTTAATTTTATCCAGAAACACCCTCACAGACACACCCAGAATAATGTGTGGCGAAATGGCTGGATAACGCATGGCCCAGTAAAGCTGACACATAAAATAAAATTAACCATCATAGCATCCAAAGGTTGGTCTGGGGGCAGCCTGCCAGCTTAGAGGATATTTATGACTTTATATATAATTTCTAATTCCCAAAAGACTTTTAAGTCTTTTGATTATTTATTTATTTTTAAAAATATATCTTTATTGATTTCAGAGAGAGGAAAGGAGAGGGAGAGAGAGAGATAGAAACATCAATGAGAGAGTCATTTATCGAGCCCACAACCCAGGCATATGCCCTGACCGGGAATCTAACCCCGATTGCCTGGATCCTAGGTCGACGCTCAACCGCTGAGCCATGCCTGGCCGGGCGCAAAATAATTTTTTAAAACACCATGTGGTGTATGGAAGTGGTATAGTTTAGAGGTGGTGATGCAGAAGGCTTGGGTTGGTGTTCATATGCTCTGCTGCATACTATTTGTGTGATCCTGGCAAGTCTTGCAGCCTCTCTAAGCCTCATTTACCTCAGCTGGAAGTGCAAGTGATAATGGCACCTGCTCCTTAGCGTCCTTAGGAGTAAATAAAACAGCACATGGAGAGCGTGGCACCATGGCCTGTGGCCTGCTGGCTGTCGTTACAGCTGTGTTTTGCACTGAGGAAGAGGGTAAGGACTCGATCAGTATTTAGGAGGGGAACACTGTGTGTACCTAGTGTGGTATCAAGTGCTTTCTTTGCAAGTACTCTCTTGTGGCCTGTGTGCTCAGGAACTAGGTTCAGGTCTTAGTAGCAGATCTCCTCTCCCCTACAGACCACGTGGGTCATGTTTCTCTTCTGAGATTTTTCTTCTACATGAGATGAAATTTGTTTTTTTTGTGGGGGAGATAGGTCATCCTTGGGACAGCCTTGGCCGATTGTCACTCTTCCCAGGCCCATCCTCATCTTGCTGTCCCTGTTCCCAGAGTGCAGAGGGGGATGGAGTTAGAGGCAAGGGCCCTGATGATGACATGGCCTAGGGACCAAGGTCCCTGACCCAGGGACTAGAGCACATTTGCCATCCACCTGGGTTGGATTTGCAGATTCTGAGAAATTTCATATTCACTGGTCAATTCAACCTTGTCTCGCAGCTGGTTCTCCAGTTGCCAGTGAAGAGCATGGCAACAGCTGGATATCAGGTGGCCGGAAAGGCTATGATGCATTGCTGCCGCTGTTTCCATCTTAAATGTCATCACAGTCGGACATGGACACTGGACAATCAATTCCAAGTTGTGATCTTAAGAATCTGAGGAGTCTCTGCAGGAACAATCCTTTCATGCCCTTCTTTCTTGCCAAGGCATTTCCTCCTGTTTCTTTACCTTGAGAATCTGGACTGCTTCCCAAGTCTGAAGACCCGCTCTAGAAGAGGCCAGTGGGCGTGCTTCCCAGCAGCTCACGCTGGCAAACACTATGTATGTGTGGCAGGACTTGTCTACCTGATATCTTAGTTCATTTTCTTCCCAGCAACTGTGGGAACCATGTGTTTTTATTATTCCCCACCCTTCAGATGAAGAAATTGGGGCACAGACTGGTTATTGGCTCTGCCCAAGGTTATACAGCTTGTATGTAAAATTAAGGCTTGTATTTGAAGAATGTACCAGCCTATTGGGACAGGAACTCCCGAGGAACGATTTAAAGAGCTGTAGAAGGCTGGCCGTCTTCCCCTGTGTTTCCTTCCTCTTTCCTGGGAGGTTGAGAACAAGTTTTACAACTTGTGGTGTCTCAGTTTCTTGTGGCAAAATGGGTATAGTTGTATTGGCCTTTGCTAGTGTCATGGGGTATTTAAGACTTCGTTACATTATGTTTAAGATTTCTTATTCTCATGGGTTGTTAATAAGATTATAAAAAACTCATATTATTTTTATATTAGAAAAGTGAAAAGTTATTAGGAATGTTTAGTCACAGGTCTTGGCTTGTATCAGTTTGCATTCTTGGGACATACCAAACAGTAATAGTTGCAGCTGACACTTGCTAAGCACTTACCTTGGGCCAGGAAACGTATTAGGTGATTAACTGATGAAATCTTTAAAACAACCTTGTAAGGTCAGCACTCCTATGGTCCTCACTTTGCAGTTGGGAAGTGGTGGAGCTGTGACAGGAAGTCACCCTGACTCAGGTGTGTGTGCTCTTAGCCATGGTGCTCCATCCCTCCCACAACAGAAAGTATAGCACTTGGGCTTTTTGAAAAGTTCCACTTAAGTCAATGATCAATGCAAATGATTATTTTTTTAGAATGTAGGTGAGGTGTATTCAGAGTAAGGTGCTTTTGAACACTATCTTGTACAAAATAATGAGGTTTAATGCAATATGTATTAAAATGCACCCCATTTGAGGACATCCCAAGAGAAATTACTTGGTTTATTTTTACAATGGACATAGACACAGTGGAATGATAGATGAGACGAACTCAGGTAATCTCTGGATTAAAATTCTGAACAAAGAGCATCTTTCACAAAAGGTTGAATCTCTTGATAAGCTCCAAATGATATTCCCACCTTACTTAAGAATATGTGTTGGCAGCTTTAACAAGATCTTGGCACATTCTAATTTGAAATTTATTACAAGATGTGTGCATGCTTAATAGGGGCTTAATTATTCATATCCACATCTTTCTGACAGTAACTTACTTCGGCTCTAGGTAAATTCCTGGTGCATTGGGAAATACTGGCTTCTACTGTTGATAAAATCTAGTGAAAGGAAAATGAAATGCATATACGAGAAATTACCCAGGACAACCAGCTCCATTTACACAGGCGTCCCAGCTTCCCTTGTACGGGATTGACAACAGAGCTCTTCCGTGGCCCTGGACTGGGAGGTGGCCCATTATGGAAAGAACCCAGACTCGAGTTAGGCTTACTTGATTGAGGTCAATCCAGTTATGTCCTAAGGGTTGAATTCCCTTGGGATGATTTCTTAAAGTCTCTAGGGCCTTAGCTTTTTTGCATGCAAAAGAGGGTCCTTGATGCCCCTCTCCATTCCTTTGAGTCCATCTGTCCAAAGTTCTTGAAGAAACCACAGTGGTAATTATTTTCTATAGAAAATAAAGGAATTATGGATCAATGAGATGCCAGTGAAATGTAAGGAAACAGGCATGCCCAGATGCTGCTGGTAAGTGAATTGGCACAGCCCTTTTAGAGGTCAACTTGTTGGTAGCTACTGAAATAAAAGGGCTCAGGGCCTTTGCACTTGCTCTTTTCTCGGTCTGGAATGTCTTACTCACACCGGTCTGAATGACTGGCCCACTCTGTCTTTATTTCATCTCTTGACTCAAGTGATACCTAACTACCCCACATAAACAGCAATGCTTATCAGTCCGTAGATCATTCACCCTGCTTTGTTTCTCCATAGCCCTTAATACCTCCTGACATTGTTACATGTCCGTGTGTGGGTCGTATGCCCATCTCCACCTCAAATGTCAGTTCCAAGGCAGAAAGGTGAAATTTTTCTGATTTGAGAAGGGGTTTCATACAAGGGAGGGCCTGTGTGTTTTTATATATCAAACACATATATTGAGAGAGAATACCATAACTGATTGGTAAATAGTTTTCTTAATCAAGACATTTTATTTTCACTATTTTAAATTACATAAGTTATTAACATTTTTCTTTTGAAAGATTTAAATATTACTCTTAAGGCTAAAGTATCATTATCACCTCTTATCCCAGTTGCCCCCAACTCTTCCACCCAAATGTCAGTGCTGTTACCAGTTTGCCCTCTGTATGTCCAGACACGCTTCTGTGTGCTTACATACATGCACGTCCAACTCAGGGTCTGAAAGTGGACTGGAAAATGTTTCGCTTCCTTGATGAGTGCTGGACCCCTGATGCTGCTTTCAGCATTGAGCTATCAAACTTCTGTTTTATCTCATTTTTATTTATTGGGGTGACACTGGTTAACGAAATTATACAGGTTTCAGGTGCACAATTCTACAACACATCATCTGTATACTGTATAGTGTGTTCACCACCTCAAGACAAGTCTCTGTCCATCACCATTTATCCCCTGGGCCCTCCTTCACCTCCTTCTACCTCCCCTGTCCCTAGCAATCACCACACTCTTGTCCATAAGTTTTTTCTTTTTTTTTTCTCAATCCCTTCACCCAGCCCCCGAACTCCCTGCTGTCAGCCTGCCCTCTGTCTACGCGCATGTCTCTATTTTGCTTGTTGGTTCATTTTGTTCATGAGATTCACATTTCTATATAGCTTAATGATGGTGGTGATTTCCAAATTGGATGCCTTTTATCTCTTTTTCTTGCCTAATTCCTTTGGCTAGGATTTCCAGTACTATATTGAATGGACGCACTGAGAGTGGGTATCTTTATCTTGTTTATTATCTTAGAGGAAAAGCTTTCGGTTTTTTAGTGTTTAGTATGTATTTCTGGACTTCTCATATAAGGCCTCTCTTATGTTGAGGTAATTTCTTTCTCTTCTTAATTTGTTATATGTTTTTATCATGAAAGGGTGTTGATTTCTGTCAAATGACTTTTCTGCATGAATTGAGATAGTCAACGTGATTTTTATCTTTTATTCTGTCACATTCATTGAGCTACAATAGTTGAACCACTCTTGTGTGTGAGGGATACATTTCACTTGGTGTGTGATCCCTCTACTGTGCTGTTTAATTCAGGCTGCTAGTATTTTGCTTAGTGTTTTTGCATCTGTATTTGTCATGGATATTGGCCTGTGGTTTTGTTTCCTTGTAGTATCTTTATCTGACTTTGGTATCAGGGTAATGCTGGCCTCATAAGATGAGTCTGGAAGTGCTCCTCTGCAATATTTTGGAAGAGTTTGAGAAGAATTGGCATTAATTCTTCTTTAAATGTTTAGAATTCTCCAAGGAAACCATCTGTTCTTGGCCTTTTCTTTTTTTGGGAGGCTTTTGATTGCTGATTCAATCTCCTTATTCATTATAGGCCTGTTCAGATTTTCTATTTCTTCATGATTCAGTCTTGGTATGTTGTGTGTTTCTAGGAATTTGTCCATTTCATCTAAGCTATCCAATTTGTTGGCTGTAATTACAGTTATTCACAATGCTCTCTCATAATAATTTTTATTTCAATAAAATCAGTGGTAATGTCTCCACTTTTGTTTCTGAATTAAGTCTTCTTTTTCTTAGTCTAGCTAAAGGTCTGTCAAGTTTGTTGACCTTTTGAAAAACCCAACTCTGTTTCATTGATTTTTATATTGTTTTTCTCTCTTCTATTTTGTTTATTTCTGCTCTAATCTTTATTATTTTCTTCCTTCTGTTAACTTTCTTAGTTTTTTTTTTTTCCTGGTTCCTTGAGGTGAATGTTAGGTTGTTTATTTGAGCTCTTTCTTTTAAATGTAGGCATTTACTGTTATAAACTTCCCTCTTAGTACTGCTTTTGCTGCATCTCATGCTTTTTGTTGTATTATATTTTCTTTATCTCAGGATATTTTCTAATTTTTAAAAAAATTTCTTCTTGACCCATTGTTTGATCAAGAGTGTGCTTAGTGTTCTCATATTTAAAAAGTTTCATTTTTCTTTCTGCTATTAATTTCTAGTTTAATTCCATTGTGGTTCAAAAGATGCTTGATATGATTTCAGACCTCTTAAATTTGTTAAGATTTGTTTTATGGTGTAACATGTGATCTACCCTTGAGAATATCCTGTGTACCCTTGAGAAGATTACATATTCTGTTGCTGTTGGGTAAAATATTTTGTATATGTCTGTTAGTTGCATACAGTTTATAGGATCATTCAGTTCCTCTGTTTTCTTATTGATGTTTGTTCTGGATGGTCTATTACTGAAAGTAGAGTGTTGAACTGAAATTTCTTACTATTTTGTGTTATTTCTCCTTTCAATTCTGTCATTGTTTCCTTCATTTAATTGATTGCTCTGATAGTGGATGCATATATATTTATAATTGTTTATTTCTTTAGTGAACTGACCCTTTTATCATTATATAATGTTCTTCTGTCTTTTGTGACAGCTTTTGACTTGATGTCAATTTTGTCTAAGCACAACCATCCCAGCTTTTTTTGGTTACCATTTGCATAGAATATCCTTTCACTTTCCGTCTTTGTGTGTTCTTAAATCTAAAGTGAGTCTCTTTTAGACAGCATATTGTTGGATTAAAAATAATATGTTTAAAGACTGTCTTTTGATTGGAGAGTTTAATCTGTTTACATTTCAAGTAATTGCTCATAGGGAAAGGCTTACTGTTGCCTTTTTAAAAATTGTTTATGTCTATCTTGTAGCTTTTGTGTCTCTCTTTTTCTCTCTTGTATCTTGTTTTTGTTTTATTGGGTTTTTTTTGTTTTTATGCTTTTATTCCATTCTCATTTTCTTTTGTGTATCTTCTATTGATATTTTCTTTGTGATTACCATGTGACTTAAATAAAATAACCTATTTTGAGCTGATAACTTACAACCATATACAAAAACTCTACTTTATTATTCGTCCCCGTACACTTTGTATTATTGATGGTACAAATTATATTTTTTATATTGTGAATTTATTAACTTGTTTTATAGTTATTTTTGTACTTCTGTTTCTTAACTACCATACCAGAATTACAGGTGATTTATGCATCACCATTATAGTATTATAGTATTCTATAGTTTTGTACATACTTACTTTTACTGGTGAGCTTTATACTTTCATATGTTTTTCTGTTGCTGTCTAGCATCCTTTCATTTCAACTTGAAGGACTCCCTTTAGCTTTTCTTGTAATGCAGGTCTAGTGCTGATAAACTCCCTCAGCTTTTGTTTGTCTGGGAAAGTCTTTATTTCTTCATTTCAAAGGACAGTTCTGGATGTAGTACTCTTGGTTGACAGTTTTTTTCTTTCAGCATTTGGAATGTATCATCCCAACACCTTCTTAATTGCAAACTTTCAATGGATAAATCCACTGATCGGCTCATGGTAGTTCCCTTTTACATGACGAGTCACTTTTGATGTTTTCAAAATTCTTTTACTTTTGACAATTTGATTATAATGTATCTTGATGTGGACTCCTCTGGATTTATCTTCATTGGAATCTGTTGGACTTCTTGAATCTGGGTGTTCATTTTCTTCCCCAGATTTGGGAAGTTTTCAGCCATTATTTCTTCAAGTAAGATTTCTGCCCCCTTCTCTCTCTTTTATCCTTCCTAAAATCCTGTAGTGTGTATATTGGTCTTCTCCATGGTGTTCCATAAATCTTTTAGGCTTTCTTCACTTATTTTAATTTTTTTTTTCTCCTTTAACTAGATAATTTTGAATAAACTCTCCTTGAGTTCTTTGATTTATTTGCTCGATTAAATCTGCCGTTAAACCCCTCAGTGAATTTTTCAATTTATTTATTGTATTCTTCAGCTCTAGAATTTTTATTTGTTTTTTCTTGAAATTCTTTATCTCTTTGCTGACATTCTCACTTTGTTCATGCATCATTTTCCTAAGGGTAATTCTTATACCTATTTATTGAGGGTTGGTTTCTGGAGATTTAATTTGTTCTTTTGATTGGGCCATGTTTCCTTTTTTCTTTGTGTGCCTTGTAACTGTGTGTTGAGATCTATGCATTTGAAAAAAACAACAATTTCTCTCAATCTTTACAGACTTGCATCATATAGGGAAAGAACTTCGTCAATCAGTGGGGCTAGAGATTCTGGGAGCCTCTCAAGCCTTTTCTGGAGATAGGTAATCTCTGGGCTTGTACATGTAATTTCCCAATTAGAGACGTTTGCCAGTTTCTTTTTATGGAGCCTCTTGTCTCTTTTTTTTTTTTAATGTATCTTTATTGATGTCAGAGAGAGGAAAGGAGAGGGAGAGAGAGAGAGAAACATCAATGATGAGAGAGCATTGATCGGCTAGCCCACAACCCGGGCATGTGCCCTGACCGGGAATCGAACCCTGATGGCCTGGATCCTAGGTCGACGCTCAACGGCTGAGCCACGCCCGGCCGGGCACCTCTTGTCTCTTGATTTCCTCTGGTGTCTGTCTGTAGCACTGCAGGTTCTCTGGGACTGCCAAAAGCCACTGAGCTCTCTTTGGTTCTCTTTGGCCCCCAGATACTCAAAGTATGCCAGTTTTTTCAGTGCTCTGAGTCATATGAGATGGAAACCAGTCCCTCAGGTAGCCTCCCAAAACGTTGAAATATTTGATGCATGTTTCACTGCTTTCTTTTTTCACAAGGGTGAAGCCACAAGCTGGGCATTTTCTCCCAATTGCAGTGAGCTGTGTCGGTTTCTGTTTGCAGTATTACAAGCTCTCTGGTGTTTCTATGAGCTGCTGAGCTTTTTTGTGTTTTCTGAAGCCCCCAGGCATTCAAGGTATGCTGTTCCTCATCAGTGCTCTGAGTCAGGTGAGACAGAAACCACTTTGTGGACAGCCCCCTAAAAAGTCAGAGCAGTGATGCATATTCCATTCTTATCTTTCCCTCCCTAGGGAGAAGCCACAGTTGGGCCTTTCCTCTTAATTGTGAACAGTGTCAGGTTGAGAGGGGAGGACCTAACATGGTTGAAGTGAGATGAATTTTCTTACCTGTTCCAGTGTACTTGTTCTTGGCTTTGAGCTTGCCTGGAGTACTGAGACTTTCTAATCGATTTCTAGAGTTTTTGTAAAGGCTTTTTGGTCGGTATATTAAGTTGGCATTTTTGTTGGTGAATGAAGTTAGGGGCTTCCTGTTTTGCCAAATTGCTGATCTCTCTCAAACACAAAGTATTGTTTTATGGCGTTTCTTAAAATTGTAACCCAGCATCACTCTTTTGGTGGTGTAGCTAGTTTCATAATTGATGTTGTCCAAGAAACCACTTTGCAAGTTTTAAAAAGACTTTCTTTTCAAGGATGCCAATTTACTTATAATTAGCAATAAACATATTGGAAGAATGTGTTGCATGAAAGAAAGGAGTAATGAATGGCTTTATATTAATAGGGGTTTTATCCAATGCTAGGCATATAGTGTTGCTTGCAAATCAATGAAAGGCCAAAGGGAAGCTCAATCATTGAACTCTCTCTGGGTTTTTCCTTACAGAGAGGTTTTCTTCCAAATGCAGTTGCCCTGGGAATCCATGAATCCTCAGTCCTTTGGGGGAGAGGCAGCTTAAAATTCAACTGGGCAGTTTTTGTGATGTCTCAAACAGGCTCCATAATTTCTGTGATATATAGCCTTGGAATTTGTCTGCATGCACTTCTTCCTTTTTTCCGAGGTAGAGATTGGAGAAACTTGAACTGCTGAAGTGGAGAAAGTGACTTATGTATTTTAGCCAACTGCATTGGCTGGCAAATATTAGGATCTAAAATGTGAATTGTATGCCCTGGGCAGAATGGTATCTGTGAAACCTCCTATGTGACTGAGCAGTCTGTAAATGAATGAAGTTTTATTTCCTGCAGGAAAGCAGGTGAATAGGTCAGTTAAACCACATTATTGAGTGTCTCTGCCCTTGGCAGCATGTCTTGGGGTTAGGAAAAATGTTATCTAGACCAAGTGAAGTGTCCAAAATGGGCCTACTCTGTGCTCTCCTGAGCATGCTCTGGTTTTTAGAGTCCTGGCTTTCAGTTTAAGCACCCTACGTGCAGAAGAAGGAGAATTCAACAATAGGCAATGTTTATTTTGTCTTTGAATTCCTTTGTTGTCAGGGATGGTTTTCTTAGTGACATTCTGGATCTGTTTCTCTTCCCACTTCAGATCCACTTGGCCATCTAAACAATTATCTGGTTCACCGCTCACCAGAAACCTAATTATAGACAGAACCACCTTGGGCACTGGTCCCTGTTCTCAAGGTACAGAGAGCCGTTCCCAGGAGAGAGAGCTGAGAAGAAAAAGCCCGTCGATCAGGTGGCTCCTGGAAATAGGAATTCTGCTTGACATTCTAGACAATAGAGCCATACTTTTTTATTATTTAAAGACAGCTTTTTCCTTTCTTCTCAGCTAGTTGACAGCTAGCAATTTAAATGAGCTAGGTTTATGGCTGGCTGCAGAAATCCTCCTCACTCAAACCCATTGTCTATCCATCAGGTGCCATATAGCACTTTATGGTGGAGGCAGCAAGGGGACAGCTCATCAGAATTGCCCCAGTGGAATGTTATGATAGAAAAAGAGAGGAATAGATTACATATTTATGTAGTCTTTGAAAACGCAGTGGGACAGGAAGATTGCTTGTAACGTATGCAGTTACATTAAATGACTATTAACCTTCACTGGTAAAATGTCTGGCGAATACGTTTATCCCTGTGCATGTTGTGTGGCTTGAAAAATTAATGAGACTTTTAAAATAATCCAATGAAAAGTATTTGTTACCCTAGGTTCTGGTGAGCTATCAAAACAAAACTGGGTATAACTCACAAAAATAAAGTGTCTGCCAAGAGAAAGAAAAATATAAATTGGAGGGTGGAGGGAATTATAGCTATGTAGATCTTGGAAGGGAGTTTCATCTGATGGAGTAAAAGAGGAGAGGGAACGCCTGTTGTAACTCAACGGTTTCATTTGTAGATTACGGCTGGCAAATTACCTCTTTTGTCATAAATGCATCACATTCTGGAGGAAAGAGGTGGCCTTTGCAGGGATATTTTATTTCTGTGGGTGTCAGACTATTCTCCAACCTGTTGACTTGGAAGGTTGGTTCGCCAGGTGTGAAGTATGATACCTCCTGAGCTGAGCCTTTCCTTCCTGAAACAGGCTATTTCGAAGATGCTCTTTTGACAAGGAGAGTTTGACTGCTGAAGGGTCAGTCACACCACTGAATTCTTTTTAAAATTGATTTGAGAGAGAAAGAGATTGATGTGAGAGTAAAACATCCATTGGCTTTCTCCCACATGTGACCCTACCAGGGATCGTACCCGCAGCCTGGGTATGTGTCCTGACCGGGAATTGAACCTGTGACCCTTCGGTTCATGGGATGACACTCCAACCAACTGAGCCACACTGGCCAGGGAACACCATTAAACTTTTAATTTTTTAACATTCTCACCTGACTTTCCTGAAACCAACCCCCCATGCATTTTTGAAACTCACCTGTTCTTGATATGCTGAAGCCCACGTTCTACTTAGTATCCTGCACCAGAGCAGCAGTTGTGTGGGTCAGGGATGAAACCCTAGAGCCCCCAAAGGTTGGAAACCCTCAGTTGTCGCTGCCCTCATTCCATGGCCACCAGAGATAGGGACAGAAGATAAGAGGTTCCAGCAGTTTTATTGCAGGAGTTAGGTACAGAGGCTTTTTCTGCTTCCCATTTTAACCTTTTTGACAAAGCCCTTTGTGTTTATCTAGCTGCAGGAAAAACTGGGGAGGGAGACAAGGACTGTAGATTGGGGACCAGGGACTCTGTCTCTAGGACATATACACCTATCTGCCAACGGAGGCGCCCCTCCACCCCAGCCAATCAGTACAGCGAGGGAGGAGTCATATTATACCCAGAGCCCTCTGACAGAAGCGGGCTGCTTGGCCTTCCTGGCTGAGTGACCACTCAAAGCCCTTATCAATTTGGAGAAAAGAGTAATCCTTTCAAGGATGCACTGTGTCACCCTTTTATATGACAGGACACTGCCAGGCTCTGGCTCTTTAGTGGATCTCCTCCAAAGGCAGGTAGATTTGTTCATCAGCAGACACTCAGCAGGCCCACGCCGAACACAGAACCATGTTGTTCTAATTGTTAAATGAGAAAAACAACATGTTGTGAGTTAGGCCAATTGATCTGCAGAATTCTGGTTTCCTGCAATTTAAGATTCTGTCCTGGGGATGAATGAAATATTCAGAGGGCAGAGGAGTGAGAAATGGAAACTGCAGGGGAAAAAAGTAGTTAGAATCAAGGTAGGCATGCACAGTTCTGAGCTCCAGGGGTTTCGAATCTGCGAGTGCCCCTGTAGTCCGGTTGGTAGTGAGGAACTCTGTGAGTCGTGGTCCTGGTCATGGACTTAGTAGTGAGCAGGGAGGGGGGTAAACCTGCAGGGTCCTTGGCTCTTCAGGACTGGAACTTTGGTCTGAATTTTCATGATATCAAGGACTAGGAGGGAGGTCTCATTACATAATTGAAAAAAAAAGACCATTTCAAGTGCCCAGGAATGAAAAACAAGTTCTTCAAAAAGACAAAGATTGACTCTAGCTAGCTGAGCCTCCAAGGACGCCAGCCTCGCCTCTCAGAGAGTGGTCTTCCCAGCAGCCTTGACATAGCCCCTGGGAGCTTATAAGAAGTACTGAGTCTCAGAGCTGCACCCCAGTCCTGCTGGATCAGAATCTGCATTTTAATTTGATGCCCTGGGTATTCTGAGGCACAGTGAAGTCTGAGAGGCACTGAGGGACAGGTGAGCTGTCTGCATTCTCACAGCAGATCTTCCTGGGAATGTAGCCTAGCTGCCCTGCTAGTGTTGGACACAGAGGAGACAGACACCATGCCTGGTCTTAGGGAGCTTACTGTCTAGAAGACAGGAAGGCAAACAATTATAAAACGAGATAAACTGATCTCTTAGGTGTGTTAACGAGAGCCTGAAGCCGTCACTGCATCGGGAGGCCACCTGGTGTGCTCTGGTGGCCAGTGTCCTGGCGTGGGGCCTCCTTTTCCTCCTGTGTGAAGCAGAGGGAATCCTAGGTAAAGTGCTCAGGCTCTCTCAGCTTCTGTTTCCTTTTATACAAAACACAGGGAGAAAGTAGCGTCTGCTTTATAGGACTAGGTCATTCAAGAAGTTTGCTGAGCATCTAGTCTATACCCCAAACTGTACTTGATGTGGAGTTGAAGACAGGTCACAGCTCACAGCCTCATGGGAATGACAAGAGGGATGAAGAGGGAATTACAGTCCCAAGAATATGAAATAGCCAGGGGTGGGGGTGGGGGAGCCTACGCTTGGCATTGAATTCTGTCCAGGGCGGCTCGTAGAAGGCTTCCTAGTGGAGAGAGGGATTTTTAGCTTGGACAATGCGACTGTTCATTGACATAGTTTCAGCTCTAGCTTTTGTGATTCTTTGTTCCTCTCAGAGCTGTGGTCTTTGATAAACTCCGTGGAGGAGAGTAGGGGCCTGATGGGCTTGGCAGCGGGGAGCAGACCGCTGAGGGTTTTGATTTTCCGGCCCTGCAGGATTTCACAAGCAGCTAGGTTTTGTGCCTACAGCAACTCTTTCAAATGTTCCTGAAGACAGCTCCTTTTTGCTGGGCATCGAGACCAAGCTGGTGCATGTGGGTAGACAGCTTTAAATGTGCCGACCTCACTAAAGCCAGGTAACGATGTGGGACTGGCTGGGGGTGACCTGTGAGCCTCATTTATGGAGGAGTGCTTGGTACTGAGCTCGGGAAGAGATAGGCTTGGGGAGAAAAGAGGAAATGGAAAACGTGTCCATGCGCTCTAAAACTTAGAGCCGGGCTGTAAATCAATGGCCAGAGATCCTCTCTGGGGATTAACAACAGACATGTGACAAAGATTAATACCAACTACCTTTCATAGAGAACAGCATGTGTGTTCCAGGCATTTGCGGGGTACTTTATATGTGGCATTTCTAATTAATTTTTTAGAATCCGCGAAGAAGCTTTTATTATCCCTGCTGTACATGCGAGGAAAGTAAGGCTGAGGCTCAGAGGGTCATGGGGGGCAGAGCTGGGATTCGAAGGCAGATCTGTCAGACAGCATGTTCTGCCTCCTCTCTCCTGTGCTGTGTGTCAGTTTCAGATCAAGCCTGGAAAGGCTGATGTGGCTGCTGAATGCAAAGGTGGGAGTGTTCGGGAGGCGAGATTTTGGAGTTCTTTGAACCGTAATCAGGGAAGTTAGGGTTATCACACTGTCACCGAGGGAATGATGATTCTTTGTCCTAGTCACCCCTGAGCAGTGAAACCAGGCACTCAGAGGAAATGAGGTGGGTGCTGCTTGTCTGCAGAGGCTGTGGGGCGCAGAGAGGCCCTTCCAGGGCTCCCCAGGGCAGGCTCTGGACAGTCTGAGGAGAATAGAGAAATGGGACCAATAGGATCAAGCCCCAGAGCAGGGAAGCCTGAGGAGTGGGGCTCGAAGCCTGAGGCCAGACTGAATTGAGATGGCCCTGGCACCCGGAGCTCCCTCTGATAGAGGCTGGATGTCTGCAGGTGGGGTGGGGGCAGGATCCATCTGGAAGGACTGGCCAGCCCCATATCTCCCTGCGGGGGAGCCTCTGACAGTTCTGCTGCATCTCCCATGGAAACGATCACAAAGGGGTCTTCAGTTTCCCCGGGGTTGTGGAACCCCCCGAGGCCTGCAGTACTGTTCCTTTCACTATTGTTCATAAACACAGCCCCTTGGTCCAAGGAACTCTGGGAGAACTGCAGGGACAGCCTGTAGGGCATAGTGGGCTCTGGTCTGCCAGGTGGTGGGCTGTAGCTTAGATAGGTCTGAAGGATTCTTTTCCAGAGCGTGAATGTTTGTGTGGGGTGGCAGTGTATTCTGGGAGCTTGGAGGAATGGGCTCAGGTTCATTTTGAGGGGATGGAAGGAAGGCTGGAGCCTGTGCTTCTCCCGAGGCTGTAGATGTCCATTCCATTGGCCAGGTGACTCAGGTGCCCAGCCTGCTCTCAGCAGGTGAGGCATCAGACTTTTCAGTAGTAAGCCACATGGGCTCTGTTCTTTCTCTCTTCTCCTTCATTCCTGTCAAAGCCAACCTCTGGTGTGGCCTTACCTCATCCCTGCTTCCAGCAAGATGACTGTTCTGTCCTACCAATGGGCTCATTGAATTAACTAGTTATCCAGACCTAGTTTATGTGTTAACCCTTCAACTATCCAAAAGCACAATGCCTTCCACTTATTAAAACATCCATGTATCCACTGGGCTCTTAGCAGAGACTCTAACTGGAAATTTCAGGTACTGTGAGAATGGATGGCAGGGACACTATTTGGTCCAGGATTTTTAGGCCCCACCCTTGGGTCCCCCATGTATGTAGGACTTTGTTCTATTGCTATGTCAAGCATTGCTTTTAGTCCAAGATGCTTCAAGAGGAGGAGGGTAACCCTGGGCTGGGATTGACATTTAGCTGACAATAAAAAAGCAGGCCTGCCCAACTTCACTGTTGTCTGTGGTAGTTCTGCCTTTCAGATCCATCCGTAAATGGACATTTCTTCTTCCGGGGTTGAAGGCCTCCTACCACAGATGAAACTCCTGTTGGAATGTTTACCAGATGGGGATGGGAAAGAGAGATGGGCTAGATTTTGGAGCAAAGAAAGCATTTCTTCTCAAATCCTCAAGACTTTGAGCTCTAGAGGGCTCCTTCGCTGTGCCCACACTTCGCTCCCTGGCTGCCAGAAGCCTGGGCCACGTTGCTTCTGAAAGAGCAGATTCCCAACCAGAACCATCTGACATTCCCAGTGGGCATGGCTCCTGTGCTGGCACTTCTTGGTATAGTCTATTTTATAGCATAGTTTCTGCACTTGGATTAAGGAAAAGGAAACAACAAGATTTTGTCCCTTCCTCACTGGTGTGGTGATGAAGGGCCTTGAGTGTTTATGGCCTGCTTTTCCTTAGGGGCTCAGCGATTTTCTGCTTTATTCCCAAACTGTCCTGCAGGAGGCGCTGACTGGCAGAGGAGTGATGCTCTCATTTGAGTGTTGCAAGGATGAAAACGAGGGGATACATGACCCTCTGAGGTCATGAGCCAAATCAGAGCAGGGCTGGGCCAGAACCTTGTCTCTGGAACCTGTGATGTTCCTCTCTGGCCACCTCACAGCTCTGATGGGACGCTGCCCGGAGCCCGGCCTGTGAACTCTGCCTGCACCGCCCTGCTGCTTGAGTTGTGAGGGAGCTGGATTTGGATACAGAGCCATATCCTAGGGGCTTCCCAGGCACTTTCTGAAATTAGATGTGTCTAGGATCCCTTTGAAAAAGAAGCACCAGAAAGAATTGGGATATTAATGCAGCTACATATCAAGCAGTGACAGGGGCTCACCTGCTTTTTCTGGTTTGGGTATAGAAATGGAATTCTAACTTTTGTCCGAGAGTAACACCTAATTAATTCAGATGAACTGAGTAAATTAGGGCACACAGACATACAGGGTGATGCTAGGCAGTCACCTAAATGATGCTGTAGAATATTTAACGACATGGAGCAAGTTCATGCTTTATTAAGTGTAAAAAGCAGGTTACAAGAGTAGGTGCAGAATTACCCTATTTTCTTTTCATTGAAAAAAAGTCCAGAAAAAGACTGACAAGGCAGGTATCAAAATATTAACAGGGGTTCTTCCTGGAGTTTGGTTTGCAGGTAATTGTTATTTTTTTCCTTATTTTTAGGTATTTGTTAGTATACATCAAATAATGGGGGGGGGCGCGTCAGTATAACCGTCTAAAGCTTAGATTTGTGAAAAGGAAGAAAGGAGTGGATACTTTAACTTATTTAAAAGTATTCGGACAAATTACTTATGCTTATAGATTCAGCAGAGTGTGAATAACCTTATCTTTCCTGCAGGATGGTTGTAATTACCAAATGAGAACGTGCTTTGTAAAAACTCGAAGACATCAGCATTTTTTGATACTCTCCAGGTAGCTTTAATATACAGCCAGGATCGAAAACCAGTCATTAGCATGGAGCTCAGGAATACATATCGATTTGGAGCCACCCTCCTCCTCTCCCCATCCCACCCCCACCCCAAAATAAAGGAGTCTAGGGTGGGCTTAGCATTCGAGTGCTTAGGAAGTGGGCAGCCATCTTTTTCTGAAACCAGTGTTTTACTTCTGGATACAATGAAATAATGACATGCTGAAGTAAATGGGAAAAAGAAATGACTTTGTCCCTCTTGGACTGGCATTGTTAAACCAACACCCGAGGTTCTATCTTGTGGCCTGAGCGATTAGTACCCACTTTGAAACAGGTGCTTTTTAAGATGCAAACAATGCAGATTTTTAGACCAGCCTGTAGGAGGTTTGCTCTCGCATGAGAGGAGGGTTCCCCGAGGCCTGTCCACTCGTGAGGGGTACCGTGTTTGGGAACAGAACAATCCGGTTGCTTTCTAAGAAGCACCAAATTGATTTGAATGTTGAGTCTCGCCTGCATATGGGGGAGGCAGCTTTTTCTCATGCTCAGTGTCACAGCCTCTCATTTCTTGGGCTGCTTTTGCAGTATTTCATGGACATTACTTGGTAGAAAATAGCCAGTAAATGTTCGCTAAATTATTAATTCATTAATAAAACCGTTAAACTGTCGGTGCTTTGCTGTGATTAATGATGGGGGCCTGTCCTCCATCGGCACAGGTTCCCATGCTGTGGAGTGAAGCAGGGCTGGGCGGGGGAGATGCTGTGAACAGTGGGATGCCACAGCTATAGATTTCTGTGCAAATTCTCCTTTCGTCACAGAAAGAAGGCTCCTCGGAGGCCAGCTCATTGAATGTATGTTACTGTTTTGATGATTAATGATTCTGGCGTGTTGATCCACCTTGTTTTCTTCAAAACAATTATTTCAACTGTAATCTCCCCTGCGGGAATTGCTTCTTCTGGTTAATAAATCAGTAGACAATATAAAATTCTAAATGAAGATGACACTAGCGTCGTTCCACCTGAGTGCCGTTATGCTGTGGTGGTTATAATTGCAGTGAGGTTTGCTCGCTTTTTTCCTGAGCTGAGAAAAGGCTTGATGTCATTCATTTAAATGGGGTGATGAAAGTTAGTATTTGTAGAGCCCTCCCATGCCAGGGGCTGTGTTAAGCCCTTTACATACATTTTCTCATTTAAGCCGTACAAGAATCCTTTTAGGGAAAGTAGTATCGTCTCTGTTGTGCAGCACTGGCTCCGAGAGGTTCAGTAGCTTACCTGAGGCATGGAGCTAGGGTGTGGTGCAGCCTGGATTCAAAACAGGGCCCTGCTCCAGAGTCTATGCTCTTTGTAGGCTTTTGTGCCTCTCGGGTTATTGTGCAGAGCAGGCATTTTCATATAAAGGTTCCTCCATGACTAGTTTGGTGACATCTCTGTGTGAAAAGGGACATTGAACAACAACTGCTTACAGAATGCCTTCTGTGTGTGAGCCCCTCTAGTGGTGGTGGGGGGGGAGACCCCACTGTCTGAGTCCCTAGGACTTGGCAGGCATGATACTGGCTACTTCTCCTGAGTTTTTATTTAGTCTTCACAAGAATTCTGTGTGGTGAGTGTCAGGAGCCTTAACTCACAGTTCAGTGAAGAAAAATAATCTGCTTGAGGGCACAGATTTTAAGTGGCAGAGCCAGGATTTGGATTCATGTCCGAGCTGCTTGTAAAGGGATAATTACTGTCAGTGGGCATCACGCCACAGCACGCTCCACCCATGGTAGAGGATCAGTGCGTTTAGCAGACACTTATGTTGTGCTTCCTACTTGTGCCAAGAAGAAAGGAGCAGACACACTCGGGAAAACAGCAGAAGGCTGAGAAGGGTGGGAAGGCTTCTGGAGGGGGTGTTGACTTGGTTCCTAACTGGAGGGAGGTGGTGGGGAAGTGAGGTGGCTGATGAGACCAAAGCTCTCAGGACCAGTCTGGAGCGACCAGGAGGGGCCTGTAGAGGGGTCCGTGGTGCCTGTTTCCTGGGCAGGAATTCTGGTGACTGTCCCGTCCTTCTTTCTCATCGCCCATGTCATCTTCCTGTGGGCTCCTTGCTCTGCCCCATCCTCCTGCAGGAGTCCCTGAGGTGTGCAGAGAGACTGCGGATGCCAGGGGAATCGGTGGCCCATCACTCCTGCCTGAAGATCGGTCTCTTTTAGATGACACTTCCTCCCAAAATGGAATGAGCTTTTTTTGATATTCTGATATAAAAGTAATTCATACTTATTACAAAGGAATCAAACTCTCCCGAAAAGCACAAAGAAGTAAAAAAAAAAAAAAAAAAATCCATAATCTTACCACCTGGAGATAACTCGTCAAAATTTCATGTATATTTCTATAGTCATTTTTTAGTGTATATATGAACATAGCTCTCCCTGTCTTTTTCTGAGTATGATACTGTTTTACAGTCTACTTGTTCTCTTAACTGTAGCTCTCAGTCATCTTGATATGTCAGTACATCCACATACTTACCACTTTGCTAATGGCCGCTGAGTGCGCATTGACTGGGTGTATAACAGTTCTTCTTTAGCCACTGTATCGGTCAGGGTCCCGTTAGGAAAACAGAAACCACTTTAGGTGTTTGCAATGGAGAAAATTTAATACAGAGAGTTGGTTATACAGGAGGTGGAGAGGTGAGAAAAGCAGGAAATCGTTCCTCTCCTGGGTTGAGGGCACATGGGAGGAGGTGGCGGTACCAGAGGTCAGAGCCAGGACCGTGGTGAGCGCTGCCCTGCCTGAGCTGGGGCCACAGGGGTGGTTGTGCACGGGGGCTGAGTCATGCTGAGATGCCGCTGGCAGCAGGGAGAGGTGGGGAGAAACATCTTGGCCATCCCTGTTCTCTGCCTTCCAACATCCTACCTGTGTCTCCCATTGGACAGAATGGCCTTACTGCAGCCAGAGGTCAAGAGAGTTGGGAAATGTCTTTCCTGCTGATACATAGCAGAGGAAGAGCAGGGAATTGTTCTGAGATCAAACAGGCAAATGATTGGCACAGATGGACATTGGGTAATTAGTCCAAAGGATTTTTGTGTGTCTGAAAAACCTTGGTAGAATTAATCATGTGCTTTTTAACACTATTATATGCCCAGCACTGGGGAAAGTCCTTTTGGGAATACAAAGAATTAGAGGCCATTATGCCTGCTATGTGGTCAAGTTCAGGAGGGGATAGTAAGACTGCCAACAGCTGCTGTTTGCTGAGCATCTACTAACCGCCAGACACTGTGCTCAGCACTTTGTGTGTATTATCATTGTAATCTTCATGGCTCAGGGGGCAGCCTTCCATTTCTTCTTAACACTTACTGTGTCTCTGTAAATGCACACCTTGCTTAGTGCAGGGTGTGTTCCTGGAGACGCATGCACTCGCTGACTCAGCACTGTGGGAGGCGGTACCTGCGCCACCACAGAGCTGCGTTCCAGTCTCCAGATGGTGCAGTTGCCCTCAGTGCAGTCTCCTGGGGCTGAGCCAGTCTCCCGGGGCTGTGCCAGGCATCTGGCTATGCTTACTGCACTCCCCGTTTCTGACCATTGTGGGCTAGTTCACCAGGCTGCAGCAGTTTCAATGATGTCCTCTCCAGTCATCAAGGTGTCACTGATCCCTAAGGGTCCACTCATCTTTGTTTCTTGTGTCCTGAAGTTTTTATCTGTAGAACTTGGATTTTACTGTCATGCGCCAGATTCTTCCTTTGCTATGCACCGTGTGCCAACCATTATGGGTGTAACCCACCGTGAGTAAAAACTGTTGACCAGCTCAGAACACAAACTCCATGGTGGACAGCAAGGCCACGGCCGGGTAAACACGCCATGGGTCGGAGTCACTTGGATGGGGAGGCTGAGTGCTGGCCTGCTTGGGTCAGCGGTACAGGGTGTGCTTCTGTCCCTGGCCAGGAGCAGAAGTAGCTCCTGGAGGAAAAGAGATACTTATTAAAACTCTACAGTTGGTGCTTGTGTGAATACATGTTTTTGGTTGTTAGGAAAAGATGCCAGAGATGGTGATTAAGTGGACGGACTCTTGCATCAACAGTCTGTATGCCTCATGAAAACAAAGGACCTCGTTTGTGTCGGGTTTTGCTCATGATTGTATCTCTAGCTCTTAGCACAGGACTTAGAAAAGTGACAGATATTTACTTGGGACTGAGGACACAAACTGCCCTAAAAACTAGTTCCATTTTACAGCCAAGAAAGTTGAGGCTCACAGAGGTTAGGTAACCACCAAGCGATGAAGTTGATAAGGATGGGGTCTGTCTTGGCGCCTGAGGGGTCCTGCTGAGGAGTGTGTACATGCCCAGTGCATTTCAAGGTTGCTCCGTTTTCCAGAGAGAGCAAACTCAGAGACATGATAGTGCAAGAATGCATGCAGCCAGGTTTCGTGGGGCCTGGAGCTAATGCAGTGTAGGGGCCCTCGGTATGAAAAAGGGCACAAAATTACATATACAAACTTGGGAGTAGAGCTATTCGTCGTTTAGGCAGAGAAAGTAAATCATCAGAAAATTACAAATTAAAAAAAAGCTGATACACTTGACAGACATGACCCAGTCCAGAAAGGAACAGGTTTATATTGTACATTAACTGCCTGACACACCTCTTAATACATTTTCCCCTGTATGGTTTTGTTTTGTTTTTTTGCTGCATGCTTTTAGGTTGTTCCTTTATATGACATTAATTTCGTAATATTTTCTACAGCGAGATTAGAAAGATAATTCAATGTTCCCTCTAGCGTGGCTGATGAAATTTGTTTATTATTTTTGACGATTGGGTGAACAAAGCGCCTGATTCTCACACAGATAGATACACACTACTCATTGTTTGTAACGCTGTACCCCTCAAGCTCAGGGATTCTGAATGATTCTAGGTCATGGTACTCCCACCAAGAAGGAAAGGCAGTAAGCTTTGAGTTTGTAACTGTGTGTGCTGCATCCACGAGGATGCTCCTGGTGGGACAGAGCTTGCATTCTGAACGGGCACTGACAAGCACCGCTTTACGCATTGGGCGACGGCAGGGTTGTTCCATGGCCTGGAGTCTGTGTGTTTTAGACTGGGTTTCTTTTTCAGCCACATATTCAGGTGCTGGGCACTGAAGGACTTGTTTCTATCTCCAAATGCCTTCTGGCCCTGTTCTTACGTGTTACCATGATGCTGGGTGCATGGCAACACTCCCGAAAGCCATTCCTAGACCACAATACCTATACATAGAAGCGCCCCCAACTACCTAATTCATCCCATTAAGCCCTCCCTGCATATGTCTCCGCTGATTGCTTTTAGCGGATTCTAGTGCCAGCTGGGACAAGGTGGAATGTGACAGGAGGATGTCGCACGGGAGGAGACAGAGTCTTAACTGATTGTGGTTAAATCTTACTTGTGCACATGTTATGCAAACGCACACCCACGTGAGCGCATTGCTAGGCCATCCCAGGGTCTTGGAAAGAGGTGTTTGAGAAGGGTCCCTGAGGCCTATTACCTTCCCAGCACACCTGCCTTGAGCCTAGCGGGAACTCTGGGTCCCTTGGGCTGACTTGGCTGAAGTTGTCATGGAGCAATTGGATGTGAGCTGAGCACTAAGGAGATAGGACTGGGAGCAGCCTACAGGGAGGAGCCCTGTTTTCATAGTGAAGGTCATGATTAAGCAGCCAGTAAAGCAGCACAGACAATGGGGTGGGATAGGGTAGAGGAAGGGAGTGGCCATCCTGAGACCTGTCCATGCCACTGATAACAGTCAAGGAACTGCTGATACTGAGACTTCCTGTGGCCTGGTCCTGTGCTAAGAGCTTCTCAGCCCTACCTCGGCGAATCTCCCTGTGATGCGCTGAATTGTGGCCTCCAGAAAGACGTGTTGAAATCCTAATCCCTGGTACTATGAGTGTGACCTGATTCAGAGTGTTTTTGCAGATGTAATCAAGTTAAGATGAGGTCATTAGAGTAGACCCTCATCCAGTATAGCTGGTGTTCGTATATGGATAGAAGAGACACAGAGACACGAGGGCAAATGCTGTGTGATGACAGAGGCAGTGATTGTCATGCTGGAGCCACAACCCAAAGAATGCCAGGATTTCCGGCAAACACAAGAGGCAAGGAAGGATCCTCCTCTACAGGTGCCAGGGGGAGCATGGCTCTGCCGACACCTTGATTTTGGAGTTCCAGCCTCCAAAACCATGAGATTATAAGTTTCTATTGTTTTAAGCCATCCAGTTTGAGGTACTGTGTTACAGCTGCCCTAGGAAACGAATATACTCCCCAACAACCAGGAGCTAGATGCAACTATAGTCCCTGCTGGCTGATGAGGAAACTGAGGCACAGACAGGTTAAGTCACTTGAGGTCACACAGCCAGTCTTGGTAGAGCCCGGTTCAGCATGTCTCCCTCCTCTCTAGAGAGAGGCTGTTGTGGTGGTATTGGTACAGCAAATGGATCACGGGCCCAGAGCAGCATACGGACTTTGCTCCTTGGTCAACCAAGATAACCTGCCTGCTCACCCATCATGTTGGGAGCTGCTTCCCTCATCAGCTCTGCTGGTCACAGACCTCACCACGGTGCCTTCTGGGGGACATTCCTAATTTCCTGCCACTATAAAAATCCCATTCCTGGCTGTCCTACACATTCTGCAGCACACTTAAAACTGCTGAACTTCGCAAAGCACGTGCTTCCCTTTGATGCGACCCTTCTAGAAGGCTGTGGAAGCCGGAGTATTGAGAAGCCTATGAGGAAATGCAGCTGCTGCAGGGCTTTTGCACAGCTGTTAGCAAGTTTATGGCAAACCTGCTATGTGCCAGGGCCTGTGAGAGGTGCTGTGGGAGGTGTGAGATAACAGAACATCATTACTTTCCTACCTTCAATGTTACGAGTAATTGAAGCCTTTGAATATCAAAATCTAGTTTCTCACGGATAAAAATACTTTAATATTTTTTATTGTCGATAATGTTGTCTTTTCCATTTCAGTAGGTAAAGGCTTTTAATGTTTAAATTTTATTTTCTTAGCAAAGTTTGAAATTCGTGTTTCATGATTCAATAACAGTATTCTCACCTACCTGTGTTCATTGAGCACCTACTTTGTACTAGCCCTATATCTGTTCTGAAAATAGAGAGGTGAGAGTGTGGAACAGCCCTAGCCTCGTAACTCCCCCCTTTCATGCACTGAGATGGGTGACAAAGTAGGAAACAGAGATGCACTATTGAGTTCCTTACCCTTGAGTAATGAACTCCTAATGGATGTGAGTTCATGGATACACTAGAGGGTGTACCAGACCCCTGAAACTATTTGTGATGCATGTGTGTAGATGTGTGCTTTTTTTCTGGAGGAGGACATATAGTTTAATTAGACTTTCAATGGGATCTAAAGTGGATTTAGAAGAACCTTTTAAGGTTAACCCCTTTTGTAAAGTGAAGTAGTCTACAATATATGTGCCCCCCCCTCCAATTTATCTGTTCAAAACTATTGAGAATCTAACTTGATTTTCCCCTTTGCCTTTGCATTGGTTCTAAAACCTCCCATTTCCACAAAGTAGGGCTAGCCTGAATTCTGTTAGTGTGTTTATAGATCCTGCAATCACATCTAGTAGTGAGTTCAGGAGATGTGTGAGATCCCTCTTCAAGAGGTAATTCAATTTTATAATGGTTGGAAGCACATTGTTTTAGAAACATCATGACCCCAGCACTATGGGCCACCTAGAGTGTGCTTGTGGAGGTCACTCATCACAGTTACACAGCCCTTGCCACCTTCCCAGCATCTAAAATATTTACCCATGACTCCAAAACCTTACTGCTTAGAGAAAAATCTATGAATCTGGATTTGTTGAAATGCAGACTTGAAATCAGACTGATGTCTTTCATTCTCTAGATTTTCTTTGCTCACATACAGGAGATGGTTATTAAACTATGATTCTTCCTCCTTCAGTGCCCTGAGTAGTCCTTGCTAAAAACGAGAACACACTTAGAACAATAATGATGACATGCTCGAGTGTGCTTGTTATAGAGCAACTAAAGGCCTCAACCAGACCCCATACCTAAAAAAAGGGAAATTGCTTTAGAATATTTCCTTTTGTTCCAGAACAGACCAGGGGGAACTGATGGTGGGGGTGGAAGGGAGGCTCATGTGGAGCTGTTCCTGTTTCTGAAGGTGCTCAAAACTGGTGTGGGACCGAGAACATTACTTCTTATAGTCCTGCCCCAAATAGTCTCCTCTGTGGCTGACCCAGGTGTACATAGTAGGATTGTCATGGATGCCTCTTAGTTCGTAAGTTTCTTTGAGTAACACGATCACTAATGGACCACGGACAGCCATGGGCAGCTTTAGGGGTCTGCCTTTGATAGGTAACTAACAGCAGATCCTGAGAGTATGAGTAGAGTCATTTCCCTTTATTGGGTGTAAGGGAGAGGTGAATTCCACTGTGTACTCTAATCATCCCAGGTGGGGGTTCCAAGGTGGTAACAGAGTCCAGGGGAGGCATGGATAAGAGAACAAATGGTGAGTTCATGGACTGGAAGTTTCTCAAGGATACGTCTCTCTTCCCTGTTTGGTTGAGGATGAGTCTTTTCCTTTATCGGGACCTCAAAGTCTTAGACTAGACTCCGAAAGAGGTTTCTTCTCTCAGAAATAAACCATTGGCTTAGGTGTGCCAGAAGAAACTAGAAGGGAAATGGTCCTTGAAATAAGATAATTGCACCTGGTAAAATTTGTGTTTATATGGCTTTTTTTGCTTGAGGGAACTCCCTACTTACTGGAGCATGGGATGGTTACAAGTCAAGCAGAATAAAATGAAACGAAACTGTGCCATTAGTGAGTTGTGGAGTTGGAAGACTGAATTCAGAGCTGCCGTAACAACTGGGAAGAAAGGGAGGAAATTTCAGAAAGGAGGGCAGCCACAGAAGGGGGAGCATGAAAATCATTATTAACTTTGCTCAAATCACTCACTGACTTCTGAGCTCACATGAATGGGGGGAGACTCCAAGTCCTCAGCAAAAAGCAACAGCTAAACAGTGGAAGGAACTGAGAAGTTTTAGCTGGTACCCTTGGCAGGGGAAACTGAGTTTGGAGTTTGAGTCTAGCCCAATTAACTGTCTGCTACAACATAAAAATGAATATTTTCAAAAAAAGTTGAAAGAATTTAGACCCTATTAATGTAACCTACGCAATATCCACTACATAATAAAAATTACTAGAAGAGACAGGAATGTATAGGCTATGGCTAAGAGACAAAACAATTAAACTGACAGATGATCCAGATGTTGGAATTAGGAGATAAGTACTTTAAAGCAACCATATAAATATTTTCAAAGATTAAAAGGACAAAGCAGTCTTAATGAATAAACAGAATGGGGAAGCTAAACAGGGAAATGAAAACTATTTAAAAAGTGAAAATTCCAGTGTTGAAATGTACAGTATCTGAAATTAATAGCTTATTAGATGGAGTTAACAGCATATTGAAAATGGTAGAAGAAAGAGTCACTGAACCTGAGGTTAGATCAAATAAAAATATATCCAATCTGAAAAACAGGAAGAAAGAGAAAATTTAACAGAGCATCTGGGGTAGTGGAACGATATAAAATGGCCGAATATATATGTAATTGGATCTAAGAAGGAGACAGGAGAGAGAGAATGGGGCAGAAAAAATATTTGGAGAAATAATGGCCTAATATTCCTAAAACTGGTGAAGAAATCCACTTACAGAGACAGCAAGCTCAGCAAACCCAGAGCAGGATAAATACAAAGAAAGCTGCCCTTAGGCACGTTATAGTCAAAGTGTTAAAAAGCAAAGAAAGATAAATTTTGAAAGCAGCCAGAGGGGGTTAAATGACACATTACCTCTGGTGAGAATAATGATACTAAAAAACTGACTCCTCCTTAGAAGTAATAGAGACCAGATGACAATAGCACAACATTTAAAATATTAAAAGAACATGAAAAAAAACCTGTCAATGCTTAAATCTGTATTCAACAATCATATACATAAAAAAGTGAAAGTGAAATATTGTCAGAGAATTTAAAGCAGAAAATTGTCACCAGCAGAACTGTATCACAGGATATACTAAAGGAAGTTCTTTGAGCTAAAGGGAAGTGGCACCAGCTGACAACACAGATATACAGGAATGAATTTATATACATAAAGTTACATATAACTTTATACATACATACATATATACACACACATGCATACAAACACACACACACATACACACACATATTCTCGATTTAAAGTACATGTGGCTATTTAAAACAAATAGTAAACCACTATTTGGTTTATAATGTATGTAGAACACACACAC
Source organism: Miniopterus natalensis (assembly GCF_054644295.1). Lineage (NCBI taxonomy): Eukaryota > Metazoa > Chordata > Mammalia > Chiroptera > Miniopteridae > Miniopterus > Miniopterus natalensis. The sequence continues at coordinate 18,873,391 of NC_142084.1, forward strand.
ACACGTGCGCACATATTCATATATATCAACATTAACAATAGCCTAAAGGGACATAAGAGGCAATGGGGTAAATAGAATTATTTTGTTTCTTACATTAAGTGCTATAATATGAACTGGACTGTTAACCAGTAAGTTAAGGATATATATTGTAACCATGAAATCAATCACTAAAAAAGATGTAAAGCAAAATATGTAGCCAGCATAGCCAGTAGAAGAATTAAGATGGTACACTAAAAAATTCAGTTAACTCAGAAGGCGGAAGGAAAGGAGAATGAAAGTATCAAAGAACAGCTGGAACAGAGAACACAAATGGGAAAGGGTCAGAGCTGAGTCCAACCATATCAATTACTACATTAAATGTAAATAAGCATTCATCTAAAAGGCAGAGATTGTCAGACGGGATAGAAAGGGAAGACAAATATTATGTACAAGTGGCCCACTTTAAATACAGAGATACGGTAGGTTGAAATTAAAAGCCTGGAGAAAGGTATTCCATGTAAAAATAAGCATATGAAAAGTGGAGTGACAGTATTGATGCCAAAGTAGACCTCAAGACAAGGAGTATTACCTGAGATAAAGAGGGACATTTCATAATAGTGAAAGGGTCAGTTCACCCAGAAGACATGACAATATTGAAAGTGTATGTCCCTAATAACATAGCTTCAATATAGTTGAAGAAAAACAGAAAACTAAAGGGAGAAATAGATGCTTTATTGTAGCTGGAAATTTAACACTGCTCTCTCAGTAACTGATAGAACAGTCAGACAAAAAAATCAAAATATAGAAGATCTGAAAAACACTATCAGCCATCTATATGTAATTCATTTTTATGGAATACTCCACCCAACAGAAGAACATATTTATTTTTCAGGTGCACCATGGATTGTGGCAAACAACATCCTGTGTCATGAAATAAGACTCACATTTGAAAAGATTGAGATCTTAGACTTTGTTTTCTGACCACAATGGAATTGAATTAGAAATCAATGTTTTAAAAAAATCCCAAATAAATGGAATTTAAATCATGCTGTGTCTGCCATTCCCCCAGGAGCTCTGGGAAGGCTCCATTCTGGTGTCCAAAGCAGGACACCCTGCACTCAGGGTTGGTTAGTGCATCACAGTAAGAGGATGACACAGTCACATTCACCAAGTTCTCATTGTATTACAAAGTACATGAGATGCACTAACCCATGTAATCCTCACACAGCTATCCCTGTGTGACAGCTAGGATTTAAGTGACTTTCCCAAAGTTTCATAGGTAGTAGGTGGGAGAGCTGAGACTGAGGCCAGGTCTGTCTGACTCCGGAGGCCCTTCCCTGGGCCACATTAAAGTATGGTCTCTTCATCATATTTGTGTAGTTGCATTTTATTTCCTGATGAGATCTTGAAACTATGGTCTTTTCTGATGAAAAGCTATTCATTGTCTACCCTTACATCTTACAGCTGTACTTTTTCCATTTCATATAATTTTTATGTTTTTATTAAGTATACACAGAAATCTTCCTTTCACACCTCCATTGAAGGAACCTGCTTATCTCCCTAGATATGGGTGAGATAACCTCTTGACACGTGTGTATATATGTGTGTGTATAGATTCCTGTACACACATATTTATGTATACATGCATATGTTACATATTATACAAATAATATATACAAATTTTATATGTTATATATATGTGTGTGTGTGTGTGTGTGCATATATTGTCTCTTCTTTGATCTTTCCTTAAGGTTTGCTCAAGCTAAAATTCTTTGAGCACTCTCCCTTTTGCTGGAGGGCTCAGGTAGCCTCATATCAGAGGGCCTGTTTGGGGGAGGTCTGTGCTTCATCAAGTCCCGGGTCCCAGTCCCTGCCGTATGAGACTGTGTCAAACTCCTGCCTGGTGTTGAGTGCACCTTTTAACCTGTCTCCCTGGGATGATGAATCGTGGCAGTAGAGTGTCAGGCACCTCTACCAGAGGAGAGCCCTAAACTGGGATTTGTCAGTGCTTGTCACAGATGAGTGCTGTGTGCTCAGGAAGCCTGCATTCATGTCAGGCCAGTGGGGAAGCCTCTCCATCTACCAATTCACCAGGTAGCACCTGTCAAACAGTACTGTTAACAGGCAGAGCCAGGGGCACAGTTTCACAGCCTGGATGCTCCATCAGTGCACATCCAGTGGGCTGTGCCACACTCTAGCTGCGCACTGCAACTTTGCTGTTGCCTGGACACCCTGGCTGCTTTTCTCATAACTCTTATAACTAGAGATTGTGCCCTTCAACTCAGCATAGGCTCTGAGTTTGAATTCTGGTTTGGCCTCTGTCTACCTTCATGACTTGTGACATTTGAGAAGTCGTATGGCCTTTCTGTGCTTTAGTTTCTTTAACTTCTTAGCAAGAATAGTAATAAAACCCACCTTGCTGAGTGTTCAGAAGATTCAGGAGATGATACATGAGGGACAGTCCTGTGTAAAAGGAGGTGACACCATTGTGCATTTGTTGTTTTATATATGATGTAACTCCTCTGATATTCAATTGATATAAATCAGAGGCCGCATCCAACAATACTTATTTTCAGTAAAAATGCATTATCTAAGCATGTGTGGTTGGTGAAGTTGAGTGTACCCCCACCTCCTCGATGCCAGCATTATAAGCAGTGTTTATAGTTGGCCTTAATTGGGGGGAAAATGTGTCCTCAGAGCTTTAATTCTTAGCCTCTGATGCAATTGTAGAATTGTCAGAAAGGACGGCATTGTATTTTTTAAGTGAAAGAAATCGAGTACCAGTCATTGGCTGGCCCCTGTGGTGGAGCTCCTTGGATCCGGCAGGTGTGAGGAAACACAGACATGACCATCTCTGTTTGAAGGGATATTAGCTCTGTGAAGTGTAGAGAGTAGGGGCAGATATAAGACTTTGTGGAAGTGGTGCCATTAGGAGAACACAATGACAACTGAGTAGGGTTATGGAAGAACATTAACTGATTTATGACTACAGGGGATATAGGTGCTTATTGGGGAAATACAGTAAAGTGTGAACAAATAAAATAACACCTATATTGGAATTATACAGGCAAACTTTTGTTGTGTATCTATGTATTTATTCAGAGCATTTTTACTGTGTGTGCCCTATGGACCAGGTGTGGGATACATCAGTAAATAGGATAGTATTCCTGTCCTCATGCAGCTTACATCCCAGTGAGAGCAGGGGAAAATAGACGACAAAAAAGTGATAAATACTACAGAGAAAAAGAGGAGAGAATCAGTGCGAGGAGTAGTGGCTTTTGGGCATAAAAGAGGAACCTTAAAAAAGGTGATAGTGAAGGAAGGACTCATTTATAAAGAACAATTGAGCAGAGACGTCAAGAAAGAGAGAGTAAGCTATGTCAGTATCTGAAGAAAGGACATTTCAGGCAAGGAAACAGCTAGTGCTAAGGTCCTGAGGCAGGAGAGTGTCTGCTATGTTCCCATAGCAGAAGGCCAGTGTAACTGGAGCAGAGTGAGCACAAGGGGGTGCTGGAGAGTAGGAGGGACCTTGAGGGCCAAGTCCTACTATGTGTGGTTGGCCCTGGAACCTTTTTCTTTCTCCGTGATGCTGGGTTTCTTTCTCTATGGACCCCTGTGTAGGAATGCCAATTGATATGTTAAAAAAGAAAAAAGAAAAAAAATTATTTTAGGAGTTTAGGGTAGGGAGGTGAAAGTTCCATTACCTCTTTGTATTTTAAGTTGAGCTTATATATGTGGAGGCAGCATGCTGTAAGAGAAACAGCAGTGTGTTGACATTGTGGGATGTGGGTTCAAATCTTGACTCTGTCATATCCAGTCCTGTGACTTGGACTTTGGGCACATCATTTAGCCTCAGTTTCTTCATCTATAAAACTTACCTGATAGAATTTTTGAGAGTAGTAAGCACTCAGACCATCCATATATACATATATATTTGAGAGGGGGGTGCAGAGGGAGAGAAGGGGAGACAGGAGAAATTGCCAAAAAATCAAAGTTGGAAAGGGATATGGTCTAATCCAATTAACCCCCAGTTGTTATTTTTCTTAAATGCTACCGTTTTATTTAGAGCTGCATGATTCAATAAATAAACCAATAGACACATGCAGCCATTTAAGTTAAAATTAATTGAAACAAAATAAGATTAAACAATGTCTCAGTCATACTAGTTATATTTCAAGTGCTCATTACCCACATGTGGCTGCTGCGCTGGGCAGTGCAGACACCAGAGCGTGTCCATCGTCACCGAGAGTTCTGCTAGATAGTGTCACTCTCGAGCAGGGCAGACCCCTGCTTACCCTGAGCTCTCGTCCAGGTTGTGGTGAGGCAAGGATACCTTTCTTTATGGTGGCATTTCATAATGCTGTCTCTGGACCTCTGTGAGCTGATCACAGTCACCTTGGGGAGAGGATGGGGTGGGATTTCTAAGCTCTAGGACAGAGTTTCTGAATCAAAATTTTGAGGGCAAGGCCAGGGATTGCCCCTAACCATTTCCTCTGAAATTCCAGTGCAGGCTAGAGTTTGCAGTTTGGGGCTCTAAAGGGCACTGTCAGAATTAATTAGGGCATGTTGAACATCCTAAGATGCTTTGATGATGCAAGCTACAGAATTGCGGAACAATATTACTAATGGCATATCGCTTTGGTGAGTCTGTTCCCTTCCTCCTGGCCCACTTGAAATTAGACTAATTTGTTGAGCTCTGTTAGCTTTCCTCCAGTTAGCGTTTCATGTGCTCTCATAAAAGTTGTCCACATGTTGTTGTGGGTTTTTTTTGTACTTTCAACATATTCCTGAAATGATTAGTGCTCTGTGTTGGCTTATTAGATTTATTTATGAAAAATAAGCCTAATGCCCAACGGCCTATAGTAGACATTGAAAAAACAATCCACAAACCAATCAGAGAACTGAATTAAACAGCAGCGGCCACAGTTTTCTTACAGGAAGGTGCCAGATGGGCAGCGGCCACAGGGGATCACTAGACCTAGGAGATAAACAAGATTAAAATGAAATTATTTCTCATTCCAAGTCAGGATTTTCCACTGTGTTTGCAGCAGCGACTCTGGGGAAACGGCCTGCGAAGAGCTCAGTCGTGCTGCCCATTGCGTGTGTGCAGTGATAAATCAGTGGATTTATGGATTTAATTTCCTCTTCCTATCTGAAGATAGGAATTTAAAAGTTAAGGTGTGTATCTACAGGTAGTAAAATACCATTTTGTTCTTCCTTACCGGCTGAGTCTTGCACGGAATTAAAATCACAGGAAAATCTCATTAAAGATGGGTCAACATTCATTTTGCCATGGAGATTCATTTGCAGACACCAGCCTGGCTGTGCATCCGTTTTTCCGGGGAGGGCTGCGTTCTGCCAGCTGTTGGCCCTGGAAGAGGAGGGGTGGCTCAGTTGTTTCAGGTCATATCTGCACCCGTGGTAGCTGCCCCAGCATTTTGGTCTGGCTCCCCTGCACCTTTCTTTTTCTTTAACTGTACGAGTGAGCGGGGACAGCCTAGAGTTTTCTCATGGAACCAACCATTCTGCCTTTCTTTCCTAGAAGCTGAGCAAGGGTTTGGGGGTTTAGCTTAAGATGGTTCTGATTTGAAACCTCCATTAGAGGTAATTCAGACTGCTTGGCTTCACCACCCCACCCCACCCCACCCCACCCCACCCCACCCCACCCCACCCCCAGTTTGCCTTCACTTGCTTTGGAAAATGTTCCCACACGGTACCTTATACAGAGACCTCTCCGGTGGTAGACTCTTGTGGTTGCAAGGGAATGAAACCCAGCTCAGACTAGCTTAAGTAAAGCCGAGTTCTGTTCCACGTATTTGAAAGTCGGGAGGGTTGCATCCAGGGCATGCTCCCGCCTTCTCTTCAGCTCTTGGCTGCAGCTTCTTGACACGCAGGCTTCATTCTCAGACATGGTTTCCCACGAGACTGGGGCGATGCTCTGGGGAAACTCCCAGCCAGCTTTTCCTAAGAGTCATGCGGAGAGGGAGCAGAGTGGTGCCCTGTGTGAACACACCCCAGTTAGTCATTTGGCTGTTGCTGCAAATTTGAGTGCCTTCAGGTGGGGGTTCTTTTGAGTGTTGCTGCTGATGAACACTGTTGTGTAGTCTTTCTGTAGACCTGCACTATTGGGTGTACTCCTGGGGCCGGAGTCTCTGGGTCACAGGGTATCTGTGGAATGGTTTTCTGGAGTGGCTGGACTTCATTGCCACTCTCCTGCCAGCAGTGAATTGGAGTTCACGTCCTCTCCAACCTTCTCACACTAGGCCTGGTCATTGTTTAATACTAGGTGGGTTTGTCCTAGCTGGTTGTGCTCAGTGGTCAGAGTGTCAGCCCGAGGACTGAAGGGTCCTGGGTTGAATTCCAGCCAAGGGCATGTACCTCAGTTGCAGGCCCCATCCCCGGCCCTGATCGGGGTGAGTGCGGGAGGCAACCAATCCATGGTCTCTCTCACACCGATGTTTCTCTCTCTCTGAAAAGCAATGGAAAAAATATCCTGGGGTGAGGATTTAAAAAAAAACAGAAACACAAGGTAGGTTTACAGTTGTGAGTGCTTGAAACACAAGAGTTTATTCTTATATCATTACTTATTTATTATTGTATTATTTTCCATACAAACAACTGTAAACCTTTTGCCCCACCCTGTATATTAGCCCTTCTGGTATATTTTGGCCTAGGGGTATCCTATTTTGTGAAGTGCCTGTTCAAATCTCTTGCCCCCTTTAATTGGGTTGTCTGTCTTTTTCTTTTCCATTTGTATACAGTCTTTATATATTCTAGATGCAAGCCACTTGTTGGTTTTAACTCATGTCAGTTTCTTTTCTCACTCTGTGGCTGTTTCTTTCACTCTCCTTATGGTGCTTTTTGATGAGGAAGATCCTTTATGAGTTTTCTTCTTTGCATACCATTTTCCTTACATATGTTAAAGCAACATCTAGGAAAATGTGATTTCCTGTTTTTGTTGAGCAGATTGTATGGCTCTCTGCGGCTTTGTTCTGGCTTCAGCCAGCACATCTCCAGCTGGGAGCCCTGTGGTCTTTCCTCCTGAATTGCTTTTTTCTCATGATAAAGCAGAACTACCTTCCCTCACCTTTGCCTCTGGCTTACATGTTAGAGTCTGTTGTTGTTGTTTTTTTCTCTCTTCTTTTAAAAGACTCTAAGTCCCTGACTCTATGGACCTGTTTTAAGACTGTGGAGCCAGAGAATTCTGTGGTTTAAAGAAAAGCAACAGGCCAATCATGCATTCCCTTTAACTTTTTTCTCCTAACAATGGTAATATGATGGGTAGGCTTTGAAAAAGAAGAATTGAGGGTTAAAATGCACATAAATGAGAATCGTTTATTAAACAATAGTTCTGCGTATAATAGGTACTCATTATGAGCACTAGTCAATCTTTTGCTAAGCACTTTTCATAGATTACCTCATTTAGACTTGTAAAGTCTATGAAGTTGGCCCATTAACAACCTTATTTAATAGATTGGAAAAGCGAGGTTTTGTACCTCCAGGGTCACACAGTCAATAAATATTAGAGCCGAGATTCAAAGTGGGCTCTTTTGGACTCCAGAGGTTAGTGCTCTGTCAGACTGCTCTGCTGGCAAAGATGCATCTTTGCTTTTTGCAATTTGGATCAAGCCAATCAAACCACATTTCAGCTCTCCACCTACCAATTCAGTACTGATGAAAAATTGGGTATCTTCTCCTTTCCCAGTTCTGCATCTCAGAAATAAATCAGTGAGGCTGACTGTCTCCTTTTAAAGTTGTTCAATGACTCCTCATTCTGGAAGGCACTGCATCTTGTTCCCCTGGTGCCATCAGGAGGACTGAGAAGTTTTGGGTAAAATATGGTGGCTTCAATGCTTTGCAACAACTTGGTCTAGAATTATGTTTGTAAAAATTATGGTGTGTCCAGGTTTCCCTGTTCAGTGTAGTGGGATGTCCAAGCTGAGCAGCAAATCTAGGAGAGGTCAGTGACTAGAATCTCTGCTTCCAGATCCTTGCTCTACTCATTGGTTGGTGACCCTTGCTTTCTAGGCCACTGACCAAATCCTCACAGCTATGAGGGTGGGAATTGGCCCTGGCTGGGGAGATAGGACACTCACAAGGGAAGCGTTGAGTAGGATTCAGGACCCTGTGCTGGGCTCTTCATGTTGTGGGCAGTTTAATGTCAAGAGTTGGGACAAAGTTAGGGTGGGATATGTCCAAGGGTTCCTAAGTCTCTTAGATTCTTGGTTTATGGCTGGAAGGGAGTAACAGCTGCCATTACCTGTTCTTTCAAAGTGTCAGTATCACTGGGCCTTGAGTATTACAGTTTATCACAGTTGATTTAGAAAGCTACGTGTACATTGTGGAATTGTGTTCATGGAAGAACAAAATCATACAGAGGGTGGGGACTGGGCCTGGCTCCCTCTCGCTGGGTGACGGAGGCACCTTCAGTACTCTGGGGACCATAGCAGTGGTGAAATTCCTTCTCTCAGGGACTGACAGAGCTCAGTGCCTTGTCGTTCATGGGTGACTCTCGCCACTTTCCTTTCCTCCTTAACCAGAGAGCCCTGTCTTCTGTATTTTCACTTGACTACTGATTACCTCTTGCAAAGGGACTTCCCTTCACATTTCACGTGAAAATAGTATTTTCTCAATTTTATGGCTTGTGACTTCCATCCGCCCATTGCTTCTCTCCCCATGTAGGCACCGCCTAAAGCATAAACAGCTGTTTTCTGGGTAATTTTCCACATTGCCTTTTGAACAATTTAGCAGTCATGAAGGGCCCTGGGAATGATTGCCCTAGCCCGAACCAACCGTCCGTAGACATAACCGCAATGGCAGCATAAAGATTGGCTGTTTAGGGAGTTCAGAGCTTAGTAATTGCTGAGAGCAATTTGCTTTCTCTCCTCACTAGTGTCTGTCTAGAGACGAGAGCAGAATCTTTTAGGGGCATCTGAGAAAAATCTTGTCCTTAGAGTTGGAGGTGAAAAAGGGGGGAAAAAAGCAGTTTCTTTCACTGGTTAACTAGTCTCTAACAACTTAACTTTTTGCCCACTGAAGTCTCGGGAAGACAGTTATAATTGTATTTTTTTCCAGCTGGGTAGGATGGTGGAGAAAGGAAGTCTCATGGGTCCTCTTTCCCAGCGCTGTCTCCCGTGGAAGTGTCACCAGGCACTGAGGCAGGAGCTGGCCTCTGTGCTGTGGGACCTTCTGCAGCATGTGACTCAACTTGCCCCCTGCCAGTTATGACTGTGAAGGCTGCACCCAGGAGCTGGAGCGAGGGCCCAACACACCAGGGTGGTCTCAGGGCTGGGTCCCGCCCGTCTTCTGTGGGGAACTCTGGGTAGAAGCAGTTTGCATCACGACAGCTGGACAGCTGAGCAGTTTGCTTGTAAGTCTCCTGATGATTGGGTGGTGGGGGAGGGGTGATGGCCCTGGAGGCAGAGGTCAAGGGATCTGTGGTGGAGGAGCCCCAGAGCCCCTGAAGAGCAGTCACACTGGGTCTTACCCAGTTTCCTTTCAGGTTAAGAGTCTCTTTTTGTTGAGGCTGGAACCTGTACCATATAAACCCCAGGATGTTAGGGAAATTTGTTCACCAGGAGAGTCAGGAAGTATGCATTGAACTGAATAGAACTTGTGTAAATCTTCCTCTAAAATACCCATTTTCCACCATTGCCACCTTTTGGAATAATGAAGCCCATTAATTCACATAGCGTGTAAAACAGTGGTCTGTCTTTCTCCTACTGCAAAACTCTATCCTGAGAGCTGGGGGTGGTGGCCCGTTTGGTGTTCCTTAGTGCCTGAGGCTTGGTGCCTGGATTTCTGTCGCTGGCTTCCCTGCCACCTTCCTGCTCTGATTCTGCACACTTGACTCTGTTCTGTCTGTCCTCACTGTTCCAGGCTGCAGGCACACCTGGCTTTTGGTGAGGCTGCTCCTCCTGCATCCTGCCCCGCCTCCTGGAGGCACTCAGTGGGCCTGCTGCAGCCACCATGGGGAATTAGTGAGAAATGGAAGGAGGAGTCCCCTCTGGTGGGTGCAGCCCTGCTCTGGGGCATGGTTTGATGGATGCAGGGCACATGAAATTTTAGCCCCCCCCTCCCCCTTCCTGACCTGGCATTCTCGTATGGTGAGCAGCCTGTATAGCCATCCATGGTGACCCTGTGGACTCTCACATGTGAAGCCCATGACCAGGGCTCCATACACAACAGATATCCAACAAATACCAATTCCTTTTACATCCCTTCGTACCCATAATAGAAATTCACTCTCGGCTGAAGAGAGAGTTGCCAAGTTTAGAATGTTTTTGAGGCCATGAGATATAGTGGGAAGTGTGTGATCTTTGAAAACCAGTGGACCTAGGCTTAGATGCTGCCTGGTTTTGCACTTTGACACTTAAGCCAAGAGTGTGATCCCTAACATCTCAGCATCTCATTCCCATGGGGTGAGATGGGACTGCAAACAGCCTCTCTGCGTAGTGCAGTGGAGAGCCTGAGACGTGGTCTGCTTAGAGCAGGGCTGCAAACTCAGCCTGTGGGCCATGTCCAGCTGAGCTCAATCATTTGTAACATTCTGTACATTTTTAAAAGGAGGGGGCGGAGAATGGGTGACAGAGCCTGTATGTGGCCCATCATGCCAGAAATATTTACTCTTCGGCCCTTTATAGAAAAGTTTGCCAACCCCTGCTTAGTTCGGAGGGCTGAGCCCCACCTGGTACGGGGTAGCCAGTCTGCATATGGTTTTCCTTCTTCACCTCTTACAGCTTGTTCCCCAGGGCTCCTCCCGGCCTGAGCATTTGGTGCAAAAGGATCCTCTCATCAGGATCAGCCATGAAGGCTAAGGCGGCCTCCAGTGGAGACTAGTTCGGAATGGAAATCTGTAGCGGTCCTGTGCTTTACGACTTTTCCCCACCTTTCAGTATAAAGCTCACTGAGGGCCATGGTGCTTACGGTTCCCCAGGTGTGAGTAGCTTTTGATAATTTCTAATAAATCATTGTGTTTAAGCTGAGTATTGGTGGAACATTTTTCTGACAGTCCTTAAACCGGTTATTTATTTTCTTGGAGAAACGTAACCCAAAATGGCTTGGTAATGAGCTGCCGCTGCTGTTCTGGGACTTGTTCACATTATGGGAGGAAGGTTTATGTTCCCAGGTAGATGGAGTTGCGGGAGAGGTAAGAGTAATGTGGTCCTCTAAGGGCAGAGGCAGCGTGAACAAGCACAAAAGGTCTGGGGAGCCGTGGTTGAGGATGTGTTCATAACTTATTCAATATTTTCTCCAGTCGTACCGTTCAGGCATAATTGCTGTGTGGGAGAATGCAAGGGCCAGCAAGAAGGCAAGCAGGGACCGAAACCACATTTGCACCTGATTTAGTGCTGTGGCCCCGCATTTGTTACAGCGTGTGTGTGTGTGCGCGCGCGCGCGTGCTCTCGTGTGCTCTCACACAGCGAGAGCTGAGGGGCTGCCTGTGTCCTGCGTGGCTGTGGGCCCCGTTTGAGCTCATGCTGCTGCTGGGGGAGGAGGCACATTAGTCTGGATGACTCACAGGCCACACTGCAGACTGGTGCCCTTGGCAAGGTGGTCAGCAAGGTGGTCTCACTGAGGATGTGAGTGGCATCTTGTCTCATCGGTGAGACTCCTGCGTCATCCTCTGCTCTCCAGTCCACTCCACTCCAGCCACCACACAGAGGCCTGGCGTAAGAGCATTTTCCCTCTGGGATTTCACTTCCTCTCTCTCCTCTTTCCATACTCTGGCTTCACCTATATCTTAGCCTTAGAGCTCAGCTTCCCTGGGCATTGTCAAGGGTGGGCCTTTTTCTTCAAAAGAATGGAGTTACCAGTTGCCAGGAGAAGTAATAATCTCTTCACATACCAGGTCCCATTCAGCCAGCAGCTTTTCTGAGTCTACTGGTTGCTCAGGCCTGAGCCAGGTCCCACATAGCTCATCCTTTGGGAGCTGATGGTCTAGACCTTGGTGAGGTACTTTCCCAACTTGGATGCTGGGCAGTTATGGCATGAAAAAAGCCCCAGGCTCTGTGGTCAGACAGAGCTAGATTTGAATCCCTGCTTTGATGCTTTCTGCTGTGTGACCTGGAACAAGTTACATAACCTCCCTGAACCATAGTTGCCTCAATGGTAAAGTGTAGAGGATACTTCCATCCTTCCAAAGTCATTGTGATGATTATGAGGGATATTCATCATAGGGTTGAGCACACAGTGCTTGGCCAGTGGTAGATTTTCAAAAGACATTTGCTGCTTCCCATCTTAGATTGAACACAGGATTGAGTTGCTGTCCTTTGAACTCCCTTTAGAAAATGATGGGGTACCAGCACCTCCCTAAGACCCAAGTCCTTGCTCTGCTGCCCACTGAGTCCATTTTGGGTCCATAGTAGATCATCTCATATCTCCCATGTTCATTTGCCTGGTCACTGTCTTTTCCCTTCAAGACTATTTGCAGACTATTTTCATTCCCCTTCTCCCTCTCCACTAGTTTGGGATCCTCCTCACCTTGCATCCTTACCTGGACCCAGGCTGACAGGTACGTCATACATTCAGGGGTCAGCCAAGGCCCTCTCCCCTTTCTGTTGGCAGGATTTTGTCATCTCAGGCTTAGATTCCTTGTTGAAAGTGAGCGGCCTGGGAGCTGGAACAGTCATCTTTACTTGGCACTGAAGGAAGGATCCAGGAGGAAGTTTTGATAAGTGAGTGTAGGGGAGACAACCATGAAGGAGCAGAAGCCCTGCTGGGCAGTGGAGGCAGGAGGGGCAGCGTCTCTGAGGACAAGTCTTGCCTCAGAGCTACCCACATGTAGGGAACACTGAACCCGAAGAAAGGCAGCAGGTGCCTCAGTGAACCTAGGTTTAAGGTTAAGAACTGGCCCTTGCTTTCTTCCCTGGGGTCACCCACATCTGTAGAGAGCATTGCAACTGAATTCTGAAGTGGCTTTTCTAGAGGTTCTGCATTTATCCAGAGCATGAATGGTTGAAGGACCTAACATATCACCAGTTACTTCTTGGCGCTTCTCAGGGTGGCTCTAGTCCAAATTTCCTGGAACTTCGGAGACTTTCAGAAAGGAGGTAGATTCAGCCCAGCATTGCCTTGGTGCTTGGTCTGGCACTCGGCACTGCAGTCAAAGGTAGGCTGTAACACAGCATCTGAGAGGCTCTATCCCTGCCTGGCAGGGGCCAGGAGGATTAAGCTAGAGAGTTCCTCTGGCCCAAACTATTTTGGGAGCCCCCGTGAGGTGAAGCAGGGACTTCTAAAAAAAAAAAATTGATTTTATAGAGAGAGGGAGGGAGGGAGGGAGAGAGACAGAGAGAGAAAACATCGATTTGCTGCTTCATTTAGTATTTATGCATTCATTGGTTGCTTTTTGTATGTGCCCTGACCTGGGATTGAACCAGCACCCATGGCATATTGTGACAATGGTTTAACCAACTGAGCTACCCAGCCAGGGCCAGGAAGGGACCTTTAATGACTGACTTAGAACCTGGCGACTCTTCCCCAAGCAAACATGTGAATTCATATCACCTTATTATGAAGGCATCGGCTCCTTCCTGCTGAGTCTGTCCCCACTGATAATAGGAGTGTGGGTCCCACCAGGAGCTGGTGTAGATGCTGCCAGCCAGGACGCCCGCAGACGGCTGGATGGACTGCACTGGCAGCCGACAGATAATGGGAAATCCGTCACACACATGCTCTTGCTTGAAGCTCTGCATCACATGCGTTAAGCTGTGAGTAACGTGATTATTTAAGTGGCATTTTATTTACACTTTCACACAGAGCAGTGGCTGCTGCTTTTCCACAGCAGCCATCACCCAGGCTTGATTTCTTAAAAGTCTTTTCAGAGTCCGGATGGCAGCATTGCAAATACCCTAATCCAGAGGAAATGAGTGGTCTGTGTGTAAAACTCTGTCATCCGCTTAGAGCTGGAGATAAACAGAGGTCAGTTTAAAAATGCAGTTACCATATTTGCGGCATACGACATGCTGGGCATTTTGCGTATATGTCTCAAGTAATTCTCCCAGTAATCCCAGTAAAGTAGGCACCATTGCCCTCACACGACAGACGAGGAAACTGAGGCTCGCAGAGATCCAATTGCTTGCCCAAAATCACTTCAGCCACGGCAGTTCAGATGTTGAGGGAAGTTACCAGTTAAAACACTGCCACAGGCATTTATGTTTCTTTACGCTTCAGATTGGGAAGCAGAACCATTGATTTCAGCTCCAAGCTGGGTTAAGAACTGAGTTTTGTGAAAAGACAGTGTGAGAAATGGATGTAAGAGGCTTTGATGGGCAACACCAAAGTGACCCATGCAGTGTCGCTCCCAGATAATTCCAGCAGGCAGCCCTGACAAGGTGTCTGCAGTTCTAGCTGTGATTTGTGTGTCCTGCTGGTAAATCAGATGAGGTATCTGAGCCTCAGATGCCTTATTAAATGGAGCCACAATTTGGCTTTGTTGCCAGAGCTGTCACCACCTCGTGGGTAAATGTATGGTTTCCACTGTGAGCTCTGGGCCCTTCTCCTGCATGTTTCTGGCAGGGGCCATAGCTGTGCGCGGGTGAGTGAACTGAGGATCACCCCCTGCGTATTCCAGATCTTTCATTCCTTAATGGGGTGGCGGAAATGTCAGGACAAAAGGAACAATGAATGGTGACCCTGTGTGCCAGCCCAGAAACAGGCTAATAGTAATGGTTTGTGGTTCCATTCAGCTGCCTGGAAATGCTTCTAGCTGTTGTCCTAGGTCATGCTCAGAAGCTCTCCCTTTTTATGTCCCACCTGCTTCAGTCTACGCTGTTGGTGGACATGAATCTTTCACCGTGGATTTTGGTGCCCTGTAAGTTTGTGTAAAAACGATTTTACCTCTCTGGTCTGGTGTTTCCCTGATACAGTGTTAGGGTAATGCTGTATTCTTTTTCCCTATTTCATGACTTCGAATGAATGAATGTGTGAATGTAAGGGGATGAGTAAATAGATAACATACAAACACATGCAGTAATCCATGTTAATTTTTTAAAGATTGCAAAATAATAAAAAAGATAGAAGCAGGGAGAAAACGCTCATATTCCCCCAACTGTCGATAACCATTGTTACAATTTCGATTTTTCTGTAACCCTCTTCTGCACTGTTTTTCCTTTTTCCTTACATTGTTGGGTCAAGGGCAGTATTTAAGGATAATTGAGGTGCTTAGAAAATGTGGCCTTGCAACTGACTAAATGAGACCAGTTTTCGTGCACAGGCCCCACCCCTCTCCAGGCAGCCGCCTTGCCCTGGCTCCATGTGTGTTGGTGGCCATGGCAGCTCACTTTGCTCTCTGTGGGCTCCAAGGAGGTGGCTCTGGGTGCCGAGAGGGTGTGGCTACGGAGTGGATGAAGCAGTCACTTAGGCATCTTTGGTTCTCTTTATACTTCTTGATTTTCTGTTTCCTTCCCATGTTTTTGTATGTGGCTTTCTTCTAGAAGTCTCTAACGCTTATGAGAAGGTAATTTGATCTTAGGAAGTTTTTCGAAGAAATTCACTCTTAGTAGCTCCGGGCATCATATGAAAACACCCAGCTGGACTCTCTTTAATGTTCGTTAGGGTTTTTGTTGTTGTTGTTTTTAAATATGTCTTTGATTTCAGAGAGAGAAAGGGAGAGGGAGAGAGAGAAACATCAATGAGGAGAGAGAGTCATTGATCCCACACGCCCCCTGCTGGGGATCGAGCCCGCAGCCCAAGCATGTGCCCTGACCGGGAATCAAACCGCGATCTCCTAGATCATAGGTCAATGCTCAGCCATGGAGCAACACCGGCTGGGCATTTGTAGGTTATTTAATAGGAAAGGGGCATAAAGACCTAGGACCTAATTACTGTTTGTGTTCCTATTAGGTGCTCACATTTAAGGCAAAAGCAGCTCATTGCTTCTATCTACCTTGGATTCTTCTAGTACATTCTAGTCCTTGCTAGTCTGTGAAAATCGCTCCCACTTTATTTACACAGAGCTTTCCGGCACATTTAATTTATTATTTGACATATTTAGAGTCATTGAATTTTAGAGCTGGCAGGGACTTGCGTTATTATTAACATTCCTGTTATTCCCCCAAATAATAAATGGAAAGAAAGTGTAACAATAAAAGTATTACATGGCTTCTGCTGGCTGTGTGCTCCTCCACAGGAAGGAAATACATCCTTCTTCATGTGTATTTTGTTACCATATAAATGATCTCACCTGATAATTTTGCTCTGTGGAGTTTTGATTTTAAATGATGGATTCCAGGGAACCATGGTTGTTTATCTCCTCTCCCTACACCTGTTCCCTGCAAACAGGAATGGGACCTTTCAAAGGCCCAGTGAGAACAAGAGGCGATTAGTTGTTATCACTGACTGGGTGTTGGGAGGGGACCTCCAGGGTCCGGCTTTCCAGGCCCGGTCACATGGCATGGCCGTCGTTCTCAGGGAGCTCCCCTCCAAAGTGAAAGATGTTTAATTGTTTAACGAAGCAAAGGTGTAGCAAGCTGGCAATATGCCGCTGCAGGACGGAGAGAGGGACAGAGACAGACAAACAGACTAGCTGGTTCCACTTGTGGTCTGTAATGACTCACATATGTCCTTTATAGGTGGCATGGCAACTCCTGCTGATGGGGTCTCATTCCTGGGATGTCACTCACGCATCAGTGTGGCTCCTGCAGATGGTGTCATTGCTCAGCCTTCTAGCTAGAGCAGGCAGATTGTAATGATGCCAATGACTAGCCACAGTAGCTGCAGAGCTTCCTAGTCCCAAAGCAAAGTGCAGACTGAGTGCTGTGGTCATGGGGCGTTTGGAAGACTCTGAGCAAAGCTGGCAGGTGTTGCCGGTTGTCTTGTCTCTGTGGCTGCACCTGGACCCAGGCTTCATTGCTTTTGGCTTGAGCTGAGGGCTGTCCCAGCAAAGACTGGGCTCACATGCTGCATGTGCTGGTTCTTCCGCCTGCAGGGCCCTGTCCCTGCCACCACATATTCCTGGCCTGGAAAACTCCCTGTTTGTCAGGACCCAGCTTGAGTGCTACTTTCTCAGTAGAGTCTGCTGTGGTTTTCAGGAGTAGTCGGTGGCTTCCTCCTCTGTGTTCCTGTAACTTTTATTTTTGTAATGACCACATCACCAAGTGGTATTATGCTTCATCGACTTACATTCCTGGGCCTCTCTCCCCTAGTCAGAGTGTGGGCTTCCAGAGCGTAAGGAAGGGTGCTGCTCGTATCTTGGTCCAGCACGAGGGCAGATATAGCAAACTCTCTTTTGGTGATTACTATGCATACGTAGCCTGAGCTTCTTCACTGGTGTCCATAGCTGCATGTGGCTCCTTCTAATCTTTGCCACACTCAGAGAGGTCACATGGTTCAGAAAATACCAGTCGATGGTGTCAGCCTCCAAGTAAGCCCTCCAATGACTCCTCAGCGCTCGTAGGTAAGTCCGCCTGGCTCATCATTACTGAGGTCCTCAGGCCTCTTGGCAGCTTCAACCTTGCGCGCTCTCTGGGAGCCCCAGGCCCTAAATGACCACGGCCATGTTGTAGAAATTCCCTTGGAGGGGCATGGACAGCCAGACACTCTTAGAGTAGACTCATTCATGGGTCCACTGGTAGTAGGGGCTGAACCACCCCTAGGAGATTCATACACATTGCTCTTTGAGTGAAGACAGTTCTCCCGCTCCTCTGGGCTCTCCGTCTTGTCACATGACATAAGGGACAGGTGAGCAAGTTCCCAAGTGCGGAGCCTTGTGGTTGCCTCTCCAGGTCTCCTGAGTCTACCAGGCATCTCTTTGGCAGTGCTGGGTGGGAGAGACTATGTTATGTCAATCACTGAGTTCATAAATGTGTGTGGAGTGAGAGGAAGGGTAGTTTGTCTCCATGGCCCAGTGTTCATTGGCCCAGCAGCCTTTGGGTGTGTGGGTCCTGTGGAAAGGGTTCAGTCACCCTCAGGGGAGTGTTCCACCCCTGTGACGAGCTCTGGTTTTTGCCATGGCTGTGCCTCTGAGAGAGGATGCCCTCTCTTCTCCATGGGAGCCTTGCTGGTGATTGTAGAGGTAGATTGTGCTAGGGAGTGTTCTCTGCACCAGCTACCTCTTACTGTGGGGGAAATGTCACCTCAGAAATTACAAATTTCAGATGAGCACTTTCCTATCCTGACTGTGACACCATTGGTTTAAAGCTGACAAAAGACCTTGAGCAGATTTAATATGAGAGCATCTGCAATGTGAGTGGTCCAATGGTCCAAGCCTCAGGATACAGAGGAGGGCGGGCAGGGTGGCTGCTAGGACACTTTTGGGGACATAGTGAAGCGAGTCTTTATTGCTGCCCTTCCCAGATGTTCCCTCGAAGAGAAGAGGCTGAATGACAGAGCTGGGAGGGACTGTAGCAGGCCTAGCTGTGCAGCTAATGAAAATTTCATGCAAAGTCTGTGGCTGTAGGTTCCCAGAGCGGTGGCTGGTGCCAACGCCACCACTTCCCCCATGCTGCGTCTTGATGGAAGCTCCACTTTGAACTGGGCCTCAGGGAGTGCTCGTGGCAGACGGGTGAGTGCTCAGCCCAGAGCACACAAAGGCAGAGGGCTCCTGAGGCTGATGGCCATGGTTCTGAAGCCCAGGAAGTCGCCCAGGGTCCTGGTGGATCAGAGAGTCAGGGTGTCCTGCCTGCTTTCCTAGAACCAGGCGTGTGACAGACAGTTTAGATGTTTAGTCTCACACAGACTGAGGCAGGTGTTGCTATCCCCCGTTTCACAGATCAGAAAGCTGAGGTGAGACACGCTAAGTCAGGGTGGTGGTAGAGAGGGCCTCTGGGGCAGACTCTGGTGTGCGTACTTATCTCCTGTCCCTTGGTATCCCCTGCCAGCCTCATCACAGGGCAACTGGCCCATGTCTCCTCTTGCATCAGATTTCAGCTCAGCTGTGGTGAGCCAGGTCCTAAAGCCTGCTCATTCCTTAGGGGACCGAGGGTCTTGGTGCGTGTAGGGCGAGGATGTTGGGCTGAGGTCCACCGGTGCTCCTCCTGCACAGCTTGGTCGATTCCTCCAAGACCTTCCAGTGTCATCCCCGCTGGTCCCAGGTTCTGGTTACGGCCCCACTTGATGTCACTCTACGGGAGTTGACCATTTCACTTTTCTCAGAAACCTCTTGGTCACAGAGAACTAAGGTTTTCAGTCAAAGGGGAAGTAGTTGGGGAGTTGCAGCCTCAGACACTGGCATGGAGAAGCAGCAGAGGTTGAGCTGGTTTTCTGTGTGCATTCAGTGCTAGGCGCTCTGCGTACCTGTTCAGAAACGGGCACCGTGCTGGGTCCTGGGCTCTGGCGGTGAAGATGCCCAGCCCCTGGCCTTCTGTGGTTGAGTTACAGGAGTAGCTATCCCCAAAATGTGGGGGGGTCAGGGATTTGTGGGGAAATCACAGGGGGCTGAGGACAGCGCAGCAGAGCCGCCTCAGGTGTGCAGGGAGTGGGAACGGGGAGCGCTGCCCCTGAGAAGCGTTGTCAAAACTGGGATTTGGTAGAACAGTAAGTGTTTACCAAACGAGGGTGAGGAAGGGAGATTCAGACAGAGGAGGGGCCGCATGGGCCAGGCTTCAGAGGTCCAAGGGAGCATGGCTCCTGTAAGGTCAAGAAGTAGTTTGTTTACAGCTGGAATGAAGCCTGCAGGCGGGCATGTGGCCTCAGGGACAGTGGAAGACTGAGCAGAGACTCTGCCTCTCAGGGTCCTGGGAGCCGCTACTGGGCTTGGCCTTAGTCTGGAAGCTGGGGAGACAACTCGAGTATGGGGGAGGTGATGTGATGTGGCCAGTGTCACTGTACGAGCAGCCTTGTGAAAAGCCCAGGCAGGGCTAGAGGGAGGCAGAGGCTGGTTGGGGCACATGGCACTGACCTGAGGGGAAGCTGTGGAGGCCTGAACTGAGGGAGGGGCTATGTGGATACAAACCAGTGGGAGACAGATGTGAGAGGTCCAGGAGGGAGAGGGAGAGGACTTGGTCATTGTGAGTGGCAGAGGGAAAGAAGAGGGAGGACACCAGCCCAAGACATGGGTTCTTGCTAGGCAGCTGGGTGGACTGAGCTGGGCAAGCCTCGGGGGGCAGACCTGGGCGTGGAAGATGGATATAGCCCCGGAAAGCTCCCGAAGCTGGAGGAGAAGGCCTCTGATGGGCTGCAGCTGGTTTACTGTTTGTAGTGAATCTGACTGTCCCCGGGGTCACTGTGACTGGGTGAGTGTGTGGTTTCCTTTAGCCCGTGGGGCTACACATTAAAATCTTTTGGGGAGCTTTACAAACCCCATATGGACGTCACAGCCAGACCACTGAGCCAGCATCCCCTGGGCGGGGCCTTCGTGGTTGATAAGCTCCACAGTGACCCCAGTGATAGCCAAGGATGAGAACCACTGATCCCCACAGTGGCTGCACTCCCAGCCTCCTGTGCAGGGTGAGCAGGGAGGAGAGGAGGCGACAGCTGAGAGCTGGTGCTTTATGCTCTGAAAGGTGGCAGCCGGGTGTTAGTAGAGGCCTGTTGCATAGGGGATGGCAGGAGTGGCATTCTCAGGAAGATGGTAGGACCAGTTAATTTGGAATTTGTGATACTGGGATAAGGCTGGGCTCTGGCCAGTAGAATTTGTATTTTCTGTGAAGTAAAGGTTTACAAGATGGCAAGGGTGCCAATGAGATGGGCTCTTTTGGGATTCCTCCATCTGGTTTCTACATGTACATTAATGATTATGTAGAAATTTTGCCTGTTCAGAGCAGGCCCAGTCCCCTTAATAGGGTGTAGTCATAATTGATATTTTTGTAATATGTAATATCTAGCAATGGTTCAAAACACCTCACTGGATGTACAAAATAGCTCTGTGGTATAAATATTACCTGTTTTTAATAGACAGGGCCACTCAGTATTACAGAGTGGGAACCTAGCCTTTAAACAGAGACATGCCTGCAACTCAAATTTTCAAATTTCATTGAATTTTTTCCAAAGCTACTCTTCCTATGTGAGACGAATACACTTACATGCATTTAAACTATTTCATAATTATTTTTCCCAGGTGCAATTGGTCTCCTTTCACTCGGGCCTACTTGAAAAGGTTCAAATGCACAAGAAGTCACATTATTGAAATTTTAAACGCGTCATTTCTACAGAGCCTATTTCAGTGTTCCTGGGACATCTCAGTACCATAAACCCCTGGAGGTGGATGCAAAAGTGTACAACTTTTATTTATTGAGTAACTCTGTGTGTTTGATCCTGTACCAGGCACTTTGCCACATCATCACAACATTGTGACTCATCCTTCAATGTGGGATAAGGGAACTGCTGCTCCACGCAGCTGGTGAGCGCCAGAAGCAAAACTTGAACCCCTACCTGCTCCTGTGCTTTTGATTCCACGGTGCTGGCTGCTTCCTCCCTGGGTACTAAAAGGCTGCTCCTCATTAGCGCAGATGTTTCAGGAATTTTGCTAATGAGGTCAAGGGCATAGGTGGCTTTCAGTCTGGGGACACATCCTTGTCTGGGTCAGTGGAGAGCTTACCCCCACTCATATTCCCAGGAGAAGAAGCCTCATGCAGAGCCTATCTGGGGAAGAAAACTCACACTCAGTTTTTCTCTTTGAACAGAGAACAAGTCAGTGGGTCACTCCCTCCACCCCCATTGTGATGGACAGACAGGAAGTACCGCGAAAGGAGAGCTCTTTAGGTCTTTGCAATGATTATAATCTTTAAATTCACTGGAGGTGCCATGACAGCCTCATTCATTTACGTATTTCTGAGACCACAAATCCATGTCTTTCTCAGTTTTAGACCCCTTGGAGCCAAAAGGCAAAATAATTCCTTTGCCAAGATGTAGAAGGTCTATTACTCTTGGTCTCTGATGTCATTTCGGGGTTTTTATTGAATGTCACCCTGTGTAACAGGAAGCTGTTCATTTGAAACTCTCAGAGATAGTAATCATGGATTTGATCATAATTTTGGTAGCTGTTTCATGGTGATGACACAGATCCCCAGAGTACACTCAGATTTCTCCCCGCTTCCAGCCTTCTACCCTCTGATCTAATGTCCTTTCCCAGGAACTTAAGGAATGATGGGACCTTTTCAAGGGTATGACAGTGACTTAACGGGAAATATCTGCCTTTGACCTGTCTAATGTTAAAATAATATGACAATTTGATGCAATTATAAGAAATGTTTACATTGCTTCCTGTTGTTTGATGTGATTCTTTTATTTTTTTTCTCATTTATAATGCTTTCGTATTCAGGAAGTTGAGGTAGGTTTCTTGACTTTTCAATTGTATGTGGGCATAGCATCAAATTGGTTGCCAAATAAAATGTAAATTTTATTCTAAATCCTAAATCTCAGTGGTAAATATTTGTTTTAGTTCACTGAGCCAGCACTGCATGTATTTATTTTTTGCTGGTGTGTCCAGGGGATGCAATTTATCAAATGCATATAAACAGTCCATTTGCCGCTTTATCTTTTCTCATTAGTTACAGTACAAGTATGATTGTCAGTTATTATCCGTGTTTTACTGGCGGGTTATTTATTGAAAGAGCAGAGCAACTGACATTGTTATTTTCTGAATCAGTTTGTCTGAGGCCTGCAGGACTTTATACCAAATGTCAGACCAATTTATCACAGAATCGCTCTATTCAGGAAGAAAACGACTTAGGGTGTACGTACAAACACATACCCACCTGTGTTTACACACATACCAGCAACAGTTAGGGGCTTTCCCAGGGATACATAGATGCTAAAGCTGGAACAGCTTACTTATATTTTATACAATTCGGCCAGGACTTGCTGTGCTTATCATTCCTGATCGAGACAGATGAGGCCCCCATTTATTTTCTAGGCTGGCATTTTGCATTATCTCAGGTAATCTTCAGGTGAAATTGCAGGGTTCAAAAAACTTAGCTAAAATATTTATGAAGGAGAAATGATCTGCTTCATGTGAGCTAAGTGTCTTCGGTTTGTAGGACGTGAAGGTGTAAGGTAGATGGTATATTACATCACCTGCAGAGGCAAGAGTAAAGCAGCTGGACTTCAAAAGTGACTTCCGTTTGCTTCTGCCTCCCCATCTCTTCCTCGGAGTCTGCTCTGACAGTCTCCCGAGTGGCTATAAGCACCTCTAGGAAGGCAAAGCCCTGGGGAATGTTCGAACTAAATTGCATCAGCCATTCTGGGGCTGTGAGACATGGAAGAAAAATTCAAGTTCCCTCTCAAAAGGTGCTGAGACCATAGACTTTCCATTTGGTCATGAGCATCCATGACAAAGGAACTAATCACCCAAATTATAGCAGGAATGTTTTTGCTTCCTTTCATGGTAGGGAGGCTTAAAAGGTTTTATTGCAAGATGCTTTATAGAGCAGAATGTTCTTTGGCATATATGAATATATGTACATATATTTATTAAATTATCTATGATAAACATTCTTATTAATATCTATTATATATAATAATATACAATGTTTTATATATGTATATATTTTAAACAGATTTCCTTTCCATGAATGCTTATCAAAATGTATTATCTCTAAAGTAGTTGAACACCCAGAGTTACTCGGTCCCAATAATTTCACAGGGTCCAGTACTATGTTAGCACTATGTTAGCATGATATTTATTTAGTGAGATAAATGGAAAAATATGGTTTTATCTGTATTGATCACTTGTGAAAGATTAACAGAAAAATTGGGGCCATGATCATTCCCAGTCTTCTACTACCATTCTTCTACTACCAGCACTTTTCCTTTTCTCCCATCCTAGACATGTAATGATTTGTCACTTTCTTGCTGTGGCCTTTATACTTGTTTTTAAAAAAATTATTGATTGATTTGAGAGAGAGATTGATTTGTTGTTCCACTCATTTATGCATTCATTGTTTGAATCATGTATGTGCCCTGCCAGAGATCGAACCCACAACCTTGTCATACCAGACGATGCTCCAGCCAACTGAGCCACCTGGCCAGGGCCTTCATGCTGACTTTTTCTGCCTTCTTACTATGACTTTATGTTGCCCTGGGATATCTCATGATTCATACATAAGTCAACATGCTCCAATTTGAGACTGCTTAAATTTATAGGTTCTATCAGATTTTACCGGTTGGGTAATTTCCGTTGATGCAGTGACAGTGGAGCCCGCTTTTCCTCATGTGGGTCGGATTTGGAGGAAGGCTGCTCTGCCCTGCCCAGCGGAGGCCGGACGCAATGACACTGCGGCGAGGCCCACACAATGCACACGTGCAGCCGTGCTGCCATCCTGCATCCCTCAGCCTGCATCACACACTAATCGGAGTAATTGAATTTAATGAATAGCTATATTCAGATCTGCATCTTTCTATTTAGGTTTATATTTTAAAAATCAACTGTTGCCGAGGTCCTTGCAAGTCATTTTAAAAAGCTTCATCCCTAGATGATAAAATTACCAGTTGAGAGGCCAACTCAGACAGATACACATCTCCTGGTGAGTTTGATCTAACACATCTGATGGGCTTTTTAGCACAGTCTGAATTTTAACAGGCTGCACCATTATAGCGTTAGAAGGGAGTTCAGAGGCCAGGGTTCCTTAAGTCCTGCACTTTTCTGGGATCTGGGCGGACTTTGGGGTCCGTACAGCAGGAACACACTTTGATACAATGCAGCATTGAGGTGGTGTGCGGACAGGCACACTGCTTCCCAGGGCCACAGGCTGCTGTCCTTAAGTCCTTTGAGTATCCTATTGTTAAGTGGGACTCAGGGATGAGCACGTTCCCAGGAGGTGAAGCCCTGGAAGAGGAATTCTTTTATTTTTGGCCTTTTCCACATGGGTTTGGATGCTTCCTCCCCAGAAATGCCCCGATGTAGAGTGAATTGATGGATATGGCCCGGCCTGCTTGGACTTGCCCTATGTGCAGGCCAGTCAGACCAGCTAGTACAGTGAGGAAGGTGATCCACTTGTCTGGGCATCTCTCTGCAGAATGCCTACTAGGGAGCCCCCTTCCCCATCTCATTGACCATCCCCCAAGGGGGCTCTGGTACCCAGAGTGCTTCCCTCATGCTCACGATCACGGCTCCTGATACAGGGCTTCTCTCTCAGCTGTAGCGGAAGCAGTTCCACTGAAGGTTTTATCAGCTCCTGGCTCATTGGTTTTTGATTTGGCAATCCACCTTCCTATGGCAGAGCAAAAGCAGTCAGATGCAAGGAATCACCTTCTCCCCTGCTTGGCCTTGCTGAGCAAGGGGCTGTTTGAAGGACTCGTTTTGCATAATGAGCTTTCACTTAAGGTGTACTTTCACATTTTGGCAGCAATTAGGCAGTGTTACTACATTTCAATGGGTTTCAAATGCTGTAATGCAGATGTCTGCTTTTAGAGGCTTTATATTTAAAACTATGACTTTCCCCCAAGAAATTTGTAAAAATGGCAAATATAGTTAACCTGGAAAAGTGACAAGGTCCAGAAGCATGCTTCAAATTCCATCCAAGTTATAAAGTAGTTGAAATCATTAGGGAATATTCAGTTCTTGACACTTTCTCAAACCTTTCTTTGACATCAAAGAGAATGTGACATGCGGCGGACACACACCCTGAGTTCCCAAGGACTTCCTGGTATTAGAACAGCGTATTCGAGGAGAAAGCATTTCACAGATTCCACACTGCCATTGGACACCACACCGTCCTCTGGACATGAAGAGGGCATTGATGGACCACAGTCAGAAAGATGGACATTTTGTTATTTTTGTCCTAAGTGGTGAAGATGAGTTCATTTTGGGTTGTCTTTTCTCTTGACCTTGTGAGCAGCAGAATGTGTTGGCACCATGCTTGCATCTAGAGCTCAGAGCACACTGGCCTGCAAACTGAGAAATTAGGTGCTAAATTTCCCACCTGCCATCCATCCAGTCCTTAACTTAGAATCATTTAACACTGGCTGCTGAGTCTCAAACCACATAGTTCCAAAGATTCAGAATCAGAGGTGGAGAGAGATGTGGCAGCGGGATTGTTTTAAGCTTTCTCAGTGATGTGTCAGGGTGCGGCCCGAGAGGCTTCCTGACCAGATGGGTGAGATGGCCAGTGATGCCACAAAACAAAGAGCAAAGGGGACCAATTCCTTGGAATTAAAATAATTTAATGGCGAGTCACCAGGATCCCAAGGAACCTGTTCATGTTTATTCATGCTCTGGAAAATGGAATCATTGCCCATGAAGCAGTATGTTCTGGTTTTACTCTAAATCCAGTTTCCTAAAATCTATTTAAGGGCTTAGGTGAACTCAACGAGGATCTAATAAAGCCAGGTAATTGCACAGCACAGAGGCCGATAACATTCACAGGAAATCGTGTCGGCGGAGATAAACTGCAGCAGGAGACAGCATGGACAATAATTTAAACTAATTGTGCACTTTGATATAAATTAACTTCTCTGGAAGAGAAATTGGGGCCTCATTTTGGACCACTTTCTGAAACTGTCTGCAGCACTCAGAGTACCTGCCATAAACACATAGGGCAAATAATTTGGGTACAGTCAAGAGGAAATTAACCGAAGAGGGGCACATGCCTTAACAATGGTGTGAGGATCATGTACAAGGGGGGAGCCTCTGCACCTTAAGAACTTTAGTTTGCTTACACCTTGGAGGTGGTGAGTGCTGGGGGTTGGAGAGAGACTAGACAGCGGTGGTTGGGAAGGAAAGGGTTATTAGAGGTGGGGAAGAGATTAAATGTAGATATGAAGAGGTGAGTGACCCAGACCTTTGCATTTTAAAGTAATTAAGTGTCTAGCCTCAGAGCACAAACTGACGCCAGCTGCTGCAAGGAACACATGGTTATGAGTCAGCCAGATTGGCCAGCCTTTGTTTTTTTATCTTGACACTCAGAACAAATGGTGGTGTTAAGCTACATGTATGCCTGTGGTTAATTCTAGCATTTGAATGGCTGTTTCTGTGTTTTGTGAGGGCTGCAAAACTGGAACTGTGCACAGGCTACAGGTCTCCTTGTAAAAGAAATGTTGACAGTTGAATTATCAACTCTTACAAACAAAGAGGCTTGGTGGTCAGCGCGAGCAGCCAGGCCTCACCTGCAGTGTAATTGAAGCAAACGCACCTTGCGCTTTCAGAAGGTGTCTTGGTGTATCTGCCAGTTTGAGGAGAGTGTTGCTGCTTCCACAGGAGGCTGAAATGCTTTTACTCTTCATGGGGTTGTATCCATAAGGTTTGAAAGACAAGAATTGGAAAAGTAAATTGATATCATTGATTGCATGTTAATGTCTGTTTGGGGAAAGGCATCTAAGCCATTCTGGTTTTCCTTTGTTTTGGGAGGTGGGAGAAAGGCAACTTTTTATGCAGTTATGTGAGAAGCTTCCTGAAACCTGACCTTTGTTTTCTGTTTTTGTTCCTTATATAGGATGATTATTTCAGAAACTGGAATCCCAACAAGCCCTTTGACCAAGGTAAAGGATGCGCTGTCTTGCTGTCTGTGTCGTGGGAACGCTGTCTCATTTCTCTTTCCTTGCATGCCGAGGGACGGTTCCCACCCTGGCCAGCTAGCTGTCTTATTTTACTAACTTGGGGAACTCAATTGACTGGGGTGACCGAAATTGTTTTATCCTATTGGTTATTTGTTTGCGATTGCCTAAAACAGATTAAGAAAGAAATTGTGATGGAATTGACCACAATAATCATTGGTTCCTTTTGTTAAAAACAAAACAAGAAGTAAAATGGTTGTCAGACGAACCTGGTGCATTGTTGGGCTGAATCCAGTGATTTCATTCATGGGAGAGACTGTGCCTGAAGACGCTGTCTAACTTATAGGAGCCATAAAAATGAAACTTGCCGTCTAGAAACAAGTTAATCCCTAGAGGCTTTTAATGGCACTAATGTTTTTATTTTTAAAGTAACTTCCCCATGGTTTCTGAATAGAAGCCTGTTTGAGAGTGGGCTCACTGACCACTTGGGTTTAAGCCTGGCCCTCAGAGGGCTTTTCCACTCACCATAAAGCCAGCCTCCCGATGGCCATCGTAGTCACCACCGTGTCCTCCTGGGGGTTAGTGGAGACACAGTGAGGACTGCCGGGAATCACGCACCTGTTCCTATCATTCCACCTGTGGCTGCTGCTGGCACATACCTTGCTTGCCAAAAACGATGGTAGGTGGTACTTTAAGTATGTATATATAATTGATGCTGAAACTTGGAGGAAAAATGTAACAACCAGGCCTCAAAGGTTCACTCTTCTTAGGATGAGCTTCATTTCTGTAGCTTGTGTATTTGATGTGATCATGATGGTCAGTGTGACACAAAGAATTCAAGGACAGCAGTGACATGTAACAGGGTAGAAGGCTAGGTTCTGAGGATCAAGCAAAAGGCTGTGGTCTCCACCTCGGAGGAGCTCAGTCAACAGTCTGTTGTTACTAGCTGTGATGTAGGTTGGTGTGGGGGGCACCGAGTCCATAGGTGGGGGACTTAGCCTGTGCGGGTGTGTGAAGGGAGCAGGTAACAAGGAAGACTTTCTTTGGAGGACCTGTCTGGGCTCATACATATCTTAGCAGCCTCCAGTGGCCTCACTCCTTTCACCCTTAGCAGTGACTGAACCATCACAGTAAATCACATTAGAGCATATGAAGGTATTTGTAATTTAGTTTAGAAATTGTCCATCAAAAATGGTCAACATTTCTAAAAAATTTCCATTGAAAGGAAGTACCTTTATTTTGGAAGAACACCCAGATGCAGAGCAGCATATTTATTATCTGTGTCTGAAGAACACGCCCCTCTATGCACATCCCTACCAGGAGTTTGCTTACGGAGGTCCCTCGACTGACAGTGGCAGTGAACCAGAAATAGGTTCCTGTCCTGTAAGGATCAATATTGCCTAAATAACTGCCAGGTTTACACTTTCCCAAGGCTTGCAAACAAACACAAAAACTCTACCCAGGGAATATACTAACACATTGGAAAGGTAATATGTGAAGGTGGGCATCCTTTGCCCCTTGGGATAGAAATGATGGCTTCCCTTGATTCGGGGGTTAACACAGAAGCCAAGCACCCACAAGAACAGGGTATTTAAATCTGTTTAACCAAAAAGACCCAAGAATGATGGCTGCTATTTCCAGCAGGGCCCTGCCCCCTGCTCCTGCTTTTGCCAGCTTTGCAGGCTCGAGAGCTGGATCTGCTAATATAAATGCTCCCAGAAAAACTCATGACTTTATGGGGCATAATTGAGGACTTCAGCTGAGAAGCACCACTTCGTACCTCAGGTGGAGCTGCTGTTGGCTCTTTATGTACAGAGCCATAGGGAGAGGAGGTAGATCTGAGAATAGCCCTCACTTAAAATATCAGCTACAGCAGATGTCATCAATTACATTGTGTGCTGCTCAATAAAAATGGGAGGTTACTCTCTCAGAGCTGACACCACTTGCTGAAATATAAACCACAGGCATGGAAGATGTGGAGCATTTCATCTTCCAGAAAATAGGAGCATTGCTGGACTCCAGTGGAAGCCGTCAGCTGCCAAGAGGTCAGTTCCCCTCCTCGGCTGAAAGAGACTCAAACGTGGTTAAGGTGGTTTTGTGGTTGGGGAAGACTTTCAGTTTGTAGAAATGGAACTTGCTGGAAAGCATTTCAGAGTTTCAGATGACAAATGTGGGCTGGGATGGAAGGGGAAGGGGCCTCATGATGGAGGTGGGTGTGGAGTGGGCTTGAAATGAAAGGGGAGCAAAAGGGAAGGAAGACTGTGTGGGGAACTCTGGCGGAGTGTGGTCAGAAAGGTGAAGTTGAGGTAGGTTGTGAAGGACACACCAATCCCTGAAATCTGAACTTGTTTTATTGGCACTGGGAAGCCATAGAATGTTTGTGAGTGGAGGAGTGGCATGATGAGGGCAATATTTTGGATGACTTAGTGTGGTGACTTAAGAGCTGTGATTAGGAACTCAAGACATACCTGCCAAATGATGTCCCTCCCGCAGGACTCTTAGGTAACTTCTCCACTGCATTGTTCATTACCTCAGAATTTGGTTTATTAAACCAAGGTCGTCCGACTTGCCTTTTGGTTTTCAGGTTGGCCTCTGAAATGCCCATGCAGCTCCTGGTTGTCTTAGGTGTTGGTGTGAATAGTTAGGACCCTCATAGAACTAGTATTCAAGAAGATTTGACTTTGGGTGGTGGGCAACGCAGTGCAATATACAGATGATGTATCATAGAATTGTACACTGGAAACCCCTATAATTTTATTAATCGGTATCTCCCCAGTACATTTAATAAAAAAAGAAAGCTACCTGTAATTGTTCCCTCTACTTGAGGATATTTACTGAACTCTGAACAACAGGGCTGCATAGAATGAGCACTTACCATGTAATTGACTCCAAGGCAGGTAGCAGAAAAGTGCCTCACCTGCCAGGCGCCTTCCAGAGACTGCAAATGTCTGTAAGTTATCTTTAAGGAAATCACTGCTTCTGGCAGTGGCCTGGAAGAGCCATCAACTCGGGCTTTTCTAAGAAGAATTCTTTCTGAGATTCGGGTAGAGTAGGATATCCTTTTTGATTGTAATGATTTGATGCCAAATCTCACAGAAGGGACAGAGAGGAGTTGGGAATTGAAGGGAACATTGAACTCAGGTGAGAACTTCCTTTGTGAGATCCACAAAGACAGGCCCTGCAGAGAGTTGGGAGGGCTGCAGTTTGAGAGGGCAGCGGGCCAGTGCGAGCGCTTTCCTGTCTCTTATGGGCAGGAGCAGTGGAAGCGGGTGTTAAGCAGATACAAGGCTTTTGCTTCTAGAAGTGGCATCTGGTCCAGCAAGATGCTTCCGGAAAAAAAGCCCCTAGTCAAGTAAGTGTGGGACCTACCCCTACCCTGTTCTTCCCATGGAGACTCACAGTGCTCGTTAGCAATTCAAAAGCTCCAAGACGTTTTTTAGTAAAAAAGCCCATTTAACTTACCATTTTCCAAATTTGCCTTTGACCACATGTTGCTGTTTTTTCACTCCACACCTCTCGGGTACCCAGAGAAATCAGTGTATTCGGTGGGATACACTTTGTTAAATGCGGGCTGGGGTCTTGGGCTTTGCAGCCAGATTCTCCAAGTTCAGAACTTGGCTCTGCCAGTGACTAGCTGTGTGATTCTAGGCAAGTTGCTTAACTTCTCTGGTTCTAAGCCTTCCCATCTGGAAATGGCAACAACAAAAGTATGAGAGGATTAAATGAGTTAGTATGCCTGGCATATAGGAAGGGCTCGATAAGTGGTGTTGTAGCAAGTAACTGATCTTTTTTTTACTTCCCCCACTTTCTATGTAGCTGCCTCTCCCTGCTGCTTCCCTCCCTTCCCACTCAGGGCTCTTTCTTTTATTCCCTTCTGGAGGCCTTCACAGTTGTCTGCTCTGAAGCTCTCAGGGCTAAATTGGAGCTGGCCTTTTTCATGTTAGGCAGGTCACTGTAGTGGTGTGCCCCAGATCCTCATTATTGGGGCTCCAGAGGTTCAGGCTCTTCATTTATCCCACAAAGTTACCAAATGCTCATTGTTTAAGCCCACTGTGTAGATAATAGGGACCACACTAAGAAAGGCCTCTCTGTGGGACAGTCCAGGTTATTGATCATGTCATCCATCTAAGGTCTTACACAGGCGTCATGTGTGTGTAAGTACAGTGGTCCTGCTTTTCTGTGGGGGGTACTTCCAAGACTCCGCATGGATGCCTGAAACTGCAGATTGTACAAACCTTATATATACTGTGCTGTTTCCTATACATACATGTCTATGATAAAGTTTAATTTATTAATAAAGCCCAGTAAGAGGTTGATAACTAATAATACAATAGAACAGTTACACATATACTGTCATAAAAGTTATGTGTGTCCTCTCTCTGGGAATTGGTCTCATAACCGACACAGCCTGAAGGTGCATTCATGTCCTGGGCAGGGTGGAGCGGGACGGTGCAATATTTCCTCACGCTCCTCAGAGCAGCACCCAGTTTAAAACTTAAGTAATGTTTATTTCTGGAATTTTCTATTTAACATTTTCAGACCTTGGTTGTCCATGTGTCACTGAAACCATGGGAAGCAAAATCACGGGTAAGGGGGCCTACTGTACTGGGGCTGTTGGGGGGAGCAAGAATCAGTGGGGAAACGAAGAGGGGTTGGTTTGTGAAGCTGGGAAACCTGTAAGGTGACATAGGTCAGTTTCAGCTGAGGTGACAGTTTTTGCTACAACGTGGCCTCACTCCTTTTGTGCCTGTAGCCTGTGGATCAGTGTAGCACCATCCTCTGTGACAATCACCTTCAGTGGACAGTAAAGGTGCTGAAGTAAAGAGTCTCTTCCCTCGGAGGGGTGGCCGTTGAGGAAGGTCATCCAAGGGCCTGGAAGGGGAGGAAAGAATGTATTGAACTACAATACTGTGGTAAAATAGTAATAATAATAATAATAATAATAATAATAATAATAATAATAATAATAAAAGGGGTTGCTTGGGGACTCCAAAACTAGGGGATGAACAGGAAGCCAAGTGAATTCTAACAGTTGTTTCAAAGCTCCGCGGCTCGGCCCGTTAGTAGAAACAAGCTGAAACGGTTCATGTGCTTCAGCTGGAGGGAAGGCTTTCTTCTTGCGTTGGGGGCTTGGGCGGTATTTTATGTCCGCAGCTGAAGCTCTGCTTTCGTGTAGAATGCCGACTACCTGGAGATGTCCTGAAGTGACAAGCCACAAGTTAATTTGGGTTCTGTTGCCACGGTTCGCTCAGGAAAGAACCCGCTAAGAACAAACCATTTTAGGAGACATGCTGAAGGGGGGATTTATCATGGAAGTTACTGGAGACAAGTGGGTTCCTTTAATGGGGAATAAATGAATGTTTTAGGTAAAGTGTATGGCTGTTGGTCTTCAGGATAATGTTCTTCTTCTGGGGTGAATCTTAATCACTATTGCAGAGCAGCCCGGCTCTGACCGAGTCTCAGGTGATGCTGGTGGTCTTCGGAGCAGAGCACGAACTTGCAGGAATTGACCTCCAGATAAAAACGAAGCTCGGGAAGTCAGGGGCCCCTTTCGCTCCTTGTTCACGGGAATGGAAGGAAAGGAGAAAACCTTTGACTTGCAGTCTGTGGTACCAAGATCCTGAACTGCTGAAAATTCTGAAACTCGAAAGGGGAGAGGTCTTCCCGTGCCCCAGCTGTGCCCCGTGGACTATCCCAACATCCCCGTTTCATTAAAGTTTTAAAGGGTTCGAGGGGGAGGCAAGGTGCTTTATTTTTAAAACTGTTCTTTAGGAAAAAAAATTTTCCTGTAGATTAATCTGAAATTTTACACAAGAGACTTAATGGGAATCTTAGCTACTGTGGCTTTCCTTGACACGGAATTGAACCTCACCCCAAAAGGAGCCTCTGATTTGCACTCATACAGCCCTGACAGGTGTTTGTGTTTAAGGATCTGTTTACCATATCTGATCCCTGAACTGCTGATTTTCAGAGGCAGCTGGCCTGTTTTGTGGGAAGCATCTTAATAATTTTCTCCTGGTTCCCTCTTGTTTGGTCTGGTTGGTTTCTCCCTCTTACCTTCCTTTCCACATAACTTAAGGACTCTTTCCTCTATAGCAACAAATCCTCTTAACCCATTCACACCCCATTTTAGCTTCTCTTCTTCTGTCTTGATTATGACGATAAAATAGTATGTAAAAAGAATTCTAGGGGGTTGACTTTTAAGTGTTCCAGGTCAGTGGTGCCAGGAAAGAAACAAGAACCATGCTAATTCAAATGTGTGTGTGCCCCTGCTTTAATTCAGCCTGTCCTCTTTGGAGTTAGATCACCTTGAAAGTTTTGTCTTTCCTCTCTGGCTACCCTCGCCCATTGGCTTATTTTCAGGAAAGAAAACATCAGCTGTAAGGTTAAAATCCCACGGATGTCCCTCCTTGATTCTCTTTCCCACTTTCTTTTCCCTAACGGTGGCCATTATCACTAACGTGCTTTCTGTCCACGTTCCTCTCTTTTCATGTCATATGGGCATGTCTGCAACCAATATGTTACATGATATGTTGTACAATAGGAGTTAGTGTTCTTTTTCTCTAACGTGTTTTATCTTACTGAAAATTGTTTCAGCTGGTTTTTGTCCCTGTAGTTGGAGATCTAGTTAATTCCTTCATATGGTAATATTTCTTCATGCTACAGTTTATCCACGTACTCCCGCCGTAGCACATGGGCATCGATGTCTCCATTCATTCTGCTGTTGGGGCTGCTTTTTTGCAGGATTTCTAACCCAGTGACGGTTCTTCCATCCGGCCACTTGGCCTGGACAGTGTGGTATCCCAGGCGGGGGCCGAGGTGGGACACGACTCTGCCACTATTAAAATGTGCAACTTGAGCAAATCATGTGGCCTTTCTTGACTTGTTTGTCCATCTCTGAAATAAAATGGGTGGACTAGATGGATCCTGAGGCCCTTCTCATCTGTGATAGTTAAGCTGTCGTGGTTGCAGGCAGCATAGAATCTGTTCATGTTTTCCTCATAAAAGAAGGAAAAATGAAAAATTTGAAGCCTGATGCTCTCATTTCAAAGGTTATAGTTTAACCAATGAGGTATGAATATAACTTTAATAAAACCAATGGAATTAAATGGGCCTTTTAACTATCGGAAATGGGAAGGAGGTGGCTCAGAATCAAAGCAGAAAAGGCCGAAGTTAAGAGATACTTTCTCTTCTCTCTGAGCACTGTGGGCACCACATGGTGCGGAGGCCAGAGCAGGGTTCAAATCTCGCGCCCCCCCCCCCCCCCCCCAATTAACTTGCTGCATATATTTGAGTAACTTGACTTATCTGCCCTTCATTTCCTCAGCTGTTGGGGCTACTGGTACCTGTCTTGCAGGGCATTTGTGCAGGGCCAGGAGTTGGTGTGTGGCATGGGCTCAGTGAACCTCAGTTTCTTCCCAGCCCAGTCAGCTCTGTCAGGCCCGACTGTGGGCTCCACTTCCTCACGGGGTGCAGATGGCTATGTCATGTTACGTTCCGCTCCCCATCCCCGGTGTCCATAGGAGTTCCCAGTGCCTCCAGAGCCAAGGAGCTGAAGCCATTCTGGTTTGTGTTCCACCCTCTGGATGGAATAATGGGAATCGTGACGGGTAGTAAAATTGTCTCTGTAATTATGGGGCACTGTGGCCTTCTATTACTGTGTTTAAGAGTTCTTTCGGCATGAACAAATCCATTTTAAAGACATGTTTATTACCTTTCCCCTGACGCATAAAATGTAGTGTTAGTTTTATAAAAAAGGAAAAAAATCCTTCCCGTTATTCCACCTGCTAGAACAACAGCTCCTGAATTAATTACACTGCATTGGCTAAGTCCTAATGAAACAGCCTTGGTTTGAGGAAATTCTCAATGTGGGGGGGAAATGTCAGTTGAATTTTAAAGTCAATCAATAATGCTGTTTAAATTTTTCTCATTTGAGACTGTTGAGTGGATTAGAGCATTTATTTCACAACAGCAAGATGGCTGCTTGGAGAAACACTGCCAGGGTCACCTGTGTCCCCATAGCTCTCATGCCTGAGATGGAGAGTTTTCTTTGTTGAGCTCTTCAGCTATGTTAGGTAGCAGTTTATCGCTGGAGGCCTAGCAAACGTGCATTCTGCCCTAGTAACCATGCATGATGACATGCAGTGTGATATATTGGAAAGGCTCTGGGCTTCGCAGTCGCAATGATAAAGGTCAGTTCCCAGCTCTTCCCATTAATAGCTGTGTGTTCTTAGGCAAGCGCTTAACTTCTCTGAGCCTCAATTTTCTTACCTATAAAACAGAAATTTTGACACTTATTTCACCTACAACGTGAGGGCTAGTGCCTGATCTAGTCTTACTATAATGAATGTGATAAAGGCAGTAAAGCTTTGATTGACGATGGAGGACTAATGCTTTGTTTTAGATTTTCAGGTTTGAAAGGACCTTAGAAGAAGTTTCTGATGTGTCCACTTACCCATTCGTGTGAGCTGAGTGATCAGTGATCTGTTCAGTCAAGTGCTTACTAAAGACCTAGTAGGTGCTGAGTTGGTTACTTGTAGGAACTATGAGGAGGAACGTGACAGAGGCTTTCCTAAGGGTGCCTACAGTCTGTGGAGCTGAGAGAGAGAGAAAGTGACGGAGACAGAGGTGTGTAGGGGTAGAGAGGAAATGAAATAGCCTTGAGACTGTGCCTGAAGTACCCTGTAGAACCTTGTAGACTAAAGTTCAGGTGAGGGGACATGAGCCTTTCTTGGGTACATGTCAGGAAAAGTGTCTGAGAGGAGGTGACCCGGGAGCCTTTCTAAGGATGGGCAGGTGTTTGGAAAGTAAAGTCAGTTTAGAGCTTCAGTGCCATGCATTCAAAACTAGCCTATTCCTCTCAGTGGATTCCATTGTCTTCGGCAAGAACGGCAGGAGGCTAAATGGCCGTTGTGCCATGTTTTAAATGATCAAAGCCGTGGGTGCAGCCATAAGTTCCCAAGTGCAGTGTGATTCCTCAGTGTCCTTTATGGAGAAAGAAGTGTTTGTGCCTCACATGCAGGTGCTGGAGTAACGGGGAGTGAACTAGGAGGGACACAGGAACCATCGTCTTCACAGAGAAGCCACCACGGGCCTGGAGGACTGGGTGAGGCTGGTGTCTGCTCTCAAGGAAAGCCCATTTCCCACGTATGTTCTCTTGTCCAGCTCCCAAGGCTAGAGCCACATCCATGGGTCCCTTACCACAGCCCCCAAAGGGCAGCTTGCACAACTCCCTGTCACCTGCAGCTGTGCTGCTGGGGAAATCTGAGTGCATGCAGGATTAAATGTGGTTTTGTTAGCATGTCAAATAATGACTCCCTAGATCTTTAGGACATCATGCTGTCTCACACCAGAGACAAGACTGCAACTGTCAGATAAGGAGAGATTACTGTGTGTTCGGAGGGTGTGTGGCTAGTGTTCCCATCTGGGCAACAATGAGCAGGTCTGCCCAGGAAGAGAAAGAGGAGGGTCCATCTCTGCCTCCAAGGACATAAGGCCAAACAGATCACCAGGCTGGGGTCTCAGTCAGAAATTATGCCAGCTGTTGGTTTAGTCATGCTGTATGAGTTGATTTTGGGTGTGTGTGTGTTTTCTGTAGAATATTCTCAGTGACTGCTGCTTCCGTTATTCAGATTTTTCTTCTTTGCTTGGTATGTTTCTCATTTTTCTTAGAACCATGCTTTCCTATATGAGTTTGAGTCTTTCAATATAAAAAATGGAAAGTTGTCTGGGTGGTATAACTTTTCAGATGGTGTGGAGGGAAATAGAATTGTAATTAAGAGAGTGACTCAGAGTTACCTCATCTCTTAGCTGTTTGTTCCCTTAAAAGTTTGCTGTAATGTTAGAATAGTTAGCAGGTAGCTCGCACACATTCTGTTCTCTCTACTTGGTGTATTCCTGGCCCCTCCATGTGGCTGGTCCAGCTCATCTTTGAGGTCTCAGTTTATATGTCATTTACTTGAGGAAACCTTCTTTTGATCCTAGCCTAGATTAGGTTATTTCTAATAGTCTGTGCGTTTCATTGCCACACAGTCGTAATTTAATAATTTTTAAGACTTACTTACTGTTTGTTTCCCTGGCTAGACTCTGTACTTTTGTATTTCCAGGGCCCAGTGTAGGATTAGACACAAAGTAAGTACTGAGTTAAGTGTTGAAAAATCATAATCACCATTTATTGTGCACCTACTGTATGCCAGTGCTGTCCATGCCTCTTAAAAACTGTTTGTAGCCCAGCCTGCATGGCTCAGTGGTTGAACATCGACCTGTGAACCAGGCAGGAGATCAAGGTTCGATTCCTGATCAGGGCACATGCCTGGGTTGCGGGCTCGATTCCCAGTGGGGGGCGTGCAGGACGCA
Organism: Miniopterus natalensis; assembly: GCF_054644295.1. Classification (NCBI taxonomy): domain Eukaryota; kingdom Metazoa; phylum Chordata; class Mammalia; order Chiroptera; family Miniopteridae; genus Miniopterus; species Miniopterus natalensis. The sequence continues at coordinate 18,911,095 of NC_142084.1, forward strand.
GCTGATCAGTGACTCTCTCATCATTGATGTTTCTATCTCTGTCTCTCCTTCTCCCTTCCTCTCTCTGAAATCAATAAAAATGTATTAAAAAAATAAAAATAAAAACTGTGTGTACATGCACACATAATCTTTGTTAATACTGACAGCAACTCTCTAAAGAAAACACTGTAGCTCCCATTTTACAACTGGGAAACTGGGTTCAAATGCTGAGTGTAGATTGCTCAGCAGCTTTTAATGTTCAGGATGTTCATGCCTCGTCATCTGGAAGAATATCTGTGATATAGACATAAAAAAGCAAAACAGTGGATCTAATATGATTTTGCTTATGTAAAGCAAAGTGTTTATGCATGTATATAAATGTTTATATTTGCATACAAAATATATGAATCAACACCAACTTGTAACCCTTATCTCTAAGGAATAGGCTGGGAGGAGCATGAGGAATTTTTACTTTTTAGTTTGTGACATTTTTGTTGTCATTTAAAAAATTTTAGTCTGAACTTCTCTTTTTAAATAAAAAGTAAAAGAAAGACAAGGCCTTGCCCAAGGTTGCCTAGGTGGTGGGGAGCTGAGGGGGGATTTGAACCCCAGCCTGTCTGGCTCTGAAGCCTGACTTTTGTTTACGATACTGTTTATGTGGCCAGAGCAGTAGTTTGAGCTGAGGAGGTTTTGCCCCCTAGGGGAACATGTGGCAGTGTCTGTAGCTATTTTTGGCTTTCACACTGGGGGAGGGTGCTACTGGCACCTGATGGATTGAGGCCGGGGTGCAGCTCACTCCCTACACTGCGCTGAACCCCCCACGGTCGTCCAGCCCAACGTGTCAGTGGTGCTGCGGCTGAGGCGCCCCCCTGAGCGGCCGCCAGCCCTGACTGGGCTCTGGCAAGCTAGGCGTCCAGCTCAGCCCCAGGAGGCTGTGGGAGAGAGCCTGCTCTAAGGCCCTGTCATTTCAGCGCCCAGTGGATACAGCACACCTTAAATCTTGTATCAGCCTTATCTCCAACCAAAGCTTTTAAAAGACAGAGACACACTAATTGTGCTTCCAGGAAGGTGATCACCAGGAGAGAGAGAAGGTCCTGTTGAGGTGGGAGGGAGCCTTTGTGTACCTTGGCACACTCCGAATGCTAAGCCTTCTAGGAGGGTGACCGTGTCTGGGTTTCCCCTGCCCTCTCCATCAATGACTTATATGCTTATTGGTTACCTGAAATCAGGTGTCATGCAGGGATACAGAAGCCGATCAGGGGCATCACTGTTGGCACCTGCATGACTAGGTCTCTTCCTGTCAGAACCGCAGTTCCTTTGTTGCTCAGAGGACCCTCTAGGAGCTGCAGGGATTTGCAGGGCACCCGACCACAATCTCTAAGAACCTTTCTCTACGTCCCGCCTGCCCAGCTTACCTTTAACACCCCCTCCTCGTTCGTTATACTGTTTCTCTAGGGGCCTTCTTTCTGTGTCTCGAACATGCCAAGGTCATTTGGTCTTAGGGACTTGCTGTTGCTGGTGTCTCTCTAGAATGCTCTTCCCACTCTTTTCTCCTGTACCGGAGACTGTGATCAGTCAGGCTACAGCCCTCCTGTCATCTCCTCAGAAGGGCCTTTGTGTTTATTATCATTATCTTAGTCCTGCTCATGCCCTGAAATCGCTCTCATTTATTTACACATTCCTTGACTCCTCCCCCTCCCCGCCCCAAGAGGTGTCTTATCTGGCTAGTTTGCCACCGTATTCTCGGCACCTAGTACAGTGTCTGGCACACACTAGGCACTTGGTGAATATTTGTTAAATGGTTGAGTAGAGGTGGGAAGGAAAGGACGGGTGGAGACAGGAAAGCCTGTTCTCTCTCATAACCAAATATGTCCTGAGGTTCGCTACCGTTTTGCCCCCACTGATGAGCATTTTATGTTGTAGACCTTACACACCGCAGAGCATTTCATGTGGGATTTTGTGTTAACGGTACAAAATCAATAGGTCAGACCATCCCATTGTACATAAGAAAGTGAGGCTCAGGGACCAGGTAAACCTCGCTGTGCTTACTCTGCTTTAAGTGACAGTCTGACCTGACCTTGAATCCGGGTCTCCTGACTTTGAGTCTGGCGTCTCTCCATGTACCGTGGTAGGTAGTTCTCTGGGATACCACGGGCACTGATAGTGTCTCAAGAGGCAGCACGTAACCAGATGGGTCGGATAAAATTAGAAGTGGTCTCAAATTTTACTGATTTGAGTCTTTATCTATTTTTAGAACCAAAATCAGATTTATCAATACCTTCTGGCTCTGGTATGTTTAAATAACTTTCTTTAATTTAAATACACATTTCTCAGACTGACTACTGGCAATGTAACCAGAAATGCAAGAAATCTCCCAGGGAATATGCTCCTTTAAAAAATTTTACAGTCTGTGAGACTTTATAATCTTTGAAAAGCCTGAATTAAGGTTAGTTCCAATATGTTTGCAAACCACAACACTTTCCACACAGCACTCAGCCAAGGTGAGGGACTGCGAGTCATTCCCACCTGGGATCCGTACAGAAGAGGCCCCGCCACGCACCGGCTCCTTCTGCAGGTCTGCTTCCCGTCAGTCTCCCGGGGGCAAAAGCAGCGCACATTTAACACAGGTGGTGCTTCAGGGCGGGGGAAGGCTGCCCCTCCCAGGGATTCAAGACTCCCCAGAGCCTTGAAATTGGCATTTTACTTTAGAATTCTTTATCTTTACTTACATCAATTCCACAAACATTGTGATCAAAACCGTGTGTGTGTATTGGGGTGGGAATGGGATGTTCAGAGATGCAACATCTTGCCTTGTTCCAAGAAGTGTACCATTTAGCAGGGAGATATAAAACTTACTCTCTAACAACTATAATGCAAATTAGAATTTGGGACAGATGCAGCCTAGAATGTATAGTTAACAGCTGCTTCTTAGAGTCAGACAGAGTTGGAGTTTGGGTTGTGACTCTACTGCTTATGAGTTAAGTTTGTTTTAGGCAAGGTACTCAACTTCCCTAAGACTTGGTTTCCTCATCTGTAGCATCAGGGTAATAATGCCTACATGTATCATTACACATAATTGCGTTCATGACACAGCTAAGTAAATGGATCAACAGTTTTGGACCCATAGTAATTGATAGCTAAGTGTTAGTCTGTATAATTATTATATATCTCTCTCTATTTTTAAGTGGTTTCAGTTCTCCCTCTGCTCTTAATGACTGACTGCATTTTACATCGAGGAAATGCTGTTAGTAAAATTGTGAAATGGAGAAAGTTTGGGATGTGTGGGGAAGTGGTCAGCCCCATTTTGTCCAGAGTCTTGGATCTGTGTGGAGAAGTCTTGCAATTCAAGAGATAAATCTGGAAGGGTCAGTTAAGGTGAAGCTTGAAAAGTTTTGAGTCATAAACTGAGGAATCTGTTTAAATCAACAGGTGTGAGCGGGTCGTGAAGGATGGTGTGCTGTTTAAACAGGGGGCTCTGCAGCCACATGCCCAGTCTCACTGTTTATTGCTGCACAACGTTGGACAAACTATATAATGTTTTTGCCTCAGTTTCCTCATGTGCCATAATATAACCAACATCATGGGCTTATTGTGAGCATTGTGAGATATTACACATTCATTATTAGCTGAGGGCCTGACAAAACACTAAATAAATAGTATCTATTATTATTGTTACAGAACTGGGTAGTTGATTTGCAAGTAGAAGAAACAAAAGACAGTTTTTTTTTCAGTGTTATTTTATAATTAGAATGGGCATGGCAATAAATTTGAGTAAGACAGCCATAAAGGTGACATTTTAAACCTCCAGCCCCCAAAGGTTCAGTTTTCTCCAAATTTCCTGACCATTTATGGCTGGAGGCTACTTTAAGACAGGGGTAGGGAACCTTTTTTCTGCCAAGGGATATTTGGATATTTATAACATCATTCACAGGCCATACAAAATTATCAACTTAAAAATTAGCTATGAAAAAAGCTCCCAGATTTATTGAATTTCGAGTCCCGGCTGCGGTTACCTTGGCAGGGCCACACCAAATGATTTCGCGGGCCAGACGATCCCCAACGTGCTTTAAGACTTTCAGACAAAGTGGCCTGTGCTGGTGCAGTTTACATATATAGCATGCCCTTGGCAGCTGGTAGTTTGTGATACATCGATGTTGTGTATGTAGTAAATCTGTTCCTGAAAAGTTCAATGTATATTAGTTTATGTACATCAAATGTTTTAAGCAAAAAGGACAAGTTTTACTTTAGAGAAATGCTATCAATAATTTATTTTTAAAATGTAAAAGACACCACCAACCCCTTTATTGTCTTTCTAAATCCAACTATTCATTTATTTGGGTGGACAAAGGCTACATAAACTCCACCTACTAAGTAGCACGAATGAGGGGCTACCAAAAGGCAAGTCAGAGTTCATCTTGATTTTTTTCTTTTATGCTTTTTCAGAAACTCCACAAATATTTCAACCTGCCATATTCATTGTCAGTGTGTCAGTTTTATAGGTGCAAACATTGGAGAGGTGGCCTTAGTGCTTTTCATGAAAACGCAAAGTGCACAAGCAATAAACGTGAATGTCACTGGCCTGGAAAACGAAGAGCCAAGGTGCTCGCCTTTGATGAGTGCAGACGAGGCGAGTGGCATCTGCAGTCTCATAGGCGAGTTTTCCTCAGCGGGGTTCAACCAGATCACAAAGAATCATTCCACTGAGCTCGCTAGATTTCAGGGGCATGTTGAGTCTCGTGTCAGGAAACCTTCATGGGACATTTTGCTGGAAAAGACACAGCTAGGTCCTGCCAGGTCAGGAGAGTCTGGGGAGAGGCTGAGGTCCGGGAAGTTCACCCGCCTCCCCTGCCTCCGACTCCGTGGTTAGAGCCCCTCATTCACAGCCGAAGGCAGGCCCGTCCGTCAGTCTTGTCTGTCTGGTTTTTCTCTTCCTCCGGCCTCCCTCTCACTCTCTCTCTCTCCCTTCCTCGCTGTGAGTTGATGTCTCTAATATTAGTAACGCGTTTGCCCTGTGACCAATAGGAACGCAATAGGTCATTTCTAAGGCCTGTTATTTAAAGCCAGACCTGCTTGGAGCAATTTCTAATTCTTACTAAAGGGGGTGGAGCTAAGGGTATAATAATTCAGACGTGTGGACTTGGGGAGGGATCGCCAGCTACATTCAGGGTGCTTTACGCTTGAAGATCCACGGTCATCTCGCCATGTCCCACCCTGAACCCCCTTTCACTGCCATGTTTCTCCCCAAGCCAGCATGTTTCCTCCTCCCACCCCCCACTCACAGGTACACCCATATCTACCAGCACCACATATTTATGTAACATAGAGTTATATATTACGGATAGACACCCCCCATATCACTTCTCTCCTAATCATGTAATATTGGAATCTGGGTGTCAGAAACCAGTTTTCATTATGATAATCCTCAAATATCTGTAGGAATAGTGAGGGGAGGGTAATGAATGCCCTACCAGGGACTGTGACACTGTGTTCTTGCATCTTTGCAACCCCAGAACTGTGACTTGCACAAAGCAGGTACTTCATATGAGTTTTCTCTCCAGGCTGATTGCCTTTTTCTCAAATTGATTCCCTCCTTCAAGGATATGAAACAACTTTGTGTAATTTCAATATTCAACCCCTTCCCTCTTTTTGGTTCAAAAATGAACTTGTTGCAGACCTGTCGATATAGAAATAACTGAATTGTTTGTTTGTTGTTTTTTTTAAAGAGGGCCATTTGGGCAACTTCTGTAGTTTTCTAAAGATGTTATACTTGTTGAGTGGTGAGGGACTTGTAACAGGCTTTTCCTCTATTTAAAGTGTGTCTTTGATTACAATTTGAAATCATGTTTGTTTGAAGGTACTTAACCCTAGAGATTAAATGTCTCTAAGAGAGGGGGGGCGGGAAATACATAAATCAAGACCAAATGACATGCTAAGGAAACCTGGAAGCATGTTTTGTATTTAGAACTTTAAAAAACAGAACTTTCCTATAAAGTTTCTAGGGTGTTTTTTGTTTTTTTTTCCGCCCCCAGGGATTAAAAAAAGGGTTGTTAATTGCTCTATTTTTACCAAATCTCCATCACACTGGTTCCTAGCACGTGAGGCTTGGGGGAGAAGTAGGCAGCCGATTATGGGTGTCTCTAGGGTAACCACCTGTTGTGTCCTGACCTGTGTATCTGAGGCCTGGGTAGGTCTCTGAAGAAAATCGGTCTGGTTGGCAAACACCTGTCCTAACCCTCGCTACATTATCTGGAAATCACTTGCCTTGAGACTGAGCAAAAACTGCCCACCCAGCCAGAAGACCGTCTTCTTCCTTTTTTGAATGTGTTCACTCTTGTCCAACCAATTTCTGATAGTGAAGGAAGACGCCAAATCACCTTTAACTTTGGGGAAAATGTAGTACCTGCAGCTCAGAGATCAATTCTCAAATCACTTTGCTTCAGACAATCGAGGGGCATGTAAAACTACCAACACGTACCGAAGAGGGAACTCTAAACCAACCATAGGATTTCGAGCAAATATAACCCCTAGCGAATGTCGGACTCTTTTACTGATGATAAAAGGGAGATTTGGAGGAATAAGTGACTTGGCTGAGGTCATCCAGATACTTCCTGGCAGAAGTGGATCTCTAAAGGGGTTTCCTGGGTCATATACCATCACCTAGGGAGGGTAAACCCCAGGCCAATACTGCATTCATTTTTTTGCTCCCACAGATTGTACTGGGAGGCTTCCAAGCCTTCACCAGATAAAATGGCCATTATGTTGCTTTTAACCAGGTTTGAATCCAGGCATTTCAGATCTAGATGCCTCTTTTCTTAAACGGCACTCTGTTCTTTACTGATCAGGAATTTGTCTATGGACATAGGCCCAGCATTGTTTGGACAGAAAAAGCAAAAGTGAAATGATGCTTCTTCGCAGGGATACTGCCACCACAGTCTACATTCTATTCCTATTATTTGGAGTCTAAAAAAAAAAAAAACCTCTTTAATTACTCTGAATACTGTGGCCTTGGCCAAAAACTAGCAAGTGAGCAGATAGGTGTCATGGTTTGATCATAGACATTTATCGTGTTATTTATGTTAGTCATTACAAAAATATATATTTAGCACTTTAAATATACCCTAAAAATTCATGTACAAAAGATTCTAACAAGTCTCATGCTCAGGGACCTTTTCATTCAGCTGAGGGACAGTATCTAGGATGGTTAAATGTATAACCAATGTATAGTGTGATTAAAAAACTAAACAACACGAGATAATATACAGTTGCCATGAAACTGAAGTAAACTTTAAGTGCAATATGCACAATTCATAGGAGAAACAGATCACAGTTGCTAAAAGTTCTTGTGTCATTTACTCACTGACACCTACACTTTAGTTCAAAGGGGAGCAGAGGGGGATAGGGAAATTAATCATGTTTCTTAAATACTTACTTTCAGGATTTCTACAAATATGTTCTATTAAAATTTCTTTTTAAATATTTGAAATTGATTTTGAGAGAGAGAGGAAGGGGAGGAAGGGAGAGAGGGAGACAGGAATGTTGCATTCCATCTTTCCAGCCAGCGTGAAGTGACTGGCATCTCTTAAGATGGTTCAGAAGCTGAGAAAACTTTGGCACAAAAAGGGGAAATGTGAGCTAGGGTACCCAGTGGCCAATGAGTAGACTGGCCCCACTGCATTCACACAGTTCCTGTGTGAGGAGACGAGAGAAACCCTGAGTCCTAAGGCAGGATGTGGGCATCCTCGCCTGTGCCTCCATGTGCAGCATTCATCTGACCAGAATGTTGGCTGTGGCCTAGGAAGCTCCCGGGAATGAGCTGTGTGCTCATGGACAGCATGCAGGACTTGACCTGGAAAAACTCAACTATACGTGGTCTCTGAGCAGCAAGAAGGGGCTCTGCTATCCCCGAGGAAGAAGAGATTTCAGAAGTAAAGTGAGTAAAGAAAATCCCAAGGAAATGCGATGAACAGAGAAAGAACATCACTATCTGAAGGAGCATTTCCCGGGACTTGTCTGGGTCCATTGAAAGAGTCAAGGGGTTCAGTCCTTTTTCAGGAAGAGCCAGGCACAGTAAAGCAAAAAGTCCTTCTTACCGCTGAGAACAAGTAGTAAAATGATTTATTGTCCACCTCCCTCCCAAACTAAGCAAATTGCAAGGTCAAGAAAAACATAAGAAAGCCATATGCTCATCTGACACAATTACAAGCATGTGATTGGTGCAGTGCACTGAGAAGATGACTGCCTGCTTCTTTCTTTTTATAAACTTGGCTTTTGCCTTGACAGTTTTACATTGAATGTCTTATCTCTGTTTCTGTATTTACCTTGCTGAAAGAGATCATTATGCTAAGATAATATTTTATTCTGTTGGTATATTTCTTAAGTAACTATTAATACCATCTTTATAAGTGGATACAGTTAACTCATAGATGGGCAGCTTTTGCCGAAATTCTCTTTTCCTTTCTGAGTTTATTCTATTTTCTAACTGTAACTTGTAAACATCTGTCTAGAACTGATGCAATGACCCCGTTTGGGTCCCAGTCAGCTCAGCAACAGAGACTGTCATGCTTAGGAGCTGAGTGTCACTGATGTAAGGTGAAAAGTAACAAACTAAAGTGTTGTAGGGGGAAAGCTCACAGGCTAATCCCTGTAAAGATTCACTTTACACAAAGCTGAGGTTTTAGGAGGGAAGTGTTAAGAAATAATTACTGGAATGATAACTTATACGTGTGATTAAGACACTCGATGTACTGAAAGTTGGGAGCTTTCTTCGAAGATTAGCTTGAAATATAATGTGCCAGAGCCTCCCCCTAAGTATCCTCAAGCCTGCCTGTTCCCTCTCTGCCTCCATAAAGGGTAGAATTGGACCCAACATATTACCTCACCCTTTGTACCTCTGCAGAAATTCTTCAATCCACAGGTTTCAAAGTGTTCTTACAAAGGTAAATAACAAGCCTCGTCATCACTTCTCTGCACAGAGATGGCTCATTTACTTGACACAGAAATTTACCTAATGGCCTACCCAAGGTCACCTGGGAAGTCCTTTGTGTCATCTGGAAATGGATATTTAAAGTGTAAAAATACCTTGCAGCCTCATTGCAGATCCAAATTCACTGCATCCTTTGGCAAGTCCCCTGGAGGGACCAATCATCATCTTTAATCTTTACAGCAAGGCTCCTACCTGTTGGCCTTTCCTCAGCTTCACTGAGCGCCCACATTCCTGGAAACCCAGACGTCAGCCCTCTGACCTATCTTATCTGCCCCAAAAGCTGAGTGAGGACAGAACATGACTTTTTAAAGATTTTTTATGAATCATTTTGATTAAATTAATAGTTGGCCATATTTTCTTTTGTTCCCCCAAACTTTCCTATTAATCCAGTGAACAAATATTTATCAAACACTTATTTTGTTGCCACTCACTGGTCTAGACACAGGGAACACTACACTCATGCTCCTCCCTCCGTGGGAAGGACAGACAGTTACAAGAATCGGCCACACTGTGGTCGTGCTGTGAAGATGACATGATGGGCTGGGTGAGGGGGTGGGCATGGATGGGTCAGGGAAGCCCTCTCTACACAGGTGATGTTTGAACTGAGACCTGGAGCATGAGAATAAGTCAGACTTTTTTATTTTATTTTTTATTGTTGCATCTTATAGATTTTCATTTCCCATAAAGTAAATACCAATCTTTAATATTCCACATAAACAAAAAGCTCTTTGGAGGTCCTTTTATTTTTTTCCATAGTAAAAGGGTCATGAGACCAAAAAATGAGAAAACCCCTCTGGTTTATCCCCAGCTATGACTAGTCCATTTCCTGTGATCTCATAAGGTGCCATGGTGATGGGATGACAAACCACTCTCTAGCCGTGATTGGTCCATTTCTTGCTCTGACCTCATAAGGTGCCATTGTGATGAGTGACAAACCACTCCCCAGCCATGACTGGTCCATTTCTTGCTCTGATGTCATAAAGTGCCATTGCGATGGAAACAAACCACTCCCTAGCCATGATCGTTCCATTTCTTGCTCAGACCTCATAAGATGCCATTGTGATGGAAAAAAATCCCACTCCCCAGCTGTGATTGGTCCATTTTTTGCTCTGACCTCATAATGCACCATTGTGATGAGTGACAGACCACTCCCCGGCCATGATTGGTCCATTTCTTGCTCTGACCTCATAAAGTGCTGTTGTGATGAGTGACAAACCACTCCCCAGCCATGATTGGTCCGTTTCTTGCTCTGACCTCATAAAGTGCCACTGCTATGGAAACAAACCACTCCTGTGTAAGGTCTTGGCTGGGCTGAGGTTTTGTCTCTTATATCCCAGGAGGCTGATTGGTTATGACTGTTGGACTTGGACAAGTTGGCTTGTTTTCTCTTTTTTTTTTTTTCATTTTGTTTGTTCATATTTTTCTTGTGTTTTGTATTTAAATTTTTCTTGTTTTATTTTATTTTTTGTATTTTTATGTTGGTTTTTAAAAAATTTTTCCCTAAATCCCCATGTCTTAAGACTTTGCTGCCCTCTCGGACCACAAGGAGTGTCGTATTGGTGATTAGATCCTCGGTGCCATCGGGAGAATTGTTGCATCTTTAGATTGCTGTGGGTAATATGGATGTTTCAATGATTCTTTCTATACATGAGCATGGTATATACTTCCATTTATTTGTATCTTCAGTTTCTTAAAACTTTTTGAGTGCAGATTTTTTAACTGATTAAATTTTCTCCTAGGTATTTTTTTTTTTTTGTGGCAATTTTAAATGGAATAATTTTCCTAGTTGTTTTTTCTGATCATTCATTGTTAGCGAATTAAATGGGGGAGGGAATGAGGGACATCTGTAATACTCTTACAATAAAAATATATTTTAAAAAAATGCAACCAATTTCTCGATATTTATTTTGTATCCTGCTACTTCACTGAATTCATTGATCAGTTCTAGTAATTTTTTGGTGGAAATATAGTATCGGGGTCACCTGTAAATAATGACATTTTTACTTTTCCCTTTTCATTTTGGATGACTTTCATTCATCTTGTCTGATTGCTGTGGCTAGGATTTCCAGTAGTATGTTGAATAAGGGTGGTGAAAATGTCAACTCAAGGGAAATGCTTTTAGTTTTTCCCCTCTGAATATGAAGTTGGCGGTGTTTTTGTCATATATGGCCTTTATTATGTTGAGGTGTGTTCCCTCTATTCCCTCTTTGCTGACAGTTTTTATTGAAACGGACTCATACATACAGAGAACAGACTGATGGTAGCCAAAGGGGAGGGGTGTTGGGTTACTGGGTGAAAAAGGTCATGGCATTAAGAGGCACAAATTGGTAGTTACAAAATATTCATGGGGATGGAAAGTACAGCATAGGAAATATAGTCATTGTATTGTAATAACTATGTATGGTACCAGGTGGCTACTGGATATCAGGGGAACACTTTATAAAGTATTTGATTATCTGACTACTATACTGTACACCTGAAACTATTATAATATTGAATGTAAACTATAATTGAATATATAAAAAAAAATGAAAAGTAAAACAAATTTTTAAAGAAGGAAGATATTTTATATATCATTAAAAAAAATAACCTAATCCAATTGACATGCCATAGATTATTTTTAAAAATCCTGATTTCATTCTTAAAATGTGAAAAACAATATAAAAAATAGCAAGTTCTGACTGCCATTCACATATTACTACATTCAATCTTCATAACTGTCATGTAAAATTGGGACTATTAATGTACCTGTTTTGTAGGTGAGGAAACTGAGACTCAAGTCAGTCATATAGGGCAGGGCCAGCAAATTTGTTTTTGAAAGGGTCAGGCAGTCGGTATTTTAGGCTTTGGACTCCATATGATCTTTTTACTACAATTTAGTTCTGCCTGGTAGTATGAAAGCAGCCATAGATAACATGCAAGTGAGTAGGTGTGGTTATAGTTTAATAAAACTTTATTTATGGACCCTGACATTTGAATTTAAGTGTTCATGTGTTATGAAATATTTTAATTTTAAACCATTTAAATATGCAAAAATTATTGTTAGCTGTGGCCCATATAAAAACCAGTGGCAGCCCAGACTGGCCCCCAAATTGGCTCCTGGTTTAGAGTCATCTGGAGTCAGAGTTTAAATCCAGGCATGTTTCTACAACCAGGTTTTAATCTCCACTATATTATGCTATGTAGAGTGAGGAAAGCTGATTGTTAACTTATTTTAAACACAACCAAAAAAACCACACACACAAAACAACCCTGTACAAAAAGTACTATGGGCCTTAATTATGAAGCTTGTCAAGTTTTTCAAGGAAGGTCTAATTTTAACTTCCTCTGAACTTGTTTCTTCTTAGCTCAGTGTTAATTATAATTTGAGGAGGCATTTTGGCTTTTGAACTGACAGCTTGAAAACATAGTTTTAAAACGTGAAACAAACATGCACATGGTGTAAAAAAATCACTTTTAAAGTGTATAAAATAAAAAGTAAAGTCTAGGGGCTCCCTCGTTCCCTTTTATTCCATAATTTTTCTTATAGCCATTGTTAGCAGCTCACTGGACATCCTTCTGATGTAGACTTTGGGACTACAGCAGTGTGTATGTGCTGATGCATATTTCTTTGCATACTTACTTTTTAAGTAAGATCTGAGAGAGCTTTCCTTATCAATTCATCTATCAGTACGTTACTTTTAGTGGATAGACAGTCTATTGTGTATGCACTCCTGAAGTACTGCTCTTTAACCACATTCCCGTTTTTGGATTTATTTCCTTTTTTTTTTTTTTTTTTTTTTAGTTATTACCCAAGGTGGCTCAACGAATAATGCTGTAAGTCAATCTGTCATGCTTTTTTTGTAAGTGTTTCCACAGGATAAGTTCATAGACGTGAAGTCACTGCATCAAAAGAGATGTGCATTTTTGATGCATTAATGTTTTTCTTTAATGAAATTTCAAACAAGCTATGTGCTGGAGCCAAGAATGTCCACAGAGAACAGCATTGCTGGTGGGAAAATGGACTCCATCTGCCACCTGTAATTTTTCCAGTTATTTGTTGTTTTTTGTTTGGTGAGGAAATAGGTCATATTTTATCTTCAAAAGAGTTGTTAGAGAACTTATACATGTGACAGGTTTTGGGCTCCAGGTCTCATTATGATCTTGGAATTCCATTTAAAGAACAGTCACCTTTTTTAAAAAAAACGCAAGAGATGTGCTTGGGTTCTCTGGCTAGGATTCTCTGGTGGGAAGCAACAGTGATTTGTGAAAAGTGTAGTTAATCTCTATGAATTTTTCTTGAAGTCTAAGGGATAATACTTAATAGCTTATGTATCAATTGATGCCACTAATTTTGAGTATTGATTCTGTTCCAGCTCCTGTACTTAGCCTTTATGTGAATTATCTGTTTGAAAGTGCACAGTGACCCTAGAAGGCTGGAACTGTTTTCATCCCTGTATTCAGATGAAGAGACTGAGGTTCAGAGAGGCCCAGAATCCCATAGCAAGGGATAGGGCTAGGCTTTGAACCCAGCACTGGCTGCAGAACTTCCATTCTTGATCACCAGGTACAATATTTGTATCACTAGTTATTGAAAAATTTTGTATGTATCCTGTACTTTGTGAGAGAGATTGGCCAGTCAGTAGTTATGAGGGAGCCCATAGAAGCAGATGTTGCTTCTGCCCCCTGCTTCACGGCTGATGACGGAAACAGGCTTTTCTGCTGGACTGAGTGCACAGGACAGGATAATTTGTCACGTACACCTGTGACCCTGGCACAGAAGGGTGCTCAGCAAATGTTGACTGACTGGATGAACTAGAAAAATGCATATAGAATAATTAGAGAAAACTTTAAGACTTTATATTGTTAGGTACTAAGTAATGTGATGTACAGATTAAGATGCTCTTGATTTTTAAGGGTGCAAAGGGCCCAGAAAACTTACGGCACTTCTCTGTACTTTCTCACCTAGAAAGAAACTGAAAGGGTAGTGAATTTTATTTTTAGTGTGTGAAAACTTTGGTTGGTAGCTAATTCTTAGTCTGTAAGTTGTGTGTAGAAAAATTGATGAGTTAATAGCCTTTTTTCCCTAGTGAACATTCTTTTTTTTTCTTCTTTTTTTTGAGTGTCTCGTGAACTTCCATGGTGGTAGCTGGTTGTGTAGCCATGGTCCAGAAGGGGTGTTGTTTTCTGCACTCTCGATTGTTACGAATAAACAGGCAGAAGGGAGATTGCCAAGAAAATATGCAAGTGGCACTGATTCCACAACCATAGGATGGTATGGGTACTAACCAGAGCAGAAAACAAAATTTCTGCATGGCTGGTGGCACCTGAACCAAAGGTGGGTGTAATCCAGGTGGGTGTGCCACCGGGCCATACAGGAACGACAAGAGCTCCAGGGCCTCCTCCAGGCCTTAATTTGAGAACTCAGCTTGCTGCGCGCCGGGCCCTAGCTAGCACCCAGCTTCCCTCACAGCGCCCTTGTGTCCACATTCTCCCTCCCGGCCTCCTCCCAGTGCCCCCTGCCCATCCTCAGCCGCGCTCCACCTCTGCCTGCCCTGTCCCCCTCCCTCCATACTCTCTTTTTTGACCAGGTTTATGCCTTGTCATCCTTCAGACTTTCCTTCCTCATTACTTTTCTCTTTTAGAGTTGTTGTTTTTCCTTTTCTTGATCATGGATTCCATTCTTGAAGAATGTCCTCAGGGTAGTTAAAACTCCTTAAAAAAGGCTTTTTCTTTTTCTTTTTTCTTTTTAACAAATGCACCTATGAGAGAATTTGTTTCAGATAATTCATGACCGGGCCATTTGACCACCGATCTAAGATTGCTGATGTTGCTGAGATTTTCATTCTATAACCACCCGGGCACCATTGCAAAGTGTGAGCCCGTTGTGCCTGGGCAGTTTCAAATATAATGCTCCAGAAAGTAATAGATATACTTATATCCATGTGATTTTTCTATTTCTGAAACCAATTATTTTTCTAAAATTGCTTTTCAGATTATTACATTGTCAGGGTCACTGAATCATAATGAAACAGGATGCGTTTACAATTAATTGTTAGCTCTCACCTGGCAACTTAATGTCAGTGTTCACTTTCTAGATCTAGTTGGACAAGTGGTCATGAATATATACTCAACATATTTGGGAGCAGAGGGAGTTATCTTTATTTATTTATATTAATTGAATATTTTGGGTTCACAAAATGATACAGTTTTCAAGTGTACAACTCAATAAAACATCTTCACATTGCATGATGCACCCATTGCCCCAAATAAAATCTTTTTCTGTCACCATTACCCCCCCCTTTGCCCACCTCCACCTGACTCCCACCTTTTTTCCCCTCTGGCTATCACCACACTGTTGTCTGTGTCTATGTGTTATGTATATATGTTCTTTGGCTAATCCCTTTACCTTCTTTCATCCAGTCCCCCAACTCTCATCTCCTCTCCTCTTACACCTGTCCCTCTGTTCCATGTATCCATG
Source organism: Miniopterus natalensis (assembly GCF_054644295.1). Taxonomy (NCBI): domain Eukaryota; kingdom Metazoa; phylum Chordata; class Mammalia; order Chiroptera; family Miniopteridae; genus Miniopterus; species Miniopterus natalensis. The sequence continues at coordinate 18,926,517 of NC_142084.1, forward strand.
CCTGTTTCTGTTTGGTTCCTCAGTTTATTTTGTTCATTAGGCTCCACATGTAAGTGAGATCATATGGTATTTATCTATCTCTGACTGGCTTATTTCAGTTAGCATACGTTTTTATTATAATGGCCTTTTAGTTTCATGCAGAGAAGATGCTTGATATGATTTCAGTCTTCTTGAATTTGTTAAGACTTATTTGTGTCCTAACATGTGGTCTGTCTTTGAGAACGTTCCATGTGTACTTGAGAAGAATGTATATTCTGTTACTTTGGGATGAAGTATTCTGTAAATATCCATTAAATCCATCTGATGCAGTGTGTCATTTAAGGTCACTATTTCCTTGTTGATTTTTTGTCTTGAAGATTTTTTGTTCCCAGCAGGGTCTTGTCCTTGAAGATCTATCCATTGATGACAGTGGGGTGTTAAAATCCCCTACTATGACTGTATTGCTGTCCATTTCTTCCTTAATATCCACGAAGATTTTAAAAAATATATTTAGGTGCTCCTATGTTGGGTGCATATGTGTTTACAAGGGTTATATTTTCTTGTTGGATCGATCCCTGTAGTATTATGTTGTGACCTTCTTTGTCTCTTGTTATGGTCTTTGTTTTGAAGTTTATTTTGTATGATACACGTATTGCTATCCCAGCTTTTTTTTGTTTCCATTTACATGGAATATTTTTTTCCATCTCTTCACTTTTAGTCTGTGTGTATTTTTTACTCTGAAGTGAGTCTTTTAGACAGCATATATACGGTCCATGTGTTCTTATCCATTCAGCTACTCTATGGCTTTTGATTGGAGCATTTAATTTGTTTATACTTAAGGTTATTATTGTTAGGTACTTATTTATTGCCATTTTATTCTTTATCCTATCTTCCTCTGTCTCTTGATTTCTTTTTTTCTTTCACCTTCTTAAAGCAGGCTCTTTAACATTTCTTGCAATACTGGTTTGGTGGTATTGAACTTACTTATTTATGTCTGAGGAACTCTTCATTTTATCTTCAATTTTAAATGATAGCCCCGCTGGATAGAGTAGTCTTGGTTGTAGGTCCTTGCATTTCATTAATTTGAATATTTCATGCCAATTTCTTCTGGCTTTAAGTGTTTCTGCTGAGAAATCACCTGACAGCCTTATGGGAGTTTTTTTTGTAGATAACTAATTGCTTTTCTCTTGCTGCTTTTAAGAATCTCTTCTTGTCTTTAATATTTGGCATTTTAATTATAATGTGTCTTGGTATGGGCCTTTTTGGGTTCATCTTGATTGGGATTCTCTGTGCTTCTTGAACTTGTGTGACTTTTTACTAGATTAGGGAAGTTTTCAGCCATTATTTCTTCAAACAGGTTCTCTGTAACTTTCTCACTCTCTTCTTCTGGTATTCCTATGGTGTGGATGTTGTTCTGCTTGATGTTGTCCCAGACATCCCTTAGACTTTTCTCATTTTTTAAAATTCTCTTTTCTTTGTGATACTCTGCCTGGGTACTTACTTTTATCATGTCCTCTAAATCTCTGATTCTATCTCTAACCTGCTATTGATTTCTTTTAGTATATTCTTCAGATATTGTATTCTTCATTATGGTTTCTATGTCATTTTTAATACTATCTCTTTGTTTAAGTTCTCACTGAGATCATCCATTTTCCACTTAAGGTCCTTAAACATTATTATAACCATTGTTTTAAGCTCTGCATCTGGTATTTTGGTTGCTTCTATTTTATCTATTTCATTTAATTCATTTTCTGGGGATTTCTCTTGTTCTTTTTAGGGGGCATTTTTCTTTGTCTCCTTGTTGTGTCTCTGTATATTAGATAGATCTGCTCTGAGTTCCACACTTGGTATGATGGCTTTATGATGAAGGTATCTCATTTGGCTCAGTGACACAATCTTCCCGATTACCTGGGCTTAGTGCTTCAGGGATGTTTCTTGTGGTTTATGTGCACCTTCTTATTGTAGTTGAGTCTTGAATGCTGTTGGCCTTTACAAGAGTGGAGTGAATGTTTCACAGTGACTGAATATAAGGATAAACCTCAATCACTGTGTATGAGATGCTGTACAGCGGATGCCGCCTGAGGCCAAGTTGTTCCCAGCAGGGTCTCATGCTTGCTGGAATCCCCTTTTGGTGTGCCACTTGTGTGGCTAGTTGAGTTGAGCTCTGGTGTGGTCTGAGGCCCACCACTGGTTGTATTGGTTCTGGGTCCACTTGGGTGAGGTTCAGGTACAGGTCAATGTCTGATGTGTGTAACTAGTCCTGGCTACCTATCTGGAGTTACCAAACTATTCACTGTTTTTGGCTCTGTCTGCTGGGCCTGGGTGTGCATGGGAGGGGTTAATCTGTGTATAAGGATTGGCTTCCTTCAGGTTAGGACTGAGGGCAGATCTGTAAAAGGATCAAGGCTTCCTGAGGTCTGCCTCCACCTCTCAGCTACTTTGCCTCCTCCTGAGGTTGCCTGGTTTTCTTCCAGAGCATTACAAAGAAAGACTGTTTAAAATAAATAAATAATATTAAAAAATAAATTAAGACCCACTGACTTGACCTTCTTGTGATTTTAAACTAAAGACTGCTCACCCTGTGTTTTATAGTTTTCTCAGAATTCCATGTTTCCATTTTGGTGCAGTGGCTTTGGGAAGACACCTAGAAATCAGCTCTAGTTTATACTTATTTTTAAAAAATACCTTCCAAATTTTTAAAAATTCTGTCATGTGTTTCTCCTCTTCACATTCCCATTTTATAAATGCCATAGTTTATGGAAGCTACAGGCACGCAGTCTCCCAAAGAACAGTGTATTTCCTGGAGTGCTCTCTCCTGGCCCAGCCAAAATCTGAATTTTATATACATTGAACTTTGGGGTTCATTTTCTGTGTTTACCTGTGTGACTAGCAGTCTCTTTACATCCCTTGTTTGTGCTTTTGTTTACCTGTATCAAATGCAATAAGGTGTATAGTCTTTTTTTAGCCAAGATGTTATTTTTATGTGCCATACTTTATTACACATGAAATGAAACCATCTCTGACTTTTTTTATACTCACTGAATTTTTATTAGAGTTATATCTTTCATCAATAATAACATAAGCTGCAACATCCTTCTGTGGAATATTTCCTGAGATTGCTGCCCCTGTTTGGAAAGAGGGCTCTCTCCACCTTACCAGAAATGGTTTCATCTCCATTGCTTTTATCTCCTTAGATAATCCTTTAATCCCCGTTCATTGCCCATGGATTCTGACTCTCCTTGCCAGTGTGTTACTACAGCCCACAGAACCATGTGGTGTGTGAGGCTGCCTTGCCAGTGTACCAGTTTTGAGTCATTACACAGCCATTAGTTCTGGTGGCTGCTGTGATGAGGACTGGCAGTCTCATACCTGAGGCCAACTGTGTTCATTGAGTAAGGGACTTAGCAGCTATGTATACAACCAGAAAATTGAATTAGCACCATCAGTGCATTAAATCATGGCTTTTCCTGCAGAATTTCTGTAAAAATATAACGGTAGATTTGGCCAGAACCATGTCTTTTGCAGGTTACTTTAGGGTCTTTTGGCAACACTGGGAGATAGGATGTTTTCTCCATGAATAAGGCTTCCATTATCTCAAGACTTCAAAGCGCTTTGCTCTGGTTAGTACCCACATACGAATCTGGCATTCTATGTTTAGATACTGACTTTTTTCTGTTCCAGTTTTGGAAAATCACCTTCTTGATGATGTCTTTTGTTTTAGGAAAATGAGACTGAAAACACAAGAAACTAAAAAAGGTTCTGGTGCTACAATTAAAATACATAGCACCAGCCTGCCTTTTACATTTGGATGAGCTTCACTGTAATTTTGAGAGATTTAAAATCACTCCCAATTATGTGGTATCCTAAGACTGTCACATGCTTCCCCCAGGTGCTAGCTCTTATGTGAAAGCGGGAACACAGGCTCAGGGAGCACCATGGGGGAACCTCAGGGACTCAGTTGTATCTGGAATGAGGCACCTCCCAGGGAATGTTTGGATAACAGTTTCTAAAAGATCATCCCACAAAAGATGATCAGGTTCATTTTTATTATATATTTTTTTTAACTTTTAAAAAATTTCAGTATAGTTGGTATACAACCATATTGGTTATACTAGTTTTGGGTGTACAATATAGTGATCAGGACATACACAAAACAGAGATACGACATTACATCAAAAGCATAAGGAATAGAGAGGGGCGTAAAAATGTAGCATTTTCAGAACTCGATTGAACTTTAATGCCTATCAGCTTAGAAAAGCTGCTATAAATATAGATGGCTATATATGAACCTCATGATAACCATAAGCCAAAACCATACAAAAATTTTTTTAAATATAGTGTTTAAGTAGGGAATATGTTCAGATGGTTCTTAAATGAAAATAAGTAGGCCTGGCTAGGCATGGCTCAGCAGTTTAGTGTTGACCTAGGATCCAAGAGAGAGAGGTTCAATTCCTGGTCAGGGCACATGCCTGTGTTTCGGGCTCGATCCCCAGTAGGGGTCGTGCAGGAGGCAGCCGATCAATGACTCTCTCATCATCGATGTTTCTCTCTCTCTCTCTCTCTCTCTTTTGTCAATAAAGATATATTAAAATTAAAATAAATGGGAAAGAATACAGTAAAAAATCTCCTTGTGCCCAATTTTCTCACTGTTATTAGGTTCTTATATAATCCTTCCAGAGATATTTTAAGCATTTATTAGCATGCATGTGTATTCTTTTTCTCATTTTTTTAAAACATAAAAGAGAATATTGTAAGCAAGCAATGTTTTGTACCCAGCTTTTTACAAGTATCAGTATATCTTGGAGATCTTTACATGTCTGTGCATGCAGATCCTCCCTCCTTCCTCTCCCTTTCCTTCTCTTTCTCCCCTTCCCCTTCCCTTTCTCCTCCTTTGTGGTGGTCCAGTGTATGTACCATAATTTATTTAACCCATCTCTTGTTGATGGCATTTGAGTTGTTTCCAGTATCTCACTATTGTAAGCAATGCTGCAATGAAAAGCCCCTATTTCTATGTCATGTCACACGTCACGACAAGCTCCTCAGTATGCTGTTCCGAGAAGAGGAGTTACTGCATCATAGGATATGTGGGTTCACACGTTTGATGACTATTGCCAAATTGCTCCCTTTTCCATAATGGTATTTGAGATTAACTGTTTCGAAACATCCTTGCCAATTAGTGTGGCTGCTCAAGTCCTTTTCCCATTTTTCTAGTAGGTTCTTGGTCTTTTACCTGTTCATTCCTAGGACCTTCCTGTGTATTAAAGAGAGTAGCCCTTTGCCTATAATTTGAGTACATAAAAGAAAATCCCACTGGTGGTGTTTGCCTTTTGACTTTGAGTATGGCGTATTGCCTCATCAGAGTTTCATTTCTATATGTTTGTATTGGTGGGCCTTGACTTTTTTGATTTCTGGATTTTTAGGCATGGACTCAAAAGGCCTTTTCCACTCCAGGGTTAATAAGGAATTTTCCCGTGTTTCCCCCCCCCATCTTTTTTTTTTTTTTTTTTTTAACACATTTGGGATTTATTTGGGTATATGCTATAAGATACAGTACCAACTTTTTTCTTCAGATGCTATCCAGTTGTCCTTGCATCACTAGTTGGATATATATATCCCCCCTACCCCCCATTATGAGATGCCAGCATTACTGTATACTGAAACTCCTCTTGTATTGGGATTGATTTCTGGACTTTGTGTTCTGATATATTGGTTTGTTTCTATAGTCACATTTCAGTACCAGCACTGCACTATTTTAATCATTAAGTCTTTATATCATGTTTTTTATCCTGGTTGAATTATATTCTGATTCATCAATAGATAAAACATCAAAACTATAAATTAAGAAGTAAAGAAATTATTTATAAACTACTCAAAATTGAAAGCACTCTTCTTTTTGTTTTTCTATAGAACATATATTCAGATTTTTCTTTCATTAAAACAGAACTTCAAGGCCAATTTTTTTCTTGCTATTACTATTTTTTAAATTTATTTTTATTGTTGAAAGTATTACAGATGTCCCCTTTTCCCTCCATTGATCCCCTCCACCCGGCATGCCCCCCCCCCCCCAGGCCTTCTCCATACTATTATCTGTGTCCATAGGTTATGCATTTATGCATATAAGTTTTTTAATTAATCTTCCCCTCCCCCAAATCCCTACCCCAGCTTTAAGTCTTTATAATATATTTTCTGGTGGCGCTGCCTTTTCTTGTTACTTTTCTTTTTCAGGGATTTTTCCCCTTTCCTTGATAGTATTATATATTTATTTTTCTAATACGTTTAAGGACAAACTTGTATAATTCACAGACTAAAAGCAACGTTTTCATTAGAAGAACATTACACTTACAAATTACCTTAAGAAAAATGCACATATCCATGAATGTGTGTTCCTGTCTAAGAACATGGTATGTCTTCCAATTTGTTCAAGTGTTCTTTTGTGTCCTTCAGAAGGGTGTTACATTTTCCTCTTAAAGATTTAGTCATTCCCTTAATATTTTATTTCACATGTGCCATACTAAACAGAATTTTTTCTTGGAGTAGGTCTCCTAGCTGGTGAAGGTTTGTACTTAAGGAAGCTCTGGATATCTGCAAGTTAATTTCATATCTTGTTGAGTATCTGAGTTGTCTTGTGGTTGATGATAGTTTGTTATTTGATTTTTGGGGAGATCTTTCCAGTATATAGTCAGCTTGTCCTTTTTTTTTCTTTTTAATTCTCACCCGAGGATATTCTTTCCATTGCTTTTCAGAGAGAGTGGCGGGGGGGAAGGCAGGGAGAGGGAGGGAGAGGGAGAAAGACATCGATGTGAGAGAGACACATGGATTGGTTGCCTGGCATATGGCATGTGCCCTTGACAGGTGTTGAACCCGAGATCCTTCAGTCCATGGGCTAACACTCTAACCACTGAGCAAAACTGGCTAGGGCTCAGCTTGTCTTTTAATAGTCCTAGTTTTACCTACTCCTTTGCAATTTTTATATTTTAGGCTTTCCCTGGTTCCTCCTCATACAATATGAAATAACAGTGGTGGTGGTTTGCACCCTTGCCTTGGTCCTGATTCTTGTTGGCTTGTATTGTAGTGTTGCCCTATTTATTAAGTATGATCCTAGCTTTAGGGTTGAGAGAACTATATTTTTATCATGTCGAAGAAGTGTGCCTCTATTCTTGTTTGATCGAGTGATTTTTGTTGTTGTTTTTAAGAATGGTTGTTGAATTTTGCTCAATACTTTTTTAGTGTCTATGGGATGGTTACATGATTTTACTCTTGAGCTATGTTAATAGAAAAAGCTAGTTTGATGGATTGACTAATATTGGGCAATCTTTGCCTTCCATGCGTAAACTCCATTTGGTCGTGATGTAATATTCTTGTGCTTCTTGATTCTATGTGTTAATTTTTTTTGCATTGACATTTGTAAATGAGATTGGTCTTGTGTTTTCTTTTATGCATAATAATTATGAGGTTTCGTACTTATTTTTAAAAGGTTACATTTACTTTTGTGTGAAGGAAGGTTTTCTGAATAATTTCATTTTGTGGACAAGATTTTAGGAAGCATGCTTGGCTTAAAAGGAACACAAATTTTCAAGGACTGCTTAGGACTATGTTCATATATGTGGATACAAAGTCAAATTGTTAACGAAGATGAGGTTTGTCTCTTTGGGGAGACAAAGTATGGAAAATAATTTCTAAGCATTTTATTCATATTAATAAAAACTAAGAACAAGTATTAGTTGACTATTTAAACTAATTAGTTATTTAATATGCAGTAGATTGACTTTTTGTATATTAGCTTATTTTAGTCTTCTGTACAGTCCTGTGAGGAATTGCTTTTAACTCACAGAAAACTGACTTCAGAGAGGTGAGCACGACTTGCCCGAGTTCATGCAGCTGGTAGAGGGTGGAGTCATCTTTTTAACCTGAAACTGTTTCACCCCAGAGTCCACACACTCACTCACCAAGCTGTCTTGCTTTTTAAATAAATTTGAGTTGTAATAGATAATTGGAAGTCAGAACACCATTTCCTAAAGCAGTGGCCCCAGAGTGTGGTCCCCATACCAGCAGCGCCTGCATTACTGGAGACCCCTTTAGGAATGCAGATTCTCAAGCTGTGCCCACATCTCCTGGAGGGACAGCCGCAGGGAAGAGGTCCAGCTGGGGATGCCCAGGCACATCCATTAAGCATGAGAAGCCCTGCCTCTAAGACTGCACACCGCTCTTCTTTCCTTCAGTCTGAATGTTAGGAGTTGTTAGCGTGTTGACTCTCTGAATAAGGGCAAACGTTCTTCATTTCTTCCATTTACTCTCCAGAAGTAAAGGCTAATTGTTTGTTTAACACCTTAAGGCTTGTTCACAAAAGGGAGTATTTGCTGAGCTTAGCTCCCTGTGAAACTTGTGAAAATTAAACACTCTTGTGAAGTGTCCATAGAGCATCGTTTACTCACAGTCTCTGTCCAGGCAGAGTCCTACGCAAGCTCATCCGACTTCATTTTAGGAGTGTGAGCAGTTCACAGATCAGCATATTTTCTACATATGCCCTCTGTGTGTGATGCACCTTCCTCAGAATAACTAGATGGGGAGGCAGGTCTGAGGGCATGTTCCCAGCAGCCTCGGCTCTCTGCTGCTCAGACAGGCATGTGAGGCCTTTGTTCAGTTTTCTGGAATGAGCGATTGCCAGGAGGAAGGTGAAACCATGGTAGGCTGCACAGTGCCACCATAGTGAGGAAATCACGGTGATCCATGTCACCTAAAAGGCTCGAGCCAGTTAATACTTCCGTGCAATTGCCAGTTGCATGCCCTTCCTTTCTGGGTGCAGAATTTATTTCACTGGCATCACTGATTTATACAAGGCAGGCTGCTTTCAAACTAATTGGGTAAAGTCATTATAGAGGGCAGCTTGGCTGTGAGCTAGACAGTGCTAAAGTGGTTTTCAATAGCATGTCTCTCGTCCCAGCATTGGTTGTCACCTCAGACTAATTCCATCTGAATAGAGTCAGGTTGGGGCTGTGATGATGCTGTGGGTTTACCAGTGGCCACGTATAGTTTGCTGAAACCAGCTCTTAAATTATCTTCAGGTATCTTGTCCAGTCTAGGATATTTCAGACTGACATATTTCTGTGCTTAGTAGATATTTACGTTTCCTGCTGTGTCCTAGACAAGATCAGTGAAAGGTTGGTTCCCTTTGTGTGTCTAGGAGTGGAGCACTAGGGAGACTTGAACTGCCTTTCCTTCAGAAGCCAAAAGCTGTCTTCACTGTCCGCCTCCTACAGCAGTGACAAGCTGCTCTCAGCCTAATGCCTCTGTCCTCTGAGCTCTCTGCCCTGGATATCTGTTATTTTGTCTTCTCAGAGCCTCAGCCATCTCCTTTTCTAGGAGATGTATGTGCCTCTCCGCCTCTGTAGCCTTGCGATTCAAATAAGAGTGTAATTTTCCCGTAGAATCAATGCCCCTTGGTGACACTGGGGACCTGACAGCTATCAGAGGTCATGCTCCCATGAGTTTGTGCGGGTCAAGCCCCTGGTTCCAGTCACCGCCACGGCTAGCCACTCTTTGAGCTGTTTGTTTATCTGAGCTGTTTGTTTCTGTGAGCCAGTGAGGCGTGTCCCTTGGCTTAGCTGATCTGTGTCACGTTCTCTTCTTATGCATTCCAGGGTCCTGATTCGTACTCTCCCCAAGACCGGTCTCCATTATTTCCTCCCTTTACTCTCCCCTATGGAAGGAGAGGGCAAAACAAGCACATCGCTTTATTTTGTTCTTTACGTTTCCTGCTGTGTCCTGGACAAGATCAGTCAAAGATTCCCTCTGTGTGTCTAGAGGGATCAGGTGCTTCTCTCATTGTCTCCCCTTAGTCAGAACTTAAAAGGCCCGGGGTAGCACAGCCTGGGCAGCTCCCAGTGCCTTGACTTGCCGTGTAGGAACTTCTCTTGTTGCTAAAGGGATTGATGTCATCACCCAGACTCCTGACAAACTCACGTATCCAAACAGGAGTGATTGCAGAGGCATATTGAGATTGTTCCTAAATTCTGACATTGCTCAGAGGTAAATCCATTATCTGGGCAAGAGCTGCTTTATAGTAATTAACCTGGAAATATTGTATTTGCATTTGCTTTCTGCCTCTTGCAGAAACATATTTAAAGTGTTCATAGGGGTGATTTTTTATCTTTGCACTTTTGTACTGCAATTCCATTTGAGTAACATTCCAAGATGCTTCGTGTTTCTGTCAAGTACTGGGTGGGTCTTAATGAGGTGCTTCTGTGGTGGGTGCAGGCTGAGGGAAGGCAGGGGCGGCCTGGGAGCTACCTCTGCAGCTGCACTCTCCTCGGTCAGGGATGTTGGCCCGGGGCCCCTCTGCACCTGTACCAGCCATGTGCCATTTTTTAAAGTCCCTAAGCTTGGAGTCGTTCAGTCTTCTCACATCACCTGGCAACGGTCAGCGAGTCCCACACTGCTCTCTGCTAAGAGAAGGGGAGAGAATGAAATGAAAATAGGCTGGTGCAATCATCATTGCACTTTTGTCTCATCAGCTTTGTTAAAGAAAATGGAATTTACACTTTTTCTGGGTTGGATGTAGGTGGAGAAATGTCCAGATTGCAGAATTTGGTGGTTCCTGTTCAGAGGCATAGCTGCCTCCTAACAGCCCCTGTGAACCATGGAAGTCCCCAGGAGCGGGACAACAAAGATCCAGAGCACGGGGGCCTGAGGGGCACTCTCACATAGCACAGATCCGCTCTGGCGGTCTTTATTCTAGGACTCACGCTTAGTGTTGGCTGTTGCTTTGCTCCTAGGAGCCCTGTGACAAACTCGCCCTCATCTCTGTTTGCAAAACCCAGGAATCTGCTCTGCAGCTGCGGCCTTTATTCTAAGAGTGTCATGGGTTTGGACCATCGCCTGATTCCCTCACTCTACAGACATTGCTACGCAGGCTGGTTTCTTAAACCAAAATCAGAGGCCCTCAGACTTCTTTGCAGATCTCAACACCTGGTGCAGAGTTGGGCAATAGATGCCCAATTTCCCCCAAATTCTGATTTTATTTTGATGATACCAGAGCCAGAGGTTCATCAGGATTTCAAGACCCCATGAAATAATCTGGCTTAAATTATAATGTGGTAAATCATTCAACTCTCTATCCTTAGGTAGCTCTTCTCCTTGAGACAAGGCCAACTGATGGGACTAAAGCTCTAGAAAAGAACCATGACTTTCAGGTTTCTTTTTGTGTTTAATTTTTGGTAAGCACTACAATCTGTTTTTCTCTGAAATGAAATCTCACCCAGAACTCAGTACATACAACTGATTAAAGTAGCATTTCTAAGGTTAGCTTCCCCCTTGCATTCTGTGATAGATTCTGAGGCACTTCCTTTGGAATCCCAGGGTTTTGGGGTTCCTACTTTAAGAGTCCTTCTGCACTGCCTTAGGGCTGAAGTCTGAGCAGCTTACATAGCACAGAATTGGCCTAGAGGAGGGTCTCTTGATTGCCTGCATATGCTTGGAAGTTCATTTCTTACAGCCACCCTGGAGCCCCTGCTGTGTTCCCTGGTCACAAATCTTGAAAGAAATCCTCAGTCAGATGCGTCATTGAGCAGATGGATAAAGGGAGGCTCTGACAGGCAGGGAGTTGCTCAGCGTTAGCTGTTCACTCATTCTCTTGTTCCTTTATTCATTAATTTATAAATATTTCCTGAGCACCTATTTCACAGCTTCTCAATGTTCTGGAGACAACTTGGTCAATAAGGCTTACAATCTGGACACAAATAATTATCAGAAGCATGAATATTTTGATGGGGAGGTATAGGGGCACTATATTAGTCAGCTCAATAAAATGCCATAGACTGAGTGGATTAAAAACAGACACTTATTTCTCACAGGTCTAGAGGCTGGAACTCCCAGATCAGGGTGGGGCAGATTTGGTTCCTGGTGAGACCTCTCCTCCCGGCTTGCAGGTGGCCACCTTCTTGCTGAGTCCTCTTATGCCAGAGACCGAGCTCTGGTGTCTGTTCCTCTTCTTATAAGGGATTAGAACTCCAACATGAATTGGGGGGTGGCACAATTCAGTACTTAGCAGGCATTATTGGGGCAGACAGCAGTGATACTTAAACGGATACCCGAAGCATGAGTGGGAGTTAAACACACACAGAAGGCAGGAGAGGGGCAGTCTTCCAGGCACACGAAACAGCCTGTGTCAAGGTTTAAGAGTCGGGGGAGGAGTGAGCCCTTGGATGCAGGTGCCCCGAGCATGAGAGTAGACGATGTGGAAGCTGTGGAGGTCCATGCGAGTCTCCTTATACAGGGCTCATGTGCCAGGTTAGAGTGCTTGGACATAACCCTGAGGGAGTTGGAAACCTTGAAAAGCATAAAGCAGGCTGTAGTGGGAGATGACCCTCTGTGTTGCTTCCATTGCATTAGAGGCCCTGCCTGTGTATGTAGCATCTTTTACTGAGAACAAATGTGGCTGCCTCTGCAACGTGACACCTCAGCCCTCGGGGCAGGAAGATCAAGCCTCAATGAATGTGGTAAACAGATTAATTTGGTCAATAGTTTAATTCTGGCAGCCGCTGAATGACATTATAAAGAATGCATTGGCATTTCTTCTGGAAATGTCTGCCATCATTTTCCTCCTGATGTGAAGAAAATAAAAGCTTCCCGGTCCCAGAAAGAATTAGCATGAAATGTGCCCGTCAGTCTCCCTGGGAAGGAGCACTGAGCTGCAGCACTGTGTTCACGTGGAGGAAGAGACGCTAACTGAGCAGGGGGTGTGCAGCCCACTGGCAGTCTTGTTTCTAGAAGCCCACCTGGATATCCTTGTTGGGTCATTCCCACAGCCCAAGTTACAGGGAGCCAGGCGAGGCTGCCTCCATGGGAAGGTGCCCGCTGCAGGGGTTCTTGATGCTCACCTGGGTGCCAGTCATGAAGGACTGACTCCCTTTGGTTCTGTGCTTTCCAAAGGTGGCTTTCATATGCACATAACCGGTTTTGAATTCTTAAGCTCGTCTCCTATTTCTCTTTCCTTTAGTACAGTGGTTCTCAAAGTGTGGTCCTTGGACCAGCACATCAGACCTGCAGATGCTTGAGCCCCACCTCTGACGTACTGATTCAGCGTCTTTTGGGAGGGGCCCAGAAACCAGCGTATTAACAAGCCCTGTAGGTGATTCGGCTGCATGGTTAGGCTGGGACCCCTGCTTGAGCGAATGTGTGTGCTGGGCCATCGCGCTCCATGCACACATCTGAACCACTTAGGGAAGGTTCTGTGCAGGGAGGTAACTACAGGAGCACCTGGGTGGGGACTGAGTGAAGATGAAGGGTTCTTCATACCTGTTAGGACCTAATAGCATTGTTGATGATAGCTAATTGAGCATGCACTGTATGTGTCACTCTGCCGAGGGTTGTGCGTATTACCCCATTTTATTGCCACAGTGACCTCTAGGAGGTACTTTTACTTCCCTATTTTATGAGTAAAAATGAGGCTTACAACAAGCAAGCGACTCGCTCAAGATCACCGAAGTAGAAGGTGGCAGAGATGGCACCTGAGCCAGGTCTGCACTGTCTCCAAAGCCCTCACTCTTGCTGGCAGAGGGCTAACCGGCCTCTCTCCCACACACATCCCTGCAGTCCTGGGGTCGCCGCTTTCAGGAATGCCTGGTGCCCTTGTGTGGCTTTTGGGCTGGTTTGGTTGATGTGTTTCCGTGTAGAGCTTTGTGAAGGGATTTGAGGTATGTTACTTCTTTTCCAAGAGTAACCTTGGAAGCACAAACAAGAAGCAAGAAAATGAAGCAAACTGTTTTACTCTTTAAATGCACCATGTGTGAACAAGTGCCTATTAAACTGGGCCGGGGACGGAGCTAACCTGCCGGGGAAGGCTGGCTGAGTGACTTCCTTGGTGTGGCAGCATCCTTGTCAATGGACAGGGTCTCGTGTGAGCTGCGCATGTCTCTGTGGAGTTTCCTCTTGCTGTGAGACAGGCAGCAAGGGCGACTTTATTTTATTTAAGGAGGAAAAACCCTGGGCTGAGATTTCAAAGCCTTTGTGAGGGCATGTGTGTGAGCTACCGTTTTATTTGGCTCAGCAGAGACAGTTTCTGAGTCTCCCCTTGCTGCCCCCAGGGTGACTGGTGAGGGTTTTTCACATTTCTCACTGGCTCTTAAATCTGTAGGTAGGTGGGTGCTTTGCGACTCAGGCATGAGCTGGCCTTTTGGTTTTATGCCAGCTTCTTTTCCCAGCTGACACTCTTTAAGGATTTTTATTTGGCTATTTCCTCCTCGTGAACCACAATTTTGCAACCTGCTCCTTGAAAGCATGTCACCTATTCCAAGGAAGAATCTGGCTAGGTGGACAGTAGGCCACGGGCACCCATCCGTCCTGCCTACGTGTCTCTCAGACCTCTGTCCATTGAATATCTCACCATTTTCCAGGTTTGTATTGGACACATCCAGCGGTGAACTGCGTTTCCTGTGATTTCTCTTTCCCAATTAGCTTGTATCCAAGTTCCAATAATATATTAAGCTGAGAGCTTTTCTCGTTAATTTCCCCACAGAAAAGCTGTGGCAAAGCTACAGGGAGGCCGCGCTTCGCCTAGGAACAGTGCTGAGCTATGCTGTTCTTCCCTTTCAAACCATCAGCTGCTCCCTTGGAGGATAACTTGGCATCTGTAAAGCTGTTGGAGTGTTACAGGAAGTTGGAAACTTTGTAGCAGTATTAGTTAAGGGAAAATTATCCCTGGAGTAAATCTGATGAAGAAACTCTTGTAATTTCTCGTATTACCCAATAGGTGAGTGCAGTAAGGTGGTCTGACTTTTTCAGATTCAACTTTTGCATAAATCTCATTTTAGTATAAATCGATGCCCATGGATGTCCTTACATTCACTAGTTTTATATCATCATTCAGCTGTTCCCTGGCAGGCAGACATTCTGAGGCCTCCCAGCCACGAGTTCGAGTTCATGTTTTTGATAATACTACCTTTGCTTTTGCAGCCTTACATCCTTTGAGCAATTCTTTGAACTTTCAGTGAATTTTATTATGCTCATTATTTCATAAACATGTGTGATGAAAGGAGAATAGTGGTGTTGAGGCCTAGGGCTCATGAAGGTGGAGACTACATTGGGAATCATTAAGCGTGCCCCACACGGCAAATCGTTTGTCTCGAATGGGTGGACATTGGAATGAAGACTGTCAACTGGGTGTTCAATTGTGAGGAAAGATGAAATTAAAGGGCACTGCGAATTGCTGAAAATAAGTTGTCAAAGGTGTTTTAAAATGGTGTCCTTAGGAAATTCATGATGTTTTTCAATACTTGAGATTGGGTAACCCCCTTAGAATATATAGATCTGTCGCTTGACCACCCCACTTTCTACCCCCCATATTATAGCCGTCCTGAGTTGCAGGGGTGCCTTTTCAATTTGCCATCAGAATTTGATTGTGCTCATGTTGGAGTCCCTGATCTCGTGAGCAGCCACATTGCAGGGAAAACTGAGAAATTAACAGACGTGGTGGTTTCCTCTTGTTTCCATCCTCTGTTCCTGTGTGGCAGTCTTCCTTTCCTAACTTCATTTTTCTCTGTAGCACTTGTATAAATGATACATTTTACCTTTTGCTTATTGTCTGTCTGCTACCAGTAGAATATTAGCTCCGTGAGGGTAAGAATTTTTGTCTATTTATTGCTCTAGACTGATGTTTCTCAACTTTTTTTCCTATTATCACTCTTAAAGATACATTTTACACATTTTTTCTAGTTGCCCCCTCCGTGGAATTTTAATACACAAATATACCACATACCTGTTTATGTACTGTATGTATATCTGTGCTTTATGCATAAAAAGAGGAAGAATTTTTTCATCTCTCAAAACCCAGTTTTCACCCTGGAGGAGCAGTGCTGCCCCCTTGCGGATGTGCACTCTGGACCGAGCACCAACAGGGGCACCTGGAGCACAGCAGATGCTCTGCAATAGCTTCCAAGTATCTATTCCTAAAATTTTAGGGTTGTTTTTTTCTCTTCAGTAGAGGCCAAACAAATGTGTGACGGGAGTCCTTCCCACAGTCCTATCAAGTCCTCATTCGTTTTTGAAAAGTCTGTGATCACCCAGGAGAGGGAATGCTTTGGGGGTCTTACTTAAGCCTGTAGACAATTATCCTTGATGAACAAGGCATAAACAAAAAGGCAACACACAAATTGACTCAATGCTCTTAACTAGCCACGGGCCTTAGCCTCTGTTCCCGCTTATGCTGCAGTGCTGAAGCTGTCCTGTTGGGTGACGGAGCCCCCAGAGGTGGCCTTACCCACAGAGGTCTTCCCATGTACTCCAGAGCAGGGTGGGAACCTCAAAGAGGCACTTCAGCAGACCCGAGTGTGCTCTGGTTTACCCAGGCACCTTGCCTGTTCCCAGACCACTCGATAATCTGCAGCTTCTCTGTCCCGATGCCTATGTATATGGCATGATAAATCCAGCAATTTCTGTTGCATTAAATAAAACAAGCAAACTGGAGGCTTCGTGCTGTGTGATGGGAATAGTAATAGAAGCAAGACAATTGGTGCGTGTCCTTTAAGATGCCAGAGACCAGGATGACCCTCTCAGACCGGAGGCTGAGCAAGGCTCTCCCATCATGCAGGCAGCCCCAGGGCCTGACACCCTGTGCAAGGGTGGGTGCTGCTTTCCTTGAGATGCCTTGGAAGAAATAACCGCTGGGTGCATTCCCAGAAAGGGAAGCATTCATTCCTCACTCTAGGTAGCCTTGTTTCTCCATAGAAATATTTCAGATGCTAATTTCCTTGGGGGAGAAGATTGACATTCACACTTACTTTTTTATACCAACAATTACAGAAAATATGAATATTCATGTAAGAATGAATTTAATTACAGTCTAAGCACATATCATAATGAATGGTTCTGATAGTCTGACCCCCGTGGCTATAATAATAATGTTAGGCTCCTAAACTTGGGATCTATTGTCATCTCAGTCATTGACTGAAAGTGAAAAGCCTTTAAATTTTTAATCTGCTTTGTTGGGCATATTCCTGAAATGAGACCTAAGTGTGTTGCATAATACTGCCTGGTAATTCTCATTTTGGCGGAGTTAGGGATGTTGTTACATCTTCCGGAGCTTTGTCACAGCCAGGTGCACCTGTAAGTCCCTGATACTGGCCTGGACTTCTGTAACACAAACGCATATACTCTTAGTAACCACAGGCATTCTTTGGAGAAATGGTGGGTTTGGTTCCAGACCACCACAGTAAAGCGAGTATTGCAATAAGCACGTCACATGGAGTTTTTTAGTTTTCCAGTGCATTTAAAAGTTAAGTTTGCACTATACTTAGCCTATTAAGTATGTAATGGCAGTGTGTCTAAAGGAACAAGGTACTTACCCTTAATTAAAAAACACTGGACTGCTAAAAATGCTGTCGTCTGAGCCTGTTGCAAATATGGCACCGGTTGGCTTGCTCGATGCTGGGTTGCCACAAACCTCGATTTGTAAAAAACGCCGTATCTGTAAAGCACGGTAAGACTAGGTACGCCAGTTTAACGGATCGCCCATACTCCCTGGGGCGGACAGAAGTTAAAAAGTTGTGTTTATTGGAAGGTGTGGAAATCCGACATTTAAAATGGAAATTTCCAAGGCAACAAGCTATTTAGAGGAACCTTATGGTGAATCCTTTTTATAACTGAATGCCTCTCCCCATATACGTTTCTACATAGATATTTGGGATTTATATCCCACTTTTCCTTCAGGCAAGACATACCTAAGTAGATGTGTTTCTGTTGGCTGTGTTTCTGTGGTGGTTGTTTTCCTATGGTGGGGTGTTAACTTCAGTGAGTAATTTTAAAGGGGAATAATTGTAAAAATGCTTTGAAAACATAGTTCTTAAGTCAAACATCTTAATAATAAAGTCGTGAGAATTTTTCACTTGAATTTCATTTGGATGTTACGTTTTTCTACCCTGGGACTGTCTTAGGTGGTTGAGGAGCCAGCATCGAGACCAGCAATGTTCACTTATTCACTCACTCACTTACTTGCTCACACGCTCACGTGGTGACCACTTGCTAAGTGCCTCCTGTGTGCTGGTCCCTCTGCAAGGTGCTGGGAGGCAGAGAGGAAGGGCACTCAGTCCTGGCCCCCAGTGTCCTCACAGCAGAATGGGGACTCGTGGTGTCCAGTGGTTACACTAGGAGGCCGTGGAGTTCACTGCAGTTAGAAGACCAGATTTAGGCATCAGTCCTGGGTGACCTTCACCAAATGACTTGTATCTTCTGTAACTTAGTTCATCTTTAAACTGGGTTTAAAAATAATACCAATCTCACAGGATTCCCAAGGATTAAATAATCTAAATCCATGCAAAGTATAGTGCCTGGCACCTGGCAGTGTCCAGAAGTTGATGACCCATTTGGCAGATGCCCAGACGGGTGCTGTAGAGGATGACTCACAGTGCGTCCAGGGACGTGCCTCCAGGCCAGGCAGCTCAGGTGGAAGGGCCGCTTGCATGCCCGTAGAGAAAGATGGAGTGCACATCGTCTTTTCCCTCAGGCTTACTCAAATCCTGCTCTTGGGGAATGAGGAATTGTCACTTTGGGATGTGTAGGATGTGACTTAAAAAATTTTTAAAAAAAAATAAGTTTTTTTCTTTAGACAGAGGGAGAAGGAGAGAAAGAGAAACAATGTTTTGCTGCTCTACTTATTTAGCATTCATTGGCTGATTCTTGTGTGTACCCTGATGGGGGATCGAACCTGCAACCTTGACATATCGGGACAATGCTCTAATCAATTGAGTGACCTGGCCAGGGCTAGGATGTGATTTTGAAATTGATTTTCCCTTCACCGCTGTGCTTTTGCACCTCTCTTCTTCCTCCTGCCAGCCCCCAACATTAGCTCTTACTACTTTGCCCAGAAACACCAACCTCCAGGATTAGGAGATGCAGAGGAGCTCACTAAATGAGGACCTGATGTTCAGGCTCTTCCTCAAACTTCTGAAAGACAGAGGCTGGCTATGTTGCCCCAGGCTGAGACTCTAGAGCAAGAGAATTATGAAGGCTGTGGCTCTATAAAGCTTCACTTTTTTCAGTGGCTTCTTCAAGACCTGCTCGGTTTTAGGAGGTAAAGTAACTCTAAAAGGCAGGACTAGCATCCTATAAAATCATCATCTCTCAAGAAAAAAGCCACACTAGGTTACCTTCTAAATAGAGATCTCATCAGGGGTGAGGTCTCAGCTTCCTAAGCACTTCACACAAATGGACAGACATTTGCTGACTGGATCGGTGGATGGGTGGATGGGTGGATGGGTGGATGGGTGGGTGGATGGGTGGGTGGATGGGTGGGTGGGTGGATGGATGAATACTTTGTGGTGAGGTATAGAACGTTAAGTAGAGGTACTGTGCCAGTTATTTTTTCCCAACAGCTATGTGCGTTTCTGGTAATAAGCGATATTTTCTGATGGAATTTGACCTGAGATTTTGTTTGGCACTATTTTGAGCTTCTCTTCATTTGGAGAAGAAAAGGCAGGATTCTAATTGTTGCAGTTTTACCTTCATGAATTTAGAAATGTGATTCCTGGGATAATGAGTTCCCCTTCTAAAAAGAAACTTACTTGTAGAAATGCCAATTCCTGGCTCGTTAGGCTTGTCCTAGCTTTGGAGATAAAAGACTCTCCCTGAGGCAGGCCCTGCTAAGTTGGGGGATACTTTTCCATTTTCAAGTCCCTGCCGCCCCCAATCAGCACTCTCACTAGCAAGAGTTACTATTTAATGAAAGGGCTTTGAGACGTCCACTGCCAGGACCCTGCTTGTTTACCACTCTGCAAATAATTTGGGATGAGGAGTTTTATACTCTTAGCATCATTATTCCTTCCTGTTCAACAAAAAACACTGTATCTGCATAAACAGGCTGCTGGACAAATGGATAGGGTGATGGTACCATTCCCTGGGTGCCGGTTTGTCAGTAGTCATCTGTTTTGGAGAGATTCCAGGTGAGCTTCCAGGGTAGAAAGCTTTGTATCATATGGGTCTCTTCTGATGTGCTTCCTTAAGAGTCCCCGTCACCCAGGGGTCTCAAAGAAGGGGGTGCCTTGGAGGGAACCCTGGATTTCCAGACTGCCCATTTCTGCCCCTTGGAGCCCGCCTGGGCACTGCTTTCTCCCTTGTCAGTGATTGTTCAGATCTCTGTGCCTGCCCCAGCCCAGGCACCTGGCAGCTGGTTACCTGTTCCTGACTTTGGGTGGTGCTCTCTGCGCTTCCCCACCCTCACTTCTGATGAGGAGTGTGATGAGGAGGAACCCCTGGGCCTGAGCATGTCTGGGACCCCTTGTCCCGCAGGATGCAGGGGGAAGGGAATTGTCTGGCTGGGTCGTCCAGGACCTGCTTGTGGGAGCTCGTTCCTGCTGTGGCCAGGGGCAGACGCGTGGCTCTTCCTCCCAATGTAGCTGAGTCACATAACTCGTCCAAAGGAAAGAAGGAAATCTAGTCCCTCCAGAAGGAGCTGAATGAGTAGTATGATTTTTCTTTTGTTTAGTTCATGAGTTCTCTGGGGTTTCCCGGTCAGATATTTGCTAGCTTGCAAGAGATGTTAACCTGCCAGCTTTACAGATCACCCACTGGGGTCA
The DNA here is from genome assembly GCF_054644295.1 of Miniopterus natalensis. Lineage (NCBI taxonomy): Eukaryota > Metazoa > Chordata > Mammalia > Chiroptera > Miniopteridae > Miniopterus > Miniopterus natalensis. The sequence goes on from NC_142084.1 coordinate 18,947,057, forward strand.
GAAGCAAGCGGGAGTGCTGTTCCCCAGCGGCCTCTGGTCGCATGATCCTCAGTGTCTGGGAACCCGTGCTGGGCTGGGCCGGGCCACTCTCTTTCTAGAACTTGATGATGTGGTCATCTGAGGCATGTCTCCCTTATTTACCTCCGGTCGGTTAGAAAAGGCCCTGCTCTTTGCACAGGGAGATCTTTCCATCTGCCTGCTAGGCTGGGAGTCAGGCGGCCACGATGCTCGTTCCGCTCGCTCTGACGAGCTGTGTTAGCATCAGCAAGTCACATCCCTCTGATAGGACCCCGTCTCCCTGGCAAAGGTGAAGGCAAAAGATGAGGTTTCATCTCGAACTTGGATTAGTTAGAAATGGATCTCTGGTCATAAGTTCATAAGTCAGTTGGGAAAAACTCTGTGATGGATTAGCCGTGTCTGTCACAGGAAAGGAAGGGCGGAGGGTGGTGTCCCGGCCTCTCATGCTCTCTCTCCCAATAGTACATCCCAGTGGGGGGACTGTGCGAGCGAGGCCATGCAGCACAGAGGCTGGGAGTGCGGTTGGAGCCACACAGACCGATTTCTGCCCCAGCTCTGCTACTTACTAGCTATGATACCTTGGGCAGGGCACTTACCAACTCGAAGCTGCAGTGTCATCAGCAAAAGGAGAACACTGTAGTCCGTATTCATAAGGATGTTACGAGGATCAAGTCGGGCATTTTTAAGTGCTTTGCATAGTAGGTGATCAATAAAAATGTGATGAGGCTATTATTACTAATGTGAGAAGCGTGGTTAGTGCTTCCTCCAACATGAGGAGCTGACTGCCCGCATCATGGGTGTGGATGACAACTCCCGAGCACTACATAGGTTTCCTGGCCAACCTTGGAAGGGAAATCCCATCTCTGTGTGGGACATGTGAGCTGGAAGGGATCACAGGGGCCATGCTTTTCAGATGGGAACGTAAACCCGAGCTCCCCGCAAATCCTCCGGAGGGGGGAGGGTCTTGTTCTAGGTCACCCGGTGAGGTGGAGGCCAAGTGGGTCCTGTCCTCACACTCTAGCTCTTCTTGCCCCCTCTCTCTCCCCTCTGCTTACAGCTGCCCAGCTCCGTGGCCCCTACAGGGGGAGGAGACACCTCTGTGTGATGGGTGCTGCGCAGGGCTCTTAAAACCACCGGCTCTGGGGAACAATTTAAAGGGAAGCCACGTGCTGCTTTGTAGTCATTGGAAGCCTATTTATTTATTCATTATGTTTGAGAAGAGCCTCCAGTACCGGAAAGAAATGCTTCAGTCAACTGAGTTTTATTTTCATTGTCGATTTATCTTGATTCCCTGTGGCTTCCCACAGGCCTCCTGTCTTTCGTCTGTTCCTAGTGTCGAGTCTCAACTCTTCTGCAGAATGACACCATCAGAACCTCCCTTTAACCCACCTCCCACCATCTGGACTCCCTCTCTCTGCCCTTAAGCCCCCAAACGCCTGCCTGATGCTTGTTTTAAAAACACACATCTGACCATGTCATGCCTTTGCTTAAAAGGTGGCTCCTTGTGGCCTCCCGCACCCTCCTCACCCCTGCCTGTGTCCCCAGCACAGCCCTAGCAAGCTGCATCCTCCCGGCTCTGGGCCCTGCCCGTGCCTTCCCCCAGCTCCTTTCCTTGTGATTTCCTGTTTATCCTGAAAGACAGCCCAGGTGTCAGTTCTTTTAAGCCTTCCCCAGTGATGGCTTCACAAACCAGCCCCATCCCTGGCCCCTCCAGGCAGAATTGGGTGGGATTTGGTCTGCTTTACTTTCTGCTCTCATTTCATACTTGTATTTTTGTTTGTTTGTTTCTTTTTAAATAATTTATTTCATGATCTTTAAAGGAAATAATGCTATCTTATACAATTCTTTATCCACTATCATTCGTATAGTCACTGCCCTGGAGCAAGCATTTAATAAATGTTTGAATGTCTAACTGAATGAATTATAATAGCTACTGCTGGGGCGTCTACAGATACCTCATCTGACTATCTAGAGGTCCTCATGTGGCTGTGTCTCTTGAGAGCTGAGAAAGCTGAGGCCAGAGATCATAATAAGTTGTCTATAAGGCATTGCTAGTAAGTGACTGAGCAAGGATCTGAATGCAGGATGTGAGATTTCAGATCTCCTACTTCTTTTATGGTGAATGAAAGTCACAAATGGTGACCAGTCTCTGCCCAACATGGTCTTTACTTGCCAAATGTGTCATCCATTCTCCCCACCTGTCTGAGTCCTTCCTGTCATTGAGGGTTGACTTTGCTGCTCCATGCCCCTGCCATGCCTTGGGTGGCCCTATGCTCCCCACTCATTTGGTGGGGAGCATTTTGTGCTGAGTCACCTCTTCATGGTGCACCTCAGTGTACCACCTGGCTCATTGGCCCCTGTAAGAGAGGGGCCAGATTTTGAATTTGAATGTGGATTAAGCCCCTGAGCTGCCACTTTTTGACCTTGGACTAGCTGCTGACCTCTTTAAATCTCAGCTGTTCTATTTCTAGCCTAGGGAGTTACGTGTTCCCAAGAACTTGTAGCTAGCCTAGTGTCTGGGGGATCACCTCCAAAGTGAACCCTTATGTGTCAGGTCAGAAATGTGCAGTTATGCCAAAGATTTCTTGTGTCCAGATCTGCAAACTCTGACTAACTCAGAGCCCTGAGAAACTTTCCATCACAATTGCTTCCTGGTAAGAAGAACATGAGCCCCATTGCTGGGAGGTTTAGGGGTGTAGCCTGAAGCAGTCCTCACAAACCTTAAATTCCCTTGAAGTCTTAGGTTTCATCTTAAAAAATTCATACACAGTTCGAATTCTGTGCCTTAATGCGTCTGGGTTTATTTTGGTATGAACATGTGTAAAATGACCACCCGCTAACATTACATTGCGGGGAGGTGCCCTCATGGGAGCGGGTCTCGTTTTCCCTGCACACTGGGAATGGTTGAGCCCTGGTTTTCTCTCTTGTCCCCAAGAGTTTGATATGAGCGTTCTCTGGGTGAGTCTGATCTCAGGGGGATCCTACAGACAATGGCTCTCCCTTGGCTGGCTCAGGGCCTGACCTCGGTGGAGATTGAAGTCACAAAGGGGGGTGGGGCTGCTTAGAAGGTGGTTTACCTCTTTGCCCAGGAGAAAGCCAAGTATGGGACAATTGATGGAAGGAATATAACTGTTTTCTATAGGCCCTTGATGAAAAAGCCTATGCAAAGCTTGGTTCTTGGCACATTATAAACATTCAAAGATGTTATTTTCTCTCATTGAAATTACAGACCCTGCCCCTCCAGCTCATATGTATTCAGTCCCTTCAGTGGGCAAGGCTTTATCTTTTAGTTGCATGAGTCATAGTGCTTGTTAATGCTTAGTACATTGTGTTCCTTTGGTCTTCACCTAATTAAGGAATAAATATTTATTTTTCCCTTGGAATGGAAGGCATTGAGTTGTGTGTTTTTTTTTAATTGGGGAAGAACTTGCTAATTAAAACATATATTTGCGTTAGAATGGAATATTTCTACAACATAATGATCATCATTTAATGTGCTGTGAATTCTGTCTCACCTCATCTCTTATTCAGATACTCACTTCCTTCAAAATTCAGCTCAAGTACAATTTCCTCCTCAGGCCCCAACAATCTCTCCTTCCACAGCCGTTTGCCTTTATCATTGTGTCCTGAAACCTGCGCTCGGTGTGTGAGACATTGTTTCTGTTGATCTTTCTGTGCCTTTGTCTTATTATTTGCCCTAATCAGTTTGAGGGTGTAGACCGAAGCCAACTATAGATTCTCATTCAGTCACTGGACATTTGTTGTTGAGCGGTTGCAACGTACCAAAAATGTGTCAGACTCTGGGGAAACGGTGACCTAGATAAACACCCTTTCCTTCTGAATGACAAAACCATTCCCCTCTATGGTGCTTTCAGCCCTCTAGGAGTGACATGTCTTTCAGGTGTCCAGATGGTTCTGGGGTGGCAGCACTGGAGAGGGGCTCTGGGTTTGATTCGGACAGACTTGGGTTGGAATTCTGGCTCCACCACCCTGACCTTGGCCAACTGATTTCTTCTCCCTGAGCTGGAGGATATTTTCTTTTGTAAAATAGGGACAAAAATAATTCCTCTTTCATAGGTTTGAGAGATTAATTGAGATGACACAGCATCTGGTTCATAGCAGTAAATAATAGTAATTTTCAACTGTTGACTATCATTTAGAAATATTTGCACTCCTGTTACGTGATAGATTTCTGGGTAGATGCCATGCTGAGTATTGGGGAATGCGTGTACATGGCAACCAAGCTCCTTGCCCTTCCAGACTTCTGACAGCAGTTTTCTTTGGTCTAAGTTTCCTAGTGCTGGAGTAAATTGGATGCAGACATGCGTGAGTGCACATTATGTATTATAATACATAATATATTAAACGTGGCTTTTTTGCAGCATAGTCTGTTGGTACTGTTCTTGCTTTAGGAATAGAGTGAGTTAAAATAATAGCACGAGGCTAATGGTCAGGGCGGGGACCCTGCTGCACCCGGCAGCAGCCCCAGCCGGGAGGAAGCTCATTACCGTCAGTACTAACCTCTCTCCCAGGCGCGTCACACCCTCAGCCTGGGGCCTCGATGGGCTCCCCGAAGCAGGCATTGCTACCCCATTGCACACATGGGGAGCCGGGCCCGTCAAGATTACTGACTCGGGGGAACATTTGTGGTCAGTGAGTGGCAAAGTGGGGACGAGACCCTGGTCTCCTGCTTCTTCATCTGGTCCTCTCCTGAGTGTGGTGCTTAGGAACTCAGTGTCTAGAGTCAGACACCGGCCTCATCACCCACTGGTGTGACATAAGGTGAGCTTTAGATTTCTCCTCTATAAAATAGGAAATAGCTCCTACTTGAGGAGGTTTGATAGAGATGAAAGGAGAGAATGTGATTGCTCTGCACAGAGCGTGGCTCGTAGGTCTGTGACTATGAGCCGTTGGTCCTGCTGTCGTCAGTATAGTCACTCAGGGGACCTGTGAGACCACCTGGGTGGGCAGCCTGATTCTGCAACTTGTCGTGTGACTTCAGGTTAGTTACTGAGTGTCCTCATGAGTGAAATGGGGACAGTCCTAATTAGCACGTTTGTTCCCAGTAGCAAGTGCGCAGGAAGGGCTAGTTAGCACTGCGATGGCTTTGCTTTGCCTGCCCATTCTCCCCCTCCTCAAGCATGAGGCCCCTGGCTGTGTGCCTCAGACTCACACGGTCCGTGATCTCCAGCTGCTGCCTTGCTGGCTCCCTTCCTGAGAGGACCCCCCGTGAGGCACAGAGGTGGCTGCTGTGCATTGAGACCAGGGCTCGCCGCATTCACCTCCCCATACCCGGCTCAGCACGTGCCTCCCGGATGGCAGCAGCTAGAGCTTGGCAGCCCAGAGGCAGAGCCCATGCTGTGGATGCCTCCCTCCTCCTGCCCTTTCCTTCTTCAGTACACAGTGTGGTGTCCTGACCAACCCATCGCCCGGAGCTGTTACCTGTGTGCCAGGAGCTGAGCCTTTGACTCTGTCTACTGCAGGGAAGCTCAGAAACAGGGAAAGCAAATCTGGTAACACACACAGTCCCACCATCATCATCATGTCAGCTACAATGTATGACATACTGATAGGCCAGGCCTGGTGCTAAAGACTTTCTGGGAACCATCACTGATTCTTAGCAACACCTGTATTGAGGTAGGAGCCATCAGTCCCCTCATTTACCGTGGGTCTGAACCCCAGCTACTTAGTGACTTGCTCAGGGTCACACGGCTAAGGGGCTGCTGAGGTAGGAGTCTGAGATGCGTGTAACTTGGAAGATCTTGCTCTTGCCCATTATGCTAAAATGTGACCCAGGGTCATGAGGGTCACGGGAGCTGAAGTGTGGGGCCTTACCTCCCTGGGCTCAGTCTCCTCGTCTTTCAAGAAATAGCATTAGAGTGGGGACTTGTAAGGTCTCTCCCAGAGCTGTCATGCTTAGTCTGCTCTCTCTGTGAGCATCAGGTGTGCACAGGGCAGGGCACTAACTTAAGCCCATCTCCTTGCTGCTGAGGTTCTGGCTGCTGGAGAACTGTGCTATGTTGCTGGGGCTCATTGGTGAGAATCACAGCTAACTGGCTTGTGGACAGACTACTAAGGGGGGGAATCAACAGCCTTAGAAGTGAGCCCACAGACTCCAGTCCCATCATGCAGGACAGGTTTATTGGCAGTTCTGGGTCTAGATATCTCTCTTCCCTAACTGGCATAAAACAGGTCTGGGAGGGATAGAAATAAGACAATTAGAAGAAGAATGCTGTGACATGGAACCCTGGGCAAACCCCTCCACCCTGGTTGCTTTGCCCTGTGGGTGAGTGATTGGCTCACACAGACCATGAAATCCCTGGGACTCACAATGATTGCAAAGGCTCACTTGACCTCTCTGGATGCCCTCAGTCCCAGGCTGGGTGCCCAGCCTGGATTATAAATATGTCTTTTGTTCTGTGTTCTCTCTCATACCTCCTTAAGTTAATACACAGAGTTGCTAGGAGGCACTAAAAAATATAATGCCAGACTCTTAAACAAAATTGATCATCTGAAAGCATTTCAGGAACAAGTGCAGTCGCCTAGTTGTAATTCTCGGAGTCTAAGATGTGATATTGCTCCAGGAGTCCCCGAGTTAGTTTACTCAGTTCTAGCCTGGTAGGTAACAGAAAGCTGGAGCTCTGGGCTTCTTCAGACCATCCCTTTCTCAGTATTTCTTTGAGATGAGTTCATATAAAATTTGGTCCAGTTTCTTTTGCTTAGTTTGTGTGTGTGTGTGTGTGTGTGTGTGTGCGCGCGCGCGCGCACACCTGTCTATGTGTAAAAGGAGGGAAGTTCACAGAATGAAACTGAAACTCACTTAACTGATTTAAACAACTGATATGTCCCATCCCTTTGCTTAATTGTCCTATGTCACAGCAGGGTGAAAGCGCCACCCCAAAATTCTACAGAACTGGAAATGCGTGGCGAAAATGGGCTACCCTGGATCATATATTTGGTTCCTGGCTTTGGAACAAAGAATATCAAATCTATTGTGTTGGCAAATGCACAGTTTGAAAAGGCTACAGTAGAACATCGAAAGCAGTAAAAATGCTTGAGTCTGAACACCCAAGAACATACAATATGGATTTATTGCAGTTAGCATTTGGAAGAGTTTACATTTCCCTGCATTTCTTGTGGTTTTATATTTGTGTACCAAGTGTATTAAATGTATCTTTTTCAACTTGACTCCAGTAACCATATGCTAATAGGTAGTTAGAATCAATTTTCTGCCTTCTATGACATAACTTTGCTGGCCTTTCTCAGGCTAGAGGGCTGGGTTCTTGTTTTGTATCTGATTTGACTGACACTGGGACTGAACTCTCAGGGGGCCCATAATGGAGGCAAAGCAATATGTGGTTAGTCTGATTCAATCAAGCCCAGTGCCTTCTCATCTGTCACACAAGCCACTCTTGCGGTTCTCGGCTCAACAAATTATTATGAAAATGGTTTCACATTTGCTGCCGATGGTAATGTTGCCTGCCTCCAACTTTGGGAAGAATATTTACAGTGTTTCTATCAGTTTGAGTCATATCAGAGCAAAATCAAAGTGCCTCCATATCTACTTACGTTTAGAAGCAATTCATTTAGAGCGTGTGGGTCATGCAATGCTGGCTCCGATGCGGCCTGGTTATTTAGGGCTTTGGCAGCCTTAATAGCTTTGAATTACCTAATGGAAAATGTATTTTGGAAATAGGAAATAGTAAACACTCTTTGCGAGTAATTCTCACCGTGGTGTGGGATCTGATAGTGAAAGGGAGAAAAAGTTGTTGCTGTCACATTGAGGAGGCACTGTATAGAATTTTTTTTTTAAGCCGGCTCGTGGGGTTGAAGGGAGGAAATGACATTTACTAAGTGTGCTCTTTGAATTCTCACAGCAACCCCGTGAAACAGGTATCGTTATCCCAGGTTTGTTAATGAGGAGGAGGAGGTGGAAGTGGAAGGGTCAGGAAAGCGCTGATGGATGGTCACTCCATCGGGAAGGGGTGAAGCGTGGTTTCCCACTCGGAAGGGTTGCCTCCGTACCCTGTGTTTGTCCCTCACCCGCAAGTAGAATTGTGTAGTTTCATCTCCTCTTTTGGGAAGTAGAAGTGAGTTGTGAAAAAGCCGAGTCTCTCCCGTGTATGAGTATGTGGCCTGGGCACTTTTTTTTTCTTTTTACTTTATGTAAGTTTCAGGTGCACTTGATAATATGAAATCTGTTTGTGTGCTTACTGCCCGAAGCCTAGTCTCTTTCATCACCATGTATTTGGTCCCCTTTACCCCCTTTTCACTCCATCCCTTCCTTTTTTCTTTTTTAAAATGTTTTTATTGATTTTTTAGAGAGAGAGGCAGGGAGAGGGATAGATAGAAACATCAGTTGAGAGCCTCCTGCACGCCCCTGACTGGGGATCGAGCGCACAACCCAGACCTGTGCCCCGACCGGGAATCGGACCGGTGACCTCTTGGTTCATGGGTCGACACTCAGCCTCTGAGCCACGCCGGCCGGGCCTTTCCTCTTTTCTCAATCTCTCTTAGGCTTCATCTCTGCATCTGTAAAAATGGGGACATTATTCCCAACTCACTTTGTCGTCCATGTTAGTGATACTAGGATAGGACAAATTGATGAGCGTGGGTGTGTCCATAGAGCAACCTGTTCTGCCAGCCACCAAAGAGAGTCCTGTAATTGCTGCCCCCATTTTTTCTCTCCTTTTGCCTTAAAATGGGGGGAAAAAATCTTTTTCTGGTTAAGAACGAGACTAACCCAGTCAAAATAATTAGGGGCAAAGAAAAAAGACATTTAGATTAGGAGTGGATAAGGGATTTGGGAGGGATTTGTATAGCAAGGCTGGCTCTTCTGGGGAGTGCGAGGGGAATGCATAGGAAAGGAAGGGATTTTGATCGGTGTTGCTGGGGACTATATATGCCGATTCTTTTAAAATGCCTTTCATAGACATTAAAAGGTGGAAGTCCTCTTTTTAAGTTAAATGAATAAGCTGTGCTCTGATTTTAAACCCTGTAGGATTTGGGATTCATAGGGTGTGATAATAATTAAAGATAATAATCACAGTAGTAAATCACAGAAACTACAATCAGTGTTCACGGGCATGTGCTGAGCAGGCCCAGTGCTGAGGCCTTTTGCTGAATTTTCTATTGAGTCCTCAGGGAAGCCTCTAGCACAGGGCCCAGACCTCTCACTCTCAGCAGCGTTCACTCCTAGCACCTTCCCTCCGTCCCTGAGTCGTAACACAGTTAGCCGCCACCTCCTCTGTCCCAGCTCCCGCTGCAGGCTGTCCTTGACTCTACACACTGGCAGTACCCCCGTTTGCCATGTTATAGGGGGCGAGGAAGAACCCAGGCAACCTGCTGTAATCTGGAGGTAAAGCCGATGCACCCGGGGCCAGTCTGCAGTGACATCCTGTAACGGAAGCCTGCATCTCTTTCCTGACAGTTAAACAAGTTTGATTGAAAGGTCATGAAGGAAATGTGTGCATCTGTGAATCATGTATCACCATCCCTTATACGTGATAGAAAATCAAGAGAACGTCAGTACTGCTGTTTCGATTCCATGTAGAATAGCCCCATTGGAAAGGCCCTTGCACAGCGGGACTGCTCCAGGCCTGCGGTGCCCTTCATGGGGAGTGCGGGGTGTCAGTGACCCAAGCAGACCGACAGCTGTGCTGGCCTGTGACAGGCATGGAAGGGACTCGTCATCGGCAGGCCACTCAGTCCCCAAGCTGAACCTGGATGAGAGAAGATTCTGAGACCTGAGACTGGATCTGTGGGAGTCTATGCCACTTAGGACAAAGGACTGTATTTCCAAAAATATGTATGTCCAGGGACAACACCCCCACTCTCATGTTTCTGATGGGCTGATGAGGGTGTAGGTTAGCACATGGCTTTTGGGTCACCTTGCTGGGTTCACATCAGGCTCTACACTTACTAGTCATTGTGTCCCTTTGGCAAGTTCTAGAACCTCTATTTCTCAGTTTCCTCCCTTGTGAAATGGGGCTAATTGTCCTATCATTATAGGGCATTTGAGGAGTAACTAAAACAACCCAAGTATATTCCAGAAGATGTTGTTGGGCACGTACTTAATGCTAATACATGTCAGCTATGACGATATTTATGTGACTTTTCTCCTCCTATATTAAATATGATGGTTGCAACATATTAAAAGCAGCTTTAATTTGTAGGACTATATTAGCATTTCCTAAATACATCTGTTAACTTGTCTCATAATAGCCCTAAGAAGCAGGTGGTAATACAGCCGAGGAAGCAGAGACCCAGAAGGGCAGGTCACTTGCTTCATGTGTTCCAGCCGGTGAGCAGCAGGGCCAGGAATTCCACTGGTGGCCGCCGGGCTCCTCCCACCCTCTGTGCCTCTCTAAAATAACCTCTCCTTGCTTGGCTTTTCCACGTAGCAGGGCTCTTACCTGTGCTTGGCGAGCTCCTGCAATTGGGAAGCACATGGGGGATGTGCAGGTGAACACAGCATGGCTGTCTGCAAGGCCTGTATAGCCTTGGGCAAAATGTCAGGCCACTGCTTGGCTCGGTGTTTGTGTTCTCAGGAGACCCCTTCCAATAAGCTAACCTCAGTGTGCTCCAACTTAGGGGTTCTTTTTAGCCTCTTGGAATCCTCTTTTTAGCCGCCTTGCGAGGATGTTCAGTGGGGTTTTGGGCACTGCTAGTGGTGGTTCTAGAGGAATTGAAAAGGGTGGTACCTACTGAATCTTGCTTTTCTAGTTCCTGTGCTGCAGGATAATGTTAGGGTTCTGGGTATCATCAGGTCTGCATTTCTGGGTCCTCATCAGAGCTTTTTCATTTGTGCAGTGTTTGACCTTGAGCATTGTGCACCAACCTCTCCTCATGCACTCGTATAATACCTCTCTCACAGGGCTCTGGTGAGGCCTGGATGAGTTAACACATGCGGAGTGCTTAGAACCATGCCAGGAACAAACCAGTGAGCTGTGAAGCTTAGTTATTCCATTTCCTTTCTTACTTTACTGTTTCTCTTTCCACAGGCTAGCCTAGACCAGCCCTGCATAGGGACATCCTAGTCTGTGTTTGCCGAGCAAAGGAGAAGTATTGCAAGGGAACAGGTCTCAGGAGCAGCTGTGGCTTGATCATGCATCTCCTGTAAAACTGAGGCCAGGAAACCAGGTGCTGGGATCTGAGGACACTGGGACACTTGCAGTCACAGCCCCAGGGACAGTCGCTGGATCCCGAGACATAGAGGTGAAAGCCACCTGCCAGGTTGTGCAGTCTTGAACACTCTCAGGGATGGGAACCTCACTACTTTCAGGGCAGGCAGCTCTTCGGAGACAAGGATACCTTCCTTTCACTGAGAGGAATTGATTGCCTCATAATTCCACTCATGTGGGTCCTCTCTTTACTCTGAATCATGCAGAATAAAGTCCAGTCTCTGTCCCATGACAGCACTTGAATAATTCATTCTTTCCCAAGTTCCTACTGTGTGCCAGACACTGCACTAAGTGCAGACAGTGACTGAGAGAGGAATTGCCCCATGCTCTCGGGAAGCCTGCAGTCCAGCGGAGAGACAAAGGTAAACCAGCCAAAGTGGCATTAAAATGGAGAACACTGTGTAAAGAAAGAAATAGGTACTATGGCTGGGAATGAATCATCGTTTTGGAGTTGTTGGGATTCTCACTTCTTAGGAGGAAGTGATTCAGCTGTTTCTTGATAACAAGGAGGGAGCTAGCCAAGCACAGGGCAAGGGAGTAGCCTGTCACTGAGAGGAAATAACGTGTGTGGTCCCAGGGGTGAGAACAGTGGAGCATGTTTGAGGAACAGAGGTGCTGCTTCTGGTGTGCTGAGTGAGTGATGGGATGACCTCTCCTACCAGGGGTTGGCAGAGGCCTTTTTGGGATTTGGACTTTACCCCAAGGCAATGGGAGCCATCAAAGGTTTTAAGCAGACATCACTGGCTGTTGGACAGAACCTGGATTTGGTGGGGCTGGAGAGTGATATAGGATAAGAAGTAGGGAGCCAGTTGCCAGGCCAGCTGCAAGATAGCAGGTGAGCGGATGGAGGACAGCCTGGGGTAGGGTGCTGGCAGTGCGCATGGAGCCAAGTGGGAATGCGGGATATGTTTTAAAGGTAGAATCCCTGATACAGAGTGATGGGTTGAGCAAAAGGGATGAGAGAAGATGTTAAATTAAGGATGGCTCCTAGAGTTCTACCTTGACCACCTTGACCTGAAGTGGGAGATGGTACCATTTTTGGCAACTCTTGGAAACCAACTGATCAGGTTCCCTTTGCCAGACTGCTGTCTTGCTTCCTTTCCCCATCAGAGCAGAGCCACTTCTGGTGGGACAGTGCTTTCTCCCAGACACTGTGGGTATGCACGCAAGTCTCCATGTTTTGTTTGACCAAGTTTACAAAAATCTCTGCTCTTTTGAAAACTGTTATGTGTGGGGAGCCGGCTGGCGTCTCTTAGGGGAAGCCGCTCGGGCGAGGTGCTGCCCTGGGGAGACACCAGGGGCCCGCCAGCCCTAGTGCTACCAAGAGAGAGATCTCTGGGGCATTGACCTGAGAGGTGAGCAGCGGAGCGAGCACTCGTCCCCCCACCGCACTCCAGTAGCTCAGCATGGGGCCAATATTAACAATGCTTGTATGAGGAAGTACCTTGGTCCAGGAACCGTGGCTGGGTCAGAAGTGCAGCATGTCCCAGCTACCAATGATGTATGTACGAGAACAAAGAACAGGGTGGAGAGAAGGAATGGGAACAAGGGTCACTAACTTCATGTGCTTCGGCATTCAGAATGCTATAATTACAAGCTGAAAAATAAACTCGGGGCTCAGTCACGCACTGCAGCCCTCCCGATCCCATCCTGTCTCTCGTCTTTCTTTTCCAATCCTCACCCCCTCAATCAGGTTGCTGCTCGACTGCCGGCAGGCTCCGGCAGTTATGCAACTGGATAGACATTATTAAGGATAGACATTATTAAGGATAGTAAGAATAATTAAAAGTAATATTAGTGCCAGGCTGGCATGGCTCAGTGGTTGAGCATTCACCTGTGAACCGGGAAGTCATGATTTGATTCCCAGTCAGGGCACATGCCCAGGTTGTGGGCTCGATCTCCATTGTGGGGTGTGCAGGAGGCAGCTGATCAATGACTCTCTCATCATTGATGTTTCTATCTCTCGCTGCTTCTCTCTGATATCAATAAAAACATTTAAAAAAAATGAAAGTAAATAAAAATAATATTAGCTTCTAATGTTCATCAAGCCAGTGCTGAAGACTTTGCAGGCATGGTATTAACTGATGCCTTAACACAAACCTAGAGCTAATGGTCATAATTTCCATTTTACAGAGGAGCAGATCAAGGCTTGGGTTGATTAACTAACCCACCTAACACCGCCTAACAAATGCATAGTATGAAACTGAAGTCCAGATCTGTCAGAATCCACAGCCTAAGTTCTTACCCACTAGCCAGAGCTGTTCCACATGTCGCCAGCATTCCATGTTTTGCGAGAATTGTGCCCCCGCCCCCTTCCCCCCCACTTTAGAAGTGGTTGCACATCATTAATCACATTACTTAAGAGGGATTTTCTGTAATGTCCCTCCAATCAGCCTGATTAATTCCTGAAGGAGAGATAGTGAGGCAAGTGTGACATACTCCTGATCCACGCAGTTCCTTGTTTACATGTGCAACGTTGAAAGTACCTTATAAATCAAAAAAGTTGTAAGCCAGGTAGAGTAAATAATTTTTGTTGATGAATTGGTGAGATGCTTTAAATTCATTAAAGCAGCATCATATGCAAAATTCTCAAGAATTCGAGAGACAGATTGATTTTCTCATTTAGCTAAAGCGCGCATTACCCTTCAGGTAAACATCGTAATGTCATCCTAAGGAGAAGGTAAATAGCAGTAATGATACGGGAATCATACACTGAACGCCAGTGATTAGAAGCAGCTCGTGGGCTTCCCTAGGGAGGCGAGGATAAGATGCTCAGGCCTGGGATCTACTCGTTGCCCTTGTTACTTCAAGAGAGTAGGTCTCATGCCTTTAGTTGTGCCACCTTGATGTTGAGAAATGTTCTCATCTCAAATGGGTAGTGATACTGAAGCTGTCACTACAGGTACCGGGTCAGGCACCACTGTCCTTCCATCATGAGGCCGAGCAATTACTCATGGGTGAGGGGCATTCAGTCATTTTTTGACTGTCAATGGCCAAGCCCAGAAAAGTGTTCAGAGTTTATCAGCCATGTCCACAGTGTCAGTTACCAAATTTAGGGCCTTAAAAGACAGAATGTCATCAGTTAGTTATTTGTTAAACCAAGGTAATCACGAGCCTAAATGAAGTTTCATTAAGGGTAATGTACTCATTAGGCATAAAATGGCTTGAAAAAGCTTAACTATCATCGTTTCTTAGAATAACTTAAACCTTGGCTAAGAGTTGACTCTCAGCCTTGTGCAACAGGCAATCGGCGTTTAATTAGCCAAGCATTTGGATTTGTTGATTGCAGCGCATCCAGGACGTGCATATGGATGGCGCTCCCATCCCCAAGCGGCGTGCTCAGCTCAGCCGATGCTTTTCTGAAGCTACTTGTCCAGCGGGTTTCAAAGGCTCGCAATGAATATGAATGTTAGTGATTATTTATAGAATAACTCTTCTACTCGCCTTTACAGAGCTATTTTTGAATTTACTGCGACCTGATTTTCAAATCCAGGGAAAGAATGCTTTGCTGTTATTTTCCTTTTCAGAACTTGAGCACCTCCAATGGAGACGTCCCAGCTGGTGAACATCTAGCTCATTTACAAGTGGAAAAAAGGGTTTTTTAACTCAAAGCCTCTAAATGCTGTTCCACACAATTTTTACTCATTGCTTCTCCTGGAGGCATTTACCTGTGCTAGGAACATCAAGAAATTGATATGTCATGTGCATTTATGTATATATATTCTTGTATCATCTATATCAGGATGCATGAAAGTAGGTCTCAAGTGTAGCCGAAAGCCAGCTTGTCCCGAGCTTTAGCTTTGTTGGTTTGCCATATTGCATGATGCCTTTGGTTTACCCTTTTATTTCTATCACAAGAAGAAAATTTAAAAAAAGTTCCTCACCCAAGGAGGATATGTTTCTATTAAATTGAGAGAGAGAGGAGGGGAGAGTGAGAGAGAGAGGGAGACATTGATGTGAGAGAAACATCAATAATTTGCCTCCCATATGTGCCCTGACCAGGATCGAACCCGCAACTAGGTATGTGCCCTGACCAGGAATCGAACCTGTGACCCTTTGGTACACAGGATGATGCTCCAACCAACTGAGCCACACTGGCCAGGGCACAGGAAGAACATGGTCTAAAATTAAATATCTATTAGCCAAATGCTCACGTTACAAGCGTTTTGTCTGGATGGTGGACAGCCAGACAACCATACCTTCCCTCACTGCTGCTGTCTTCATTTCTCCTTTTCGCCATGCTATTACCTGCTTTTCTTGCATTGGGGTTGAAAGTCATGAGGATTTGCTGCAGCTACAGGAGTCTGAGCTGCCATTAGAGGCTCGGTGACAAGAATGGATCGGGTTGACTTGGAAATGATGAGTCCAGTGACGCGGAGCCGCCTCCTGCTCATGTGATCGGCAGCGTGTTGTGCCGGGAAGCCTTGGGTGTCCCTGTGCGCTGCAGTGTCTCAGCTGGGCCTCGGCTGGGCTGAGGGTTGTATGGCCTGCTGCATTTTCAATCTATACATAAGTCACGTGGGTTTCTCTTATGTTCCCCTCCATGGAGTGGAACTGACTATATTTATAACAGATTGTGTAGAGCTGAGGGAGAGTTGATGTTATGAAAATAATGAAGAAAAGGAGACATTATGTATCACTCACCGTAGTCTTTGTCCAGATTGGGACTAGCCTTTCTCATCAGGGTACAGAATTTCCTTTTGTTTTCTTTCCGTTTTCTGGGGGAACGCTTACATGGCCGTACTTGTGCAAACAAAGCATATACTAGGTATTTTCAAATGTTAACATTGGAATTGGCACTGGTCTAGATTACATCCCAAATGTGACATCTCTGGGACTTAGTTAATAAGGTTCTGTTTATATTAGCAGGGAGAATATTAAAATTCTCCCCAAACAGCTTGAAATGTTACAGTGGCTTTATTTCTGAGGCATAACAGGAATGAAGCACATTATTAACGTAGAAACAGCTACATGGAGCGGCCTTCCTCCCCCCTCAATTAAGTGATGAGAATGGACATTCGTGAAATTGATGGAATGCTCTTTGGGGGCTGCTTATTAAAATCCTTACATTGTTCCAGGGTTTTGTGGAGAATTCATTATCAGCGGTAATCCTATTAGGACTGTTTTGTTTTTCAACCAGCATTCCACCCATGGGGCCCCCATGCGCGTCCAGTAATTCTGCTGGTCAGCCCTTCTGCTCCCTTTTGTTGTGACAAATTAATTCCTCTCATCTTCTGTCAATCAGATCTCTCACTTGCTCTCTCACTCCGCGTCCAGCATTGTCTTGCTGATGCCTTTTTCCCTTCCTGGGCCAACCCAAAAGGACAGTTGCCTTGATGTCAACATTGTCCTCCCCTCTCCCAAGAAAACTATAGTGGTTAACTTGTGAGCCGCATTGTAAAACAGAGCGGGTCTTACTAAAACGATCCAGTTTCTATTCATAGTATCACCATCATCACCCTTAATTCATAATGACAGTGTGATAGACAGAGGCCTTCTTACAGAAATAGTTCTGGGTTCAAGTTCCAACCTGGGAGGCTTTCTAACGACTCCAAGCCTCTGTCTTCCTGTTTGTAAATGAGGGGTTGGTTGGTTCATCCACCTATCTATGCATCCATTCATTCAATGAGTAGCTAAGTACCTGTTATGTGCCAAACACTGTTCTCGGAGTAGAGATACGATAATAAACATAAAAATCCCTGCCTTCAGGGAGCCTGGTTTCTGGTGAGGGAGACAGACAAGCAGTAAGGCTAAGTAAGTAAAATCTAGAGTTTGTTAGTATAAGCACCAAAGATAAAAAAATAAGCCAGGAAAAAAGGGGATATATTGTGGGGAATTGATATTTTATTTATTTTGGAGGGATTGGCATTTTAGATAGGGCCAGGGGAGGCCTCACTGAGAAGGTGACATGAGCAATGACCAGCTGGAAGTGAGGAGTCACATGAAAGGACCCTTTGGGAGATGGAGCAGCAAGCCCAAAGTAGAGTGTGTTCCTGGCTTTTCTGAGGAATTGCAGGGATGTCTGGAGGAGACAGAACACAGGGGGGAAAATATTGGGAATGAGTACAGAGGAGTGATGGGCCGTACAAACATAGTAAGGACTTTGAGATGACTCTGAAGAGGGTCAAAAGGCAGAAGCAGGAGCCCACTTAGGAGACCTGTTCTGGCACAGTCTTGTTCTAGCGGATGGTGGCTTGGGTCAGGATGGTGGTGGTGATGGCGGTAAGATGCAGCTGAACTCTGGCTGTATTTTGGTGGATTTGCTGAGGAACTCTGATAGGAGAAGACTAAGGGAGGAGCTGTTTACTCTGGGGCATGTTAGAAGTTCAACTGTTGATTGTTGGATATGTTGGTATATGATGGTCTATCAGGGGAGGGACCCAAGTTGGACATATAAAAGTTTTTAGAGTCACCAGCCTGTGCTTGGTGTTTGGAGCCATCAGATCAGATGAGATCACTTTGGGAGGGAGTGCACGTAGGAGAGGAAAGAGGTGTGGTGACTAAGGCTGATGACTCAGATCTCTAACATGCACACATAGGAAAAACAAGGAGGAAGCACTAAAAGAGGCTAACAGCAAATTTCTGGGAAGAAGGAAAGCCAGAAGAGTGTGTCGGCCTAGATTCAGCTAAAGAAAATGTCCAAAGGAAGAGGGAGAGAGCAACTGGGTTAAATGTGGCAGGTGGAGCAAGTAAAATAAGGACTTAGACCTGATGAGTTGTAGGTAGTGGTCACAGATAGCTGAGAACCATCCTTGACACTTGTCAACATTTTGTTCAACAAATTAGCTCTGTGGTGACTCAGGCAACCCAGCAGGCTCTTTCCTGACCAGAGAACAAAATGAACCATGGCTTGGAAGCACATCAGTGAGTGAGGTGCTGGGCCTAAATGGTATTAATGATACCAAAGACATATCTCAGGTTGACACCATGTTTTTGGCAGCACTGGGGTCTTCATGTTAAGGCCCTACCTGTTTCTATGGCAGGAGTCATCATCCGAAGGAAGGCAGCAGTGTCGCGCATCTTCAGGGTCACAGTGTGACAGCATCCTCTGATTCAGGTTGAAGATGCCCCCCCCACAGCAGCTCAGTGTGAATGATGGGAATTTCAGTATAGACTGGAATCCACAAGTCAGAAATAAATCCTGATAGTCATTGGTGGTCTTTGGCACGTGGTTACAGCAGCAGCACAAAAAGTATTATTCTAGAGATAATGCTGGGAGATTTTACAGAACTCTTTAAGATGGGTAATTATCTCATGCCAACCACTAAAACAAATTTATTCAGATTGTCGAGTATTTATTGAAAAGAGTTAGGTATAAAAAATGAGAACACACAAAAGTTAGAAGAAGACATCATGAATGTTTATCTAACCCTAAGAACAGTAGATCTTACAAGTAAAATCAGAAGGTGTGGCTACACTAACATTAAAATATTATCTCTGTCAAAAATAAGACACAAAGCAAATTTAGAAAAATATTGCCACAAGTCAAAGAGATGCTAGCCTTAATATATAAAAAGTATTTATAAATTAATAAAAATACTAAAACTTTGCTAGACAAAGTCTTGAGTATAAAATTCCATAAAAGAAATATAGAGGAATAATGAACATGTAAAAATGTTCAACATAATTAGCATTCAAAAAATGTAAACTAAAAAGATACAGTATTTCTATTAAGTCGGTCTATATATATATATATTTTAAAAGATAATGCTTACTCTCTTCTCCCTTTGATACCTCTTTATCCAACCCCTCAATCTGCTAAGTACTGCGTTAGGGACCATATTAAGTTCTGCAAAGCAATCTGTCATATATTTAGAATTAAAAAAGGAAATTCATGTGCTCTGTCAAATAATAATTCATTCTGTAGAAATATGTCCTAAAGAAATAATCTGAAATGAGGACAAAGGCATATTCAGAAATACATTTATTGCAGCATTATTTATAAGACTAACATTTGTTAAAAAAATTATTATGATGGATTAATTTTGGTTTTGCCATATAATGAAATATTACATGAGGCTCTTAGTAACTGTGATATAAGAAAAGTGAAAACATCAGAATATAACAAAGTTTGTATTGTATGACCCTTAACTTTATAAAAGAAAAATGTTGACATGATTATTAGGAAAAAAACACTAAAATGTTTTAAATGGTTACTTACGGATGGTGGCATTACACATTATTTTACCATCCCTATTTTTGAATCTTTGATTTTAAAATTTCTCATCAATAGCAATGATGATGACGCCTGGAATAACGTTTACTGAGGCCTCACGATGTGTCCAGTGCTGTATTAAGAACTTCCCACGATTAACTCATTTATTTTCCACAGCCAGACTATAAACTGGGAAATACCATCTCCTTTTCATGGATGTGGACACCGAACTCTGGGAAGTTAGGGAGCTTGCCCAAGGCCAGACAGCTGCTAGGAAGTGGTGCCGGACTTGAATCCATTTAATCCATATTGGGACTTACTACTCCAAATTGCTCTCGATGAAAATGTATTCTATGATAATCAGAAAAGTTTGAAAGAATACAGTGTGTTCCAAAATTTGATTTTAAGCTTGCGTATTTTTGTGGAGAAACAGTGTCAGGATTTTTATCATATAATGGAAACTGGAATTTGAGTATCTGCTCTGTGCCCCACATGCCAACACATTCTCTTATCTTTCTTCACAGCAGCCTTGGAAGGTAGATGCTCCGATACTTACCCTCGCCTTGTGCGCGAGAGACTGACCCACAGTGGCCCCGTGACTTGTCCATGGTCACGGAGCTAATGCACAGCAGAGCTGGGATTCGAAGTCATCCTGCTTCCTTTCCAAGCAGGTCCCCTCATACCTCATCTTGCAGAACATCATGATCTCTCTGTGTTTTCTGAACGAGATCTTGTTAACGGAGCAGAATCAAGCAGACACCAGAAGGGCACTCAGGACAGACACTCATTCTGATCTCAGGGCCCTGGACCTCCTGTACATACAGAGTCCAGAGTAGGTTTGGGTAGATCCATGCCTAAGGGCGTTCCAGAGGCTTCGAAAATCAGTGAGCTTCCCACGGTGGTCCCAAGGCCCCACAATCTCAGCTGTGCTGTCAAGGTTAAGGTGATGCTTCTCTCATGGGTATCCTGCCCCAACCTTCTCTTCAGGTCACAGGGCAGGTCGCGTCATCTCATCACCCAGGCTCCTCCAGCTCCCCTGGTGGCGGCTGTTCTCATTGCTGGATGTAAGTTCTCTTGTTGGATGTGGATCATCTCCTAAAACTAGACCAGCTGTTGCAAACCCTTGGAGGCCAAGATTGCCAATGATCCCTATCAAGGCCAGTTGGCAGGGTGGTACCTGTGTGAGAGAGCCTTCCCTGGGATCCGAACCACTTAAGTGGTGGGGAGTCACTCAGGTTGGAAAGATACACAGTCGTAACTCAGAGGGACAAAGTGGAAACCTGTGCCCAGGTGGGCGTGCTTGCTGTGAGGGAACTGAAAGGAAAGGCTGAATCGCCTTATTTACATCAGTTTTTAAGAGGGTCATTTTACATTGTTAGAGTGAGAAGAAAACAAAAGCAGTGATAGATGACTCCTTCACTGCACAGAGGATTTAATCACGGGCTGCTGCCAGCCGTGCTGTCTTTTGAATGCCCACGTTGGTCGTGGACGGA
The DNA here is from genome assembly GCF_054644295.1 of Miniopterus natalensis. Taxonomy (NCBI): domain Eukaryota; kingdom Metazoa; phylum Chordata; class Mammalia; order Chiroptera; family Miniopteridae; genus Miniopterus; species Miniopterus natalensis. The sequence goes on from NC_142084.1 coordinate 18,967,906, forward strand.
GTCTGAATTGCACTGGGGGAGAGTGTGGCTGCTCTCAGAACTTTGTTTCCCTTGTGGTTAAACCCGTCAACCCTGACCAGACAGGACTGCGGCCCCTCGTGCTGCTGTACACAGTGACAGCACCTTTATCAGAAAGCTCTGACCAGAAATGGGGGCTGATCTGCTGTGGATGGGTCAGGTGGGATCCATCTTTCTGCTGAGCCCTGATTTTCCTGGGCCTGGGAGAAAAGTGGTCAGCAGAGGCCCTAAGGTAGGGGGTAAGGGCCACCCTCCTAGAGGGAAGAGAAGTGGGGCCTGGACTAGGGAGCAGGGCTCTAGGGGGCAGTAGAGGCTGGGGGGAAAGAGTGGAGCCAGGAGGGAGGAGGGAAGAACTTGCTCTGTGAATTCCCAGAGGGCAGAGTGTTCACATCTCTCCATCTGCCCCGTTCAGGAGGACACAAGCCTGAGTCTGGAGAGAGCAGATAGGTGCGCTTGCCCACCCCTCCACCCTCATCTCTGCATGTGCCACCTGGCATCTCTTCCCCCACAAAATTGAATTGCTACAGTACCACCGACGAGCCACATGTTTTCTTATTCCTGGGCCCTTGCACATGCTGTTCCCCCTGCCTGAAACACTCTTCCACTCTTCATCTGGCTAATGCCCTGTGGTTCTTCTTGTCTCCGCTTCCTTTGGGAAGCCTTCCCAGCTGTGAAGCAGACTCCCCTAGATGCCCTGGGTCTCCCGGTGCTGTGGCCCTTCTCACACCGTGCTCTGTGGCCTGCCTCTTGCACTTGGAGAGCGGGGCATAGCCAATACTTAATACCTCATTATGTAACAAATATGGATGACCCAGGCCTCGGTGCTGCTTTCCTCCCTTTGGTGATGAAGGAAAGGAAGTGGCTGTGGCATGTGCCTCTTTTCCATCCCTCGGTGATACTGTGTGGCGTGGCAGCCCAGACTCTGCCCCTGCCTTCTGGGAATGTTCAGTCTGAAGCAGGCACATTAGCATATCAGATACACTGAAAACCAAAACCCTGAGCAGCCTGTGAATTCAGTGAGAATTAAACACTTTCCCATTCTGCCCAACAGGGTGAGGTATGAATGGGCTGGGAGTGGGGGTGGGGGTGGGGGCTGCGCAAGGGGCCTCGGAGCTGCCTGTGGGAGAGGAGAGCAGATCCCAGGCTGTTGGGGGGCTGAGGGAGCCTGAGGTTATCAACAGGAGCGCAATGTCATCTCTCACCCATTCTCATTTCCACACTATTAAATCTGCCTTTCCTAACAGATCCTTAAAGGGGAAATAAATTACCAGCGTCCTGTACCTATAGCTACCGTGTTATTACCACTAATGTAACTTCTCAGGGGAAGCCAGGCGCTGTTCATATTTCAGAGTCATTTGCACCCCCAAAGCTATATTGAGCTATCAACTATTCATTTACACCATCCAGACCTCCCATTTTTTCCTGCTGGTTATACCCAAAGGTTTGGGGGCAGAATTAAGCATGGGCCGCATTACTCCTTGGGGCTTCAGCTCTGTCCTTTCTTAATTGGGCTATTTCATCAAAGGCAGGCACCAGGCATGGCTTATGAAAGAATTCTCATGATACCCTACATTGACGACCCGTATGGACCTGGGGAGATGTCTGTGTCTCACTTCATTTGCTGGAGATTGGCGCTGGGGTGGTTGGTTCTGGATGTCCCAGGGTTGGCCATATGTTTCTCCTCTGTTGCCCTCTGCCTACTCCAGTTACTCTAAGCAGGAAACTGGACATCAGGGTGCCTCCTCCCCATCCATCAGTTTCCACCCACCCTAAACATCCCATCAACACCCAAGGACTGTTGGGTCACCTCTAACACCAATGCAGAGTCTGTCCACTTCTCATTACGCCCCTCCTTTCTGTATGGACTATGTGACAACCTCCTGATTGGGTGGCCTCCTTCCAATCCTGCCCCTCTCCCGTCCATTTGCCACACAGCCGTTAGAATGAGCCTTTCTTCTTACAACTGATGGACATCTCCATATCTGCCTACCAGCTTTCACACAGCCATATTGGCCTCAGATTATTTACTTAAAGAAACAAAACAGCATAGATGGTTAATGAAGATCCCAGGATGCTCTTCCCAGATCGCATTCCCTTCTTTCCCTTCCAGAGGTAACCATACTCCTGAATTTTTCATGCCCGTGTGCATGTTTTTACTGAGCATGTACCTGTAAGTAAACATACAGACTTGTTTTGCATGTTCTAAACCACATAGAAATGGGATCACACTGCTTTTTTTCATCTGAACATATTTTTGAGGTGTATCATGGTGACCCATGCAGTTCTAACATGTTCACCTTGCTACTGGTCTATTGTGTCTGTCCTCCTGTTGATGGCTATAGAGCCTTCTTTTCAAAGTGTTTCTGCCTTGCTTACAACCCTTTGGTGCCCCAAGAGGAGGCTGTCCCCAGGCCACGTGGCCTCATTGGTCTGTGTTCATGCCAGAGACTGCACAGCCCAACACAGGCAGACACGGGGAGGGGAGGCAGCCTCAGGAAGCAGAGGAATCCTTTTAGCTCAGGTTACCTCTAAGCCTGTCTTTACTCCTACCTGGCAGTGGCTGCTGGTGACTCACAGATAAGGTTGGACTTGGTTGCCCCAGGCCTCGGGTCTAGAGAGCTGGGTTTATACTCCTTAATTAGCTGGGCTCTCCTGCAGGACTCTTTCTGCCTTGGTCTCCCCACACAGGACGCAGCCCTGGGAAGGAGTCTCTCTGAGCTTGTTGATCACCCCTTTCCTGTATCTCTTCCCTAAGGGCAGATGGGGAGTTTGCTGCAAATGCACACACTGGGGAGATTCTGGAGCCAAGCACCTCAGCTTTAAGACTCATGGACTTCAGGGACTATTCCCCCCAAACCCCTCCACCCCAGTCATCTCAATGACCTTGTCTAAAGGCAGCCAGTGGTTTGGTAGCTCGTAGGTGGGTGGGCTTGGAGCTCAGTGGAGAGGCTGGGCCTGGAGAAATGTTTGGGAGCCACCAGCATGAGGGGGTATTTGAGGGGTAGAGTGTTGCTGTGCCCTTTCAAGGAGAGCAGATGGGGTTGAGAGGAATCAAGGAGAGAACCCCAAGAACAGCAGCATGGAAGGAATGGAAAGCAGGGGGAGTACACACAGGAAACCAGGGTGTCAGAGAGCTGGGAGGTTGACTGGGACAGGCAGAACCACTGTATTGTGGAAACCATAGGGAGAGACATTTAGAAATGAAGATGGACATGGCTGGGGGCCAGTGGGGGCAGAGGGCCAAGCCAGATGACTCAGATGTGGCCTTTGGAGTTAGTGGCCTGAAGGTCATTGGTCCCTGGTAAGAGCAGCTTTTGGAGGGTGATGTGTTAGAGAAGAAGGCTGAGGCAGTGGAGACAGGAGGGCTGGATCAGATGGAGACCAGGACCTGGTTCGGTGCCTCGTCCCTCCCCCTGCTGGATGCCTGGGGACTCGGAGGTAACTGAAGGAAATGTGGCAAACACTCAGCCTATAGACAGGGTATCTGGTTGACCCCACGTGTCACATAGGCCCTGACCCAGTAAATGAGCTCCACACAGTTTATAGTGACCACCGTACCCTGCCACCCCCAGGCCCCTGTCCCTTCCCGTTGTCTGTGAGGCTAGAGGAACGTTTCTGACGTTCCCTGTGGTGCAGTCCAGGGCTTTGAGGATGTTTTCTTGAAGTGGAGTTGAGTTGAGCAATGCTGGTGACAACAGGTACAGTCCCAGACAGGTCATTGGAGCAAGAGCAGGGACAGCCATTATGTAGCTGTCCCCCAGGAGGCGCCTGGGGAAGGGCGGCCTGTGAAGGGCTCTGCCTGACTTACCGGCTGCTGCACTGTGGGCTCATCAGTGTTACTCCTCACAGGCCCCCTCAGGAAGGTGGGTCGTGAGAGGAAAGTGGCAAAAGGGGACCCTGTCCAAGGGTGGTTTTGTGAAGGGTGGTGGGGATGAGCCTGTTCAGCGGCCCTGTGTGTGGATCTGGACTGAGGGAGGCATTGTGCCTGTGAGGACAGGGACTTTCTGGATCCCCAGATACTTTGTTCTGTGGTGCAGATAATTTGGTCTCAAAGAGAATCTGCTGCCACACACTGCTGTCCCTGCTCTGCCCCTTCAGCAGACTTTGTTTTTCATGACTTATCGGGAGAGCACTGCGTTTTGTTAGTGCCTGTCTTGTAGCAATGCCACATTCATTTTGTTTTCAATTACCGGGTTGGGCCTCGAAAGGCCTTATCTAGCAGAGACACAGCTGGCATCTTCCCTGTGCAGCATTTCTCTGCGGCCTTGCTGGGGCCTCCTTCAGGTACCGCCTGGCTCCCATCTATTTTCTGTCCCCTGAGTGAGACGGCATCCCCCAGGCAACCTGACAGCACTGGGGCCCATCATCTCATCACACACCAGTCCCCACTGAGTTCAGCTCAGTTCTCTCTGAAAATTTTATTTATTTCTTTATTTTATAAAGGCCAGGAACCTTCAAGGGCCCTGGATGAAAAAATTATTGTTACAGAACTGTCAGGTATTGAAGTCATACAAGTGTAGCTAATTTGTCTGCTTCTATTTCCTGAATTAAAAATAGAAGCTCAACAAACTAAAATAATTGCTAAGACTCCATCAGTGCTGGAGTCGGTGCCATCTGCTGAGCAATTTCAGGTCTGGCCACAGTGCAAGGCCCCACGGTTCCTTCCCAGGGGCAGCCTGAAGTGGGGCAGCCAGTGGCAGGGATTGTAGAGAAGGTGGCCTTGGCCCCGGAGCAAGTGCATTTTGAAATGGATGGAGTGGAACTTATATAATGCCTTCACAGGCCTCCAAGGCAAAGAAAACAAGAAATAAAAATATCCTTGACCACCAAGGACACAAGAAATGCATTTCTCTTGTGTTCTGTGTCTGCCTCTCTATTACTGCCCTTCTCTCCCCCTCCTAAAGCCTCTCATTTTCTACTCTTTTCTGCCCTGCCCCCTGCCATCCACTCTGCTGGGTGCTGGAGCTACAGTGGTCAGCCAGACAGACAAAAAGCAGACAGAATAATCGAGAGAGAGAGAGAGAAGGAGGGAGGGAGAGGGAGACCACATTCACATAACTGTTGTAATTGTTCCATTTTATTATTAGTTATTGTTGTTAATTTCTCACTGTGCTAATTTATAAATTAAACTAGGCATGTGTGTACAGGAAGAAACAGTCTATATAGGGTTCAGTGCTATCCATGGTTTCAGGCGTCTACTGGATATCTTGGGCTGTATCCCCTGCAGATAGGGTGGGGCTGCTGGATGCTGTGTTTACCATGATGAAGCATGAAAGGGACAGGGCCATCGGGAGTGGTGTCTCTGGGATGGGGATATATATGGTGAGGCCTGGGGTACGACAAGGGACAGGGCTGTAAGAGGGAGCAGCAATCTCAAGGCCTCCAAGCAGGAGAGACCTTGGAATCCTCTGGGAGTACAAAGGCGGCCCTGAGGGTGAAGATGGGGGAGGGGATCGTGGGAGGTGCCAGAGGTTGCGGGGGGAGGGGCTGGTGCCAACGTGCTACCTCCTCAATCCTCATGAAGCCTGTTGCCTTAGTGTGGTTTGCCCCCAGTCTCACCCTGAGCTGGGCTTGACGCTGTTGCCCGAATCATTTCCGTGCTGGGCCATGAAGGGCAGGAGGCCTCTGGTTTGGTTTCCTTGGTTATAGACGTGGGTGTTGATTTTATCTGAAGCCTGCAGAGCTCCAGCCAGCAGCTTCAGGAGGGAGTTCTTCACCTTCTCCACAGTGAGCCATGTTGGGCGACAGATGCCAGGAGCTGATGGATGTTCCAGAGCAAGAAAAGGGAGGGAACTTGCCTGGTCAGGCGCAGCTTCTGTGGGGCCAGAGAGAGAAGGGCTCTCTGTGGCTGCGTGTGAGGATCAACCAAGAACAGTGGCTTCAATGCTCCTGCCCCAGGCCTGTGCCCGCTCAGGGGCCTCCTTGAACTCTGGGGAGCTGAATCATGTCTTCCCATGAACTTACTTTACTAACTTCCTAACCACAGTCATGTACTCGTGGAGAAAGCTACACCCCAAACACTTACTGAGGAATGCACACTTTAATAGTAATTAAAGGAAGCAAAGCTATGTTTTCAAACTCTGGTAACCTTCTCTTGGTGGTTACCAGACTAAATCTTAGGGTCACACTGCCATCCCATGGTAATGACGATCACCGTAGCAGATAGGCAGTCAGTAAACGCCAGGTGCCAGCCACTGTGCTAGGGCGCTGCTGGGTTGTCTCCTCCGAGGTAGACAGTGTTCATGGCTCGTGTTATAGGTATAGGAAGCCCAAGCCCAGAAGGGGACGAGGGGCTTGCTCAGTCGCCCAGCTGGGAAATAGGAGAGCTGGGATTTTTACCCACACAGTCTGGCTCTCATCCTGCCTGCGGTAAGGATGTCGGTGCTGAGGGGCTAAGTGACTTGCTTTTGTCGTTTCACTTAGAGTCTGAGGCTTTTAGCCTCACCTGAGCTAGCTACAGGCCCCTCGGTGTTCTCCGCATCCCTGATGTCCCAGAGCAGTGGTTCCCAGATCCCACCCCTAGACCAGTGCTACCCAGATCAGAGTCACCTGGAGAACGTAGAAGTGCAGACTCCAGCGTTGCTGCCAGGATTTGGATTCCAGGGAGTGAGTCTGGGAACTCGCAGTTTGTCGTGCAGTCAGGTTTGAGAATGGGGACCCGGGTGCTTACTCTGTGAGAGACAGTTTGTAGGCCAAGATGTTGTCCACGTCTCTTTTCCGGCTTGCATCTTTGTAGAGTTGGCGACCCCATGTGACCCCATGCCGGTCACTGTCACACGCTGTGTAGGCTTTCATACCTGCTCATTCCCCTCGCCAGGTGTGCACTGAAGGCAGGTCCTGGGTCTGACTCGTCTTTCATACATAGTCTCTGCCATATGGTGACTATTACATAAAGCTTTGTGGGATTAAGGGCCGTTTAACAGGATGTATTTGTACATGACAAAGTGTCCCGTGCTTACACAGAGAGTTGCCTGTTCTTTCCTTGCCAAGGCTATGGGGGATCTTAATAGGGTTCTCTTGTCACTCATCCCAAGAATGCAAGTGCTGGTGCCTTGTACCTAATAAATCTAGTAGTAGTTTCTGAAATTGTGGGGGTGGCCCTGTGCTCACCCATCTACATCCCTTCACTGAGTCTCCATGAGAATTGATGATATGGGCCTAGAAGGTGGTTAGCCAGCATCCAGGGCGTGGGTCTAGAGAGGAGATCTAGAGCTAGGAGCTTAGCCTGTTGGTGCCACCACCAGCTGTGCTGGCCATCTTGAGTAAGCACCCGGGTCCCCATTCTCAAATCTGACTGCACGACAAACTTCGGGTTCCCAGACTCACTCCCTGGAATCCAAATCCTGGCGGGAACGCCGGAGTCTGCACTTCTAAGTTCTCCAGGTGACTCTTTGATCTGGGTAGCACTGGTCTAGGGGTGGGATCTGGGAACCACTGCTCTGGGACATCAGGGATGCGGAGAACACCGAGGGGCCCGTAGCTAGCTCAGGTGAGGCTAAAAGCCTCAGACTCTAAGTGAAACGACAAAAGCAAGTCACTTAGCCCCTCAGCACCGACGTCCTTACCGCAGGCAGGCAGGCACAAAGGGTGAGAGCCAGACTGCGTGGGTAAAAATCCCAGCTTTCCTGTTTCCCAGCTATGCAGCTCAGGGATCTTGACCGAGCCCCTGGAGCAGGCGTGCATCTCTGCGCTGGACAGGGGGGTGGGTCAGGTGGCTCTGCCCTCAGGGACTTCTGTCTGTGGGAAAACCCAGACCCAGAAGAGAAATGTTGACACAGAGGTTATGTGTGAACAGGGAGGTCACTCAGACAAGGGCTCTGAAATCCGGACTGGAGTGTGGGGTGAATCCAGACTGTGTCCGACGTCCAGCAGCAGGTTAGTCTCTCTAATACTCCTGGTTGTACAGCAGGGATTGTGATAGCACTTGTCACACACACGAAGTAAATGCTGACACATCATTCTTGAGTGACCGAAAGCTGAGACACTGTTCAGGAAGAGCTCCCCAGAGGAGATTCTGGGTTGTGTTTTGAAGAACAAATAAGATTTAGCCAGGTGAAGAGTGCACTTCAGGTGCAGGGAGCTGCAGGAGCCAAGCTGTGGGGGGGTGTGTGGCACGTGAGGGAGATGCAGGCAGTTCCCTGGTTACCGAGGCGGGAAGTTTTGGGTGGTGGGAGCCACAACGGTGATGGCTGGAGAGACCCGCCCTACCGAGTGTTTTAAACTTGGCTCCAGAATTGACGGTGTACGTCAGAAGATGTTACACAAAGGATGGTGTAATGAAGCCTGTGTTCATATATGGTCTGTATACAGAGAGAGGTGCCAAACTCTTAGCTCTGTGTTAGTCTGGCTGTGGGTCCATTTCCTGACTATATTCTTGCAGAATTATTTACAAATGATTGTCCTTGTGTCTCTTGTAGCCGACAATAGAGGTTTGGCGGAGGAGCACTTGGGGACTAGAAGATTAGGGGTGCGTGTCCACGTCATGGCCAGGTCTGGTTTGCCATGTCCCATGGTCTCCTGGAGGGTGAAAGGGACTCATGGAGCAAATCCTAATCGGATTTCCCAGGCAGGCATCTGGCCTGTGATTTAGATTATCATACATTATCCTTAGCTCGGAGAGCTCTCGATGGTGGCAAGATTAGCTCACACTTTGCATTTGCTCTGGGAGTTTACGAGCCAGCAAGCCTGTTTGTCGGCTAATGCAAGCCTGTTTGTCAGCTAATGCCCTGGAGTTTCCAGCCTCCGGGGGACTAGGCCTCCAGATCTGCTGAATGTTTAATTCAAATGCAGCCAAAGGAAGGCTCAAAGCTGACGGCAAGCTGGAAGCTTCTAGGCTTGAGAAGCTAGCGTCCAGGCCCTTCTCAGTCTTGATCTCTGACTGTCTCTCTCATTTTCTGAAACCAGCCCAGAATTTTCATTTCCAAGGCTGGAATTAGAGCCCAATTTTGTGAGCTGAACCACAGTGCCTGTGCATTGGTGCTCTACCCCAGCCTAATCCCAGGGGCTGATGGAGTGAAGGACGCCGGAGCAGGGCCCCTTGCGCTCTCACTAAGCATGGGACCAAGTCCAGACTCACTAGCACAGTGTCGGCGGTTCTGCTCTTGGTCCAGACTAGACCATCCTCACGCGCATCCAGGCTAGAACATCCCACACCGGGTCTTCAGTTCCTCTCCTGCCCGTGTTTCATCACGCTGCTTCAAAGAAGAATGCCTCATTTCTACCTGCTAGAAATCGCGTGTATTCTTAGGTGCCTGGCATCATGCTGTTCCTCCACTGAGCCTTTCGGTTTCTGCTGGGTGGCATCATGCTTCCACTCACTGTTTTTGAACTTGTGTTAGAGTCATTTGTAAAATTGGCACTCGAAGGTGGAAGATCTTTAAGCCTAGGATCTTGAGGTCACCTTGACTCCCCATCTCTTCCCCCAATGCCCAGCCCAAGACCTCATGTGTGTATAGGATTGGAGTCTATTCCAAGCCCACCCTGCCATCCACATGACCACCCATGATTTCCCTTTACCGTTTTGAGGACCAGGATAGTGAGCAGCTCACTCATGGCCCTTCTGTGATTTTCCATTATCCCCCTGCCTGGTCTCTGGGGCTTTCTATTTTGAGACTGTGTTCATCAGTGTGTGGGAAGGAGGAAAGCTAGGATGGGGAGAGGCCCCTCACAGATCTGACCTGAATAGGCGAGCTCGCCTGGTTTTCTTTCAGGAAACAGTGGAGGGCTGGCCCTAGCTGGAGGCATCAGTGGGTGGCCATGGGAATGGTGCCCGGGAATCAGACAGCCCCTGGGAACAGGGACTTTGGGAAATAACACCAGCAACCCTGGCTCCAGGCTTAGGAAGCTAGAGATTTCTTTGCATTTGATGTTGTCTCCTATAACAATGAGAGTCCTAATGTACAACCCAGAGTCACTGAGGGACAAAATTATACTCAGGTAAGTTACTTCAGAGTCAAACATCTCCTCTTCCTCCCCTACCTCACCTCGGTCCTCACCCCTTATTTAAACAGGCCCAGGACAGACTTACAGACATTATTACAAAAGGTAGCATTAATTAATAGCATCTTACATTTGCATCTTGCTTGCTTTACAGAGTATGTTGTGCTCAACTCTGTACGTGCTCGCATGTGCTGGGTGCCTGGGGTCTGGGCCAGCTGTGCAGCAGGGCGAGAGGGGGCGAAGCTGGAACTCTGGCCTCTGCAGGATCCTGTGGACCCCAGCTCAGGCACCCAGTGGCTCTGTGACCTTGGGCAAGTGATTGAACCCGTCTCAGCCTCAGTTTCTTCACTGTAAAATCAAGATGCCGACAGTCACTTTGCAGCATTATTCTAAGGATGAAAGGAGCCAGTTCTTGTGAAGCTTTGGTGCCTCTCGGCTGGTGAGGGCAGTGTCCATAGTAGTGAGGGCTGTGTGGGAGGGAGGCAGGGCCTTAGGCCTCCAGGAGTGCATGGCACAAGGCAGCAGAGGGCCTCAGCCCCAAAAGCCACATGATGTAGATAGAGCCAGTCCTGGTCATCCCACCTCCCAGCAAAGTAGAGGACCTGTCCTCACTCTCACAGGTGGCAAGTGGCTGAGCTAGGACTTGGAGCAGGTCTGCTGCCTCGCCCTCCTGCTAGCCGACCTGGGGAGTGCACTTTGGTCTGTCTCTGCTGGGGAAAGATCAAGCAGGGAACATTATAGTGCTGTGCAGGACCTGGCTACAGGGAGGAATTCGGGGCTGTACAAGTGGTTAGAAAAACAGGTGTCATGAGAGGGCATCCCTCCCTTAAAGAGCAGCGTGGCTCCAGGGCTTCCAGGATGCCCCAGCCAGGCTCAGAGGGAGCAGGGTGACCCCTGCAGGTGGCCAGGCCTGGTAGCCTGTGATTCACCCTGTGTGACAACTCAAATGTGCATGTTCCCTAATTGGTGGAATTGTGCCCTATTGGAGCAAATGGCTGTGCCTCTTCTGAGAGAATCAGAGCTTAGGTCAGGTGCTCACACAGGAAGTCAGAGTCGGGCCTTTATTTTTAGATCAAATGGGGAAAAGAGGACACTTATCTTTTTTTCCACTGGGTATGGATGGAAAACAGATCCCTTTCAGTCCTTTTAACCCATATGGGCATGGTTTATAGCAGACTGGGGGTGGATTCTGCCTTTTCTACATAGTCCGATTATTATAATCAAATACTATTTTTAATATCTAAGGAAGAATAACACCAGTTTAACCTGGGTGACTTAGAAATGCTTTTTAGCCGGTCACTTATTGATCAGCTGGGGAATAGAAGTTGCCATTCCCTACCCAACATGCCATCTTTTCTGCACACCTGCTCCTCTGGGCCAGTCCCTGGGGCGTTTAGCCCTTTGTTCAGATTACATTGGGCTCCTGCCACATCCCAGGCACTTTTCTAGGCTCTGGGGAATATCATGGGTAAACAACAGAAAAGATTACTGCTCTCCTGGGCATGTGTTCTACTGGGGGAGAGAAACCAGAAAATATCAAAGAGTGCTCAGTGCTACAAAGAAGAGTCAGGATGGTCTGACAGAGGTGGCTTCCTTAGAAAGCATGGACTAAGAGGGTCCTTAGTGGGGAGAGGTGACAGGAAGGAGCCAGCTGTGCAGTGACCTGGGGGGAGCACTCCAGGCATGGCCAAGCCTCTAAGGCCAGAATCAGTATCCTGGTACAGGGGCAGGAGGAAGGCAGGTCATTGTGGCTGGACTAGAGGGGGCCAGAGGCCAGAGATGAGGGCAGAGAAGGGGGCAGGGCCCAAACCGTGTAGCGTTCTATAGGCCACTATAGAGGCTTCCCAAGTCACTGGAGAGGTTTTAAGCAGGAGAGGGCTATAGTGGGATTCACATTTCTAAGTGATGACTTTGCCTGACGTGTGGCGGGAAGATCACAGGACCCAAAGGGAGTCCATTTAGGAGGCTGGTACAGGTGCCCAGAGAGGCGTTGGAGAGGAGAGGCCCTGTGTAGGACAGGTTTGGGAGGACGGCCACTGAGACTGATGGGTGGCGTGGTAGTAGGAGGTGAACGGAAGAGAGGAATCAGGGTGGCCTCCTAGGTGCCTGGCGTCAGGGCCGAGTGGATGGTGCTGTCACTTACTGAGATGGGAAAGATGGGATGAACAACAGGTTTTGCAGAATCAGGAATGTTGTATTTGGATGTTAAGTATGAGCTCACTACTGGACAAGTGAGAATGTCAGATGAACCTCCAGTCACACAGTGGAGCACCGGTGAGAGGTCAGGCTTGGAGACAGAGATGAGGCGCAGCCCTGCCCTCAAGGAGCCCAGTCTGCTCCCAGAAGCCAGCGCGCCTTCCCTCGCTTCCCTAACGGGCGCAGCACTAGGTGCCGCCCACTTCCCCTCCCACAGCTCAAGTGTCTTGTGACACTTGCAGTGGTTCCAGAATTGACCCGAGCATCCACTGGGGGTGGGAATCTTGAGGGCACGGGACCCGTATGAGGATGGCTGCAGCTCTGCTCTCAGAAGAAGGTGAGCTGCGCAGGCTGGTCCCAAACTCTGTAGAGAAAGGACCTTGGGCTTCTGCGTTTATCTCTCGCTCTGCTACCGAGTTATGCAAAGAAGCCAAGGCCCTTGACCTCCCTGAGCCTAGTCTCCTTAAACGTTCTGTGTGTACAGTGAGGGTGGGCAGTGGGATGGCTTGCTCGCCACAGATGTCACAAACACCACCCCCTGAGAAGGCGGTGGGGCAGCAGCGGTGCTCGTAAGACAGAATTAGAACAGTGGAGAAATTCTTTCCCTTGTCCCCGGAGTGTGTGTTTTCCGTGTGCTAAGCACAGGGGATTGAGAGGTAAACAGACAAAGTCCTGTTCTTGCTGAACTCATGTTCTAGCAAGAGAAGCCATGGTAAATAATCAGAGATCAGCCAATTTCTGGGCAGTTTTATCAAAGCAGGTGGGTGGTTGGAGGCCTCTTGGGGGAGGCGGCCCTGACTGTGTGTTGGGCCGGGGGTGACGTGGCCCTGAGGGTTGTCTCTGCAGAGCTGCTGCCTCCCGTTCTGGTCACCTGCCCGGGGTGTGGGGGTGACTCCCAGCGGGAGTGTGTGCAGGCTCCTTTCCCTCCCCGCCTGTGTTCCTCGAGGGCGGTCCCTTTCCTTGGCCTGGTGGCCGTGCCCCTTCTTACCTGGGTGGCTCCATGGCCCGCCGGGGCGTGGTGGGCGTGCGGGCTTCCCCTCTGCGCCTGCTTGGCAACTGTGGTGGCCCCTCTCCTCCCTCGCTCCCTGCCTTGCGCATAGACCTCCCTCCCCTCTCCTCATGCTCTCTGCTCACTGGCACCAGACATTTTTAAAAAAGACTCTTCAAAGTGAATGCTTGGGGCTCCCCTCTCCTTATCTTAGAGTCTGACAGAATTTTTGTGGAAACTTTTTTAGAGGTGTGTGCATGTGAAAGGGAATTTTAAACTTTATCTTACAAGCTCTCCATTTTTGCTTCCCCCAAAACCCTTACAGTTCTCCCCTCCCCAAGCTCCTTAAGGCTTTCCCCTGAATCTCTTGGTCTGTTCTTTACTTATCTGTTGTCCCCCCTCCTCTTTGTCACTCCCTCTTGATAGCCACTGTCCCTCTGTGCTCGGCCCAGGTTTTCTCTGACCCTCCCTCTCCCCCCAAGCTGGACGCCCTGGGCTCCTTCACCCAGCCACCGCCAGGAGCCGTTTTCCAGGGAAGCGGCCTCTGGACTCCTGCCACCTGCTCCTTTGAAGATGCCTTTGATAGTGTGGGGATGGCCCCTGGCGCACCTGTACCGCAGGACACCTGCTTTGCCTGCTGGCGGAAGTTGCCCTGATTTCAAAGAAAGCAAATGTTGTCTTTAACTCCTCATGGTGGATTTTCTCTGGGAGGAATTTCTTCAGATACTAAGAAAAACACACACCCAGCATTCAACTATGGAGGGGCAGACACTGGTCTCCGAGGCCCTTCATTCCCCAGCACCCCTTCTCTGGGCCACACTATCCAGCCTTCTGTTAGTTGCTGCTTCTAGTCCCTGGGGGTTTGCTCCTTCCTATAAGGGGCAGTCAGGGCTTTGGGTGCCACTGAAACATTCCTCGCAGAGGACAATGTGGTCTGAACCTATAAAAAGGAAAGCAAAGGAAGGGTGGCCATGCTCTTGTGCCGTCAGACCCATCACTGCCCTGACCACTGCCACCCCCCCCCCCCACCCGGAATGCCTCTGAGGAGCATGTCGCAGGAATGGGACACAGAGTCCTTAGGATTCTGTTGGCACTGCATCAACTGTTGTTGCATTTGATTGATCATAGATTGTTAATTAGCTCCTTGCACAGTGTATTAGCTTCATCTTTTCTGGCCACACCAGCCTCCCACCTGCCCTTCTGCTGTAGCTCATCTGTGTTGATGAGAACATCGCTTTGGTTATTGCCTTTTATGACAAAGGTGTCGTCTTTCTGAGGACTCAGGTGATGGGTTCTTATATTCAATTTTAATTACTGATGAAAAATTGTTTGTATATGCAAATGTGTGCATACATACGAGGTGGGGCAAAAATAGTTCACAGTTCGTATAGAAAATAATACAATAATGAATAAATAAGACAAGAATAAACTCTGTTTCAAGTACTCACAACTAACTAAGCCTACTCTTGCCCCACCCTGTATGTACACACCCAGGATGGACTGTGGGGAAGGAGGTTAGTGTGATCACCAGTAAGTCCATCAGGATTCTGAGCCCTTCAGTTAGGACATTTCAAATTCATTTTATCAGGGTCTAAATGTCTGTGGAGATGTGCAAGGATCTTCCCAGCCTCCAGGGCTTGTGCCAAGTCATGTCACACCTCTTGTTACTGTGTCCACTGCCAAGGGGGAGCAGGGCTCCTTCCCCCAGGAGTTGGGGGACCAGAGAAGAACCCTCACTCTGAGTCCATTCAAGAAAACCTGGATGGCAAGTGCCTAAGACAACTGAGGACATACTGGCCATTTTTCTGATGAAGGAAAAGGATCTTTGTCCCTTGATGACAAGTAAAATATCACTGTGGGATATGCTGGGTACTTTTCATTTTATGAGCTTATAAAGCAAGATGGTTTGGTGATTTTAATGGTTGTTGCCTTAGATTTAACTCAGTCATTAGGAAGACTGGGTAAAAGTCTAGTGCTCTTGGCATTCCCCTGGGGTTGATACCCAGACCCAGAAGCCCCTTTCCATGGCATCAGAGCCAGCGTCAGTGTAGTCAAAATTAGGAGTTGGCAGTGCACGCCTTCTGCCTTTACTATTATTGCAGATACAGTTTCATTTCATTGTGAGTTTTGAACAAATTATGCCTTTTCCCCCAAAGGAGTTACTCTTATTGCTTGTCATCAACAAATGCGTGTGTGTGCGTGCATGTGTGTGCACACACATTGTGTGTTGGGTGGAGGGAAGCCTGTAATGTGTCAGACTCAGCCTGTGGTAAGAAGGTGGTAGTGGCCTTGTCCCTGCTAAGGTACCATTCATTGGGTGATGCCCTTTTGATAGGGCACATGGCACCCCTTCCCTTCCCCTTCATTCCCCTCTCTGGACATGTGCGGGACCCCTCTTTTCTTTCTGGCTGTCTCTGTCATTCATTGGAGGGGCATGGTAAAGGGCCAGGACTTCCCTGATGCCAGGCCAGGATGGTATCTCTTCCCTGTCTGCTGTGAACTCCTGGGTATTTGAACCTGCCAGTGAACCAGCTTTGGAACAGAATCTCTGATCGAAGCAAATGCTCCCTTTGGAGCGAAGACTGTCACCTACCTTCTGAATGAACCTTTGCACGTCTGTCCCTCTGATACAGATACTTGAGTCAGGACAAGAGGATGGGCAAGGTCAGGTCCCAGGGCACAGTGCCACATATTTGACCACTAACTGCAAAGGACAGTTAGGACACGGTTCAAAGAGTGCAACAGATTTGATTGTGCAGCTGGAAATTAGAACATGTATGAAAAATAATTAGGAATTGTAGCCTCAGGAAAGGAAGCCTGCAGGGAGACCTAGTGATTGTCTTGAAGCATATGAAAGCCAATTATACCAGCAAGTTAGGTCAGCTAGTCTCTTCCCCATGGAGCAGAGAGAAGTATGTTTAAACTTGAAGAGGAGGGTTTCAGCTAAATGTGGGTTGTTACCTGCTGGCATGAGCTGCTATGGAAATGCTCACATCAAGGTTGGAGAAGGTGTCCCCCTTTCCAGGGAAAGCCTACGTGGACACTGTGAGCTGGCTTAGGTCAGTTCAAGTGCTTTTTTTTGTCCCCAGGACTTAGTCCTTGGGTTCAAAAGGTACCATAATATGTGCTTGAGAGTAGTGATGAGGTGGCATAACTTGGTGATTAGATTGGACACAGAAGCTCTTGAATCATTTAGAGTAGGGTTAGATCTTACCTCTGCCTTTTACTAGCCATGTAAATTAGGGCCAGTTCCTTATCTCCTGGGCCTCTGTCCCCTTTATTATAAAATGGTAATAATTTATGGACGCTTTGGTAACAGGCATACACAGAATTTAGTAACCACCCGACGACACATGGATGGTGCTAGTTATATGGCAGGTAAATATGTATGACAAGAAATGTTGCTGAGCGTTTACTTTAAAAGAGTCAGTGCCCTGATTAAGGAGATTTGATAAATGCACAGATATTTGTTCAATAAATAGAGCCAGGCTAGAATTTTAGGCTCTCTGAGTTCTGATCCATATGTAATTCAAGATAAAAACAATGCTAACCTACAAATAAATGCAAAAAGACCAATATAGTTCTGCTGTTCACCATGATTCTAGTTCACAGCTTGGTGGTGTTAAGTTGTTTTTATTAATATTGCAGTCTTATAAAAACGTTGGTGTCCTAAACACACACTCAGTCTGCTGGTTGGATAACCTATCCCCAGGGATGAGATGGGGCAGCAGTTGTGTTGTGTCTTCCATCTCTCCATCAGCAAACAGCTCTCGAGCGCTTGGCCAGCCTGCACCGTGGTGTAAGAAGCAGAAGCCAACTCTGTTGATTTAAGAAAGTTTACGAAAGAGGTGATTTATTAGAAGGGTGGCAGGAGCTCAAAGAACTGGGGGCAGGAGTAGACACTGGGCAGAAACTGAGGGCCCCACAGAATCATACATTGGAAATGGTCAAGTCCAAGTGCTATGACCTTGGCTGCAGTGAATTTGATCTTTGGATTTTCTCTGAGTTACTCCCTGAAGACTGTGCTCAGGGAAAAGAAGTGGCTGGTCCCTTCACCCATAGGTGACAGGCAAGCATCAATGGAAACTTCATTCCCACTAACACTGCATTCATATGGGAGACTGGTGCTGGGAGGAAGGGAGTCAGACATTGGACATACAGACAGACAGGCACCCACCGTGCCTTTCCCATGCCAGGTCCTGTGCTCCACCAGCATGATAGTCAGTCATGTCCTCAACTGGTTTCAGTCTCCACTGTTTGCCTGTCATGTGTTTTCATCTTGTCTCTGCAGGGGCCTTTAGTTTCCATGAGGGCAGTGACACCCCGGTTTATAGGCTTTGAGTCCCCCAGTGTGTCACTCAGTAAAGGACTAGTGATCTGCTGATCGATTGCATCACTGTTTATTGGATTCTGAAGTGGGTTCACTTCCATCAGCACAAACAGATGACTATTGGGTGTCCCTGGGGTAAGGAGAATATATTAGACATTGGGAGTGTGTAGTTAAAACTAGAAACAGCCCCTTGGCTTCAAAAAATGGCACATACATCTGTCTGATTGCCTGCTGAGCTCCAGCGTCAGGTACTGCAGACCTGGGTCTCCGTGGAAAGGTTGAAAAATAAAATAAACTCATCCCCTCAATTGCTTTATTAAATAATGCACAGATGACAGCGCATGAAATATTGATGCAGAGAACGCGTCCCCCTGCAGGGGACAGGGGCCTCTGGATAATTGGTTTTTCTACATGGCAACTGAGATAGCTTGGAATAGTGTTACTATTTCCCTTTCCCTCAGCATATCTAGCCCTGTCTATTAATGGAGAGATGGACCCAATGGGATCTTGTTTTCTAACTCCTAATTATCCTGCCCTCACGGAGGCATCCAAATGAATGGAAGGGCACAGCAAAGCATCAGCATTTTCACATAAGACAGCTTACAGGATGGAGCTCTACCTATGGGCTAAGTTTGAGGGCCATTGTGACCATCTTTTGGAAGTTGGTAGTGTATTATTTTGGTTTTTGATCCACTTAGAAAATTTAGCAGTGGCATGGGTTGGTGTTGAAGGCCAGGGCTGCATTAGGTGATGGTCAGGGTTCTCCAAAGGGAAATCATCATTGAACTCCTTGAGAAGAAAGGCTTTAAAAAGAAAAAAAAAAAAAGATGTGAAATATGAAAACCTGCACTTCAAGGACCAGGTGCTCAGGCCACTTGCTGGCCAGGGTGGCAGACCATCCGGTGATTTAATGTGTGAGACGTGCGCAGCGTACCAGCAG
Organism: Miniopterus natalensis; assembly: GCF_054644295.1. NCBI lineage: Eukaryota > Metazoa > Chordata > Mammalia > Chiroptera > Miniopteridae > Miniopterus > Miniopterus natalensis. Next base: position 18,986,317 of record NC_142084.1, read on the forward strand.
CTGCTCTGGGACCCTTAATGGAATCTAAGTCGCAGTAACCTTTATAATTGGAGTCACACAGACAACATATGTTTATTAGAAGGGTATGGTGCTTGTCACGGTGCCCTCTCAGATAGGAATAGCAGTTCAGACTGTGGCTGGGAGGTGTTAGCTGACAAGTCCAGCAAGTCAAGGACCGACCGCTGCTGAACGCTTGCTGTGTGCCAGCCTGGGGTTTTCCTCTCTTGTCTTCATTTTGTAAACCTTTTTTTTCTCATTTGTAATTTTTTTTCTGACAGCTATTTTTGTCTAAGAATAAGTTAAAGTTGGATGTAAATACAGACAGCTCAAGGTTGCCTAAAACCGATGAGTGGATTTTCCCTTATTGAGCAAACATTCACAGAGCGCCCACTATGAGCTGGATTCTGTCCCTTCACGTCACACAGCGTTATAGCGGTAGTCCCTGCCCTTCCTCTGCTGGTCTCAAGAGTGGAGCTTCACAGTTAAGTTCAGCAAACATTTACTGAGAGCTTGCTCTGCAGCAGGCCCAGTGGAAGCCAGCGGGAGCACAGATTTGTTCTCCGCCCTGGAGGAGCTCACAGTCTTAGAAAAAGATATGCAGAATAGTCACTATATATGACCGCGTGACACCCCAGGCATGGCAAATTGAATGTGGGCCACAGGCGGCTGTCCAGAGATAAGCATTAATTCAGAGGCGGGCCTCTTCAGGGAGGAGCAGAGTGTTGGAGCACAGGTGGCTGATGCCCAGGTGGTGCCCACAGGTCCGAGGGTGCCTGCTCACTTCACAGGATACTCCTGGTCCCCTAGAACACGTGTTTATATCCCCACTGCGGTGACAGTCTCTTGGCTGGTTCCCTGTGTGTGTGGTGGTGTTAGAGCACAGTTAGTGGTAATGGCCTTGTAGCCACCCACGGGAAGGTCTGAATCAGCTTATTACTCTGTGTACTTAGGGGCCTTTCATGACTTCTCTGAACTTCAGTTTTCTTACCTTTAAAATGGTAATAGCAATAGCATCTGCGTTAGTCAGCTTTGGCTACCATAATAAAATACTATAGACTCAGTGGCTCAAACAACAGAAATTTATTTTCTCACATTTTGGGGTCTGGAAGTCAGAGACCAAGGTACAAGCTTGCCCTCTTCCTGCACTCACATGGCCTCTTTATGTTCACATGAGGAAAGAGAGTGAGCAGGGGAGTTCTCTAACACCTCTTCTTATAAAGGCACTAATCTCATGAGGGTGAGGCCCCATCCTCATGACCTCATTGAACTCTAATTACTCTCAAAGCCCCCATCTCCAGATACCATCATGTTGGGCGTTAGGGCCTCAGCATATGAATTTGGAGAGGCACAAAATTCAGTCCATAGCAGCATCTTACTCATTTGGTGGCTGTTAGGTAATGTTTGCAGAGAGCCTATCGAGTGCCTGGCTTGTCATAAGTATTCTGTAAGGGTTAACTTCTGGAGTTGTGTGGGTACCTCTCTTTCCCTATAAAATCTTAAGTAGGAACTGAGTCACACATTGGCATGATTGGCCATCCTCCAGGCCAGGGCTGTATTTTATTCATGGATGCCTCTCTTAAATGACTGGTGAAATGGGAATACCGGTGACAGGAGAGAAAGAATGGAGAACTTGGGTTGAGAACAAAAAGTAGATTTGAATCTTGGCCTGGTCATGTTCTACCTGCATGACCCAGGGCAGTGGTCAGTCAAGCCTCAGTTTTTTCTGAGGTGAGAGAGATAATTCTTGCTCCCAGACTTCTGGGAAGGTTTAAATGAGACAAGCCATGTGAGAGCATTGTATTTTCTGACACACAGCAGGTGTTCTCTAGATATTGGCTGGATGAGATTCTCATGCATTTATTCATGAAGTGTTCATAGGGCCAGCCAGTCGAGTTGGTCAACTTGTTGTCTTGACTCTCAGGCTTCATATGGGCCTCCTGACCTAGGGGGGTGTATCTGAGCAGATAGACATTTAAAAAGTATAAACTTAATCTGATAGAGAAGTAATGACTTAGATCCAATGTTCATGTAGTAAAATGGGTTATTGTGAATGTTCTTGGTCCCATTAACAAAACTTAATCTAGTGATGAAAATTTATGGGGCAGCAAGCCATCTGTCTTGCCTGATGGTGTTCACAAGTGCAAGTACTTCATGTAACTTCCGAGCTTTTCAGAGTTTAACAGTGTACGAACATTTACATTTCAAACAAGGTGGGCCTCACACCAGTGTGTCTTTTTATGGTCTGTATGAAATGCATGAGTTTGAAATATATGGGCTGTTGACAGCTTAAATTCTCTGAGAAGTCACATCAAACAGAAAGACATATAATCTATATTAATGAAGAGAGTTGTTTGGTATAGGCCTTGTGGGTCAACAACAGGCATGCCATTCGGGCCATGGTAGAGAGACTTGAGTCACAGTAGGAACTGAGTCACACATTGGCATGATTGGCCATCTTGCTGACTAGTAGGTCTTAGCTCTGAAAGCTTAGAAAGTCTTGATGCCATCCAGCTTAGTCATTAAGAGCATAGAGTTTTGAGGCAGACAGACCTTGGTTTGAGTTCCTTGAGCTATATGACCTTGGACTAGTTATTTTATATCACTGAATCCAAGTTTCTGTATCTATAAAAGGGGTACTGATACCTAATCACAGGGTAGTCATGATGATTTAATGAGATTGGAAAGTGCCTACCACAGTGTCCTGCACATATATCTGTGTCAACATTGTCCATTATTACTATTTCATTACCTAGTGATGCGTTACTAGGTAATTACTGGGTAGTGAAGCAGTTAGTGACCTATGAAAGTTTTAGAGCCTGAAGCAAAAATGTTACATCATCCTAAAACATCCTTTCTGAAGGTACCTAAGGAGTTTGCCTTTTTATAGGACCTTGAGCCCAGGGGGGATGCTGGGGTACCAGACTTACCTTCAACTTCTTTTATCTTTGGCCTTAGCTCTTCTGCCTTTCCCTGGTGGCCATGCCTACCACTGTCGCATGTGTCACTAGGAAGTAAGTCACATGGCAGAAGGCACTTTGACTCCCCCATTCACTACTCTATTTCCAGCACTTATACCAGTGTCTGGCATGTGGTAGGCACTAAATACATTCTTGTTGTTGAATAAGTCTGTTGCCTTCTTGTCTTCAGATTGTGCGTCTGGTTCCCTGCTGGGACAGAAAGGTCTCTTCTAGTTTCCATCTCTCTTAATGAAGTTGAAGGCTAGTGGTCGCTTGGGAGCTATATTTCCTTTTCTCTCTTCATTTGGATCAGCATGACTGAGTAGATGGAACAATGGGCTGGGGTGTGAGTTCAGGTTTCTAGTTTCAGCTCTGTAGCTAGTTTGGGAATGTTAGACAAGTCAGTCTTTTCTCCCTGGACCCCAGTTCCTCAGGAGCACCATGAGAAACTTGGTTTGTATAATTTCTGGAGGAGCCTTGCCAGGCTAATGTGGGATAGATGTGCTCTCTGGAGGTCCTTTAGGGACACAGCCCACTCTCCTCTTCCCTCTTCCTTGTGCCTCCAGGTCCAGCCTGGCTCACTGACTCCCCAGCCTCAGATGGAGGGAATGCAGCATCACAGATCACTGTGAACAGTGATTCCTCCCAATGCGCCTTGTGTGCCTGGGCTAGGGTGTCTCAGCCTTGGGAGTCTTGACATTTGGGCCAGATAATTCTTGGTTGTGTGGGGCTGTCCTATAGATTGTTTAACACCATTCCTGACCTCTAGCCACTAACTGCCAGTAGTGTCCTGTCCCCCTTCCCACATCAGTTCTGATAAGCAGATTGCCTCCGGACACTGCCTGGTGTCTCCTGAAAGGGCGAGGGGTACACAGTCCCTGATCCAAGCACATATTCCTCCCTGGTCTGTCTTCAGATGGCGTTATGCGAAGTCAGAAGGTTTTCTCAGGAGACTAGAGAAATGGGAATAGTATATGGATCTGAGGCCCTCTTTCCCCTAGGCGTGAAGGGGAAGAGGAAGACAACAACGTTCTCACCAGCTTGAAAGTAAAAATATAAAGCTAACTCCACTAATGTGCCAGGGCCCTGGATTTACACTGAGATAATCCCACGTATAATATATGTGTGAGATGAGAACAGGGAATGGCAGCTCTCAGATCTTACCCAAACTAGGACAGTGTTGGATCTTACTCTTACATTGTGGAAATTGGGGAGCTGGGGCACTGCATACTTGATAGAAAAGATAGGCTTTTAAAATTTTCTGTCTTGCATACATCTCAGATGTTGGCAAATCTTGGAGATTTTTGATTATGAAAACAGCCTGGAGAAAACAGCATTTTCAGTGGTGCCAGGGTATTATAAACAATGTGTTTATTATTAACTTTTTGGTAATATTTTGTCAACATAAGTGAGGTACTTGCTGCTCTGAGAGAAGTCAAAAATATTACTAAGACAGGAGCTCACAGTTTGATAGATGACATGACAAAAACTGGTAGAAACATAAAACAAAATATAAATCATAACTAAGTTTATAAATGAAAGCAATGACGATTTTATAACATAAGCAATAATTGCCACTGGACCCCAAAGAAGTACAAGTGTGAGCTCAGGTGGACAGGACAGGAGGCCAGCCTTGCCTGGAGAGAGAGTGTAGAGGGTCCAGAGGAACACAGGATGCCTGATGTACTTTGTCTGAATGTCAGGAGGTTGATCATGATCCTAGTCAGCTGTATTTGGAGACTGCTGGCTGAGACAGCAGACACTTGACATCAAGTGTCAACTCCAAGGTATTTCTTCCAGTGGCTTCGACTATTCAAAACAGAGGTGGCCCCGTTGGAAGAGGCCCTTGTTTCCTTATCTCATGTAACACCTGAGATTGGTACCCTTTGAGGAATCTTCCTAATCGAAACCATCCATTCTTTAGGAATAGTGTATCTCCACCAAAATGAGAGAAGGAAGTCCCGTGTGTGGGCTCCTGGTAGCCACGTTTGCTCTCGGAGAGCCACCCCGCCCCAGACCACAGTCGCTCGGGTCAAGGTCGATGCCTGATTCCAGCTGGACCAGATTCTAGGCGGAGAACTTGGATTTTGGACTGAAAGACACACCAGTCTATTCATGTAATGGGAGCTGTGTCTTTAATCTGGAGGCTATGCCACCACCTTTCCCTTGTGAAGCCCAGAGAAGCTTCTTGGGAAGTTGGTGGTTTGCCTTCTCTGAATTAGACCCTGGGTGTTCTGGTCACTGAGCCCCCTTAACCAAGTTATCACAGGGCTGCCCAGTCAAGGGTGGGGCCTGCCTAGGGGTCTTCTCAGAGCCCAGCCTGTCTTCTGCCCTTATGTGGCTCAGTCAACACCCCCTCCCCAACTCACCCTCAGGAGGAGGTGTCTGTGTCAGTCTCACTGCCCACTCCAGCAGTGGGCATGGTACTTTCATCTCTGGGGAGCAGTTTTCTGTGGGATGTGATGGTGAGGAGGGTCTGAGGAGGGTCTGCTCACCCAGTCACCTCTGAGCCTTCACAGCCACGATGCATTAACTCCAGGTATGGCTGCATTTCAACCAACAAGGATTGTTCAGGACCCTAAGTGTGTCATTTCTAACCACAGGCCCCCGAGATATTCTCTAGACACCATGAATCTGTCTTACTTAAGAGTTCCCTGGGCGGTAGCCGCAGCTCCTGACTCAGGTATCATGGAAGGATAGCCAAGGTTCACAGGGGCTGCAAGAGGCTGGAGGGCACAGCCTGGGCCTGGGGATGGGAAAGGACCAAGGGAACCCCAGAGGCTGGCCAGGCAGCAGGAACCCTTTGCCCCAGGGGCCACTCCTTCGCTTTGCAGAGACACAGGAAAGTCACTGGGATTGAGTGAACCGGGGGGGGGGGAGAGGAAGGATCAGCTGGCATCCATCGCCTCTGCCTTTTCAGTGGGAAGTGGGCAGTTTGTACCACCATCCTGCCTGGCCTGTGCCCAACGGGGAGAGAAGATTCTATGTAAGGAAACAGAGTGCTACTAGGAAGGGGGACTGAAGGATTGGAAGTAAACATCCACTCTGGGTCCCTCGCATCACAAAAATGCGCATAGAATTTTAGGTGCAGATTTCAGACCTCTGAAGCCGGTCCTTTCACCCCTGGTTAACAACCTGTCATCCAAAGGAATTTCTCTTTATTCCTATGGTTTTAGATGTTAGGCCCAGGGGGTGGGACTACTGTGGGCTGAGACGTTGCGAGGATATTAATTGCAGACCCAGTGATTAGCGGCAACCTCAGCAGAGAGGGAAGCCATGTGGAAGGTGTCCTCCTCTGCCACATGGGATACTTGATTGTGACAGCCCCATCCCGAGAAAACTAGGGGGCAGAGGTCCTCGTGTTGCCCCTGCCATAGAATCACCCCTGGGATCTGCAGCACTAAGACTGATGTTCAGCACAGTCAAGATGCTGAGAGAAAAGCCAAGTAAAGCCTGTGAGGAGGGGAATTCTCCAGGGCACAGGATTGCTAAATTAATTACACAGATGCGAGAATGCAGAGGAAGAATAATTAGCCTGTTAAAGCTAAAAAAATTAGTTATCATGTTGTTTGCCAAACACTGAAATATGTGGACAGAAAACCGCTTTTCGACTAGGAAAACTAACCCTCCTGGAACATTTCGTCCCAGCTGTCTTGGGAGCCCTAGTGGAGTAACGGAGGCATGGAATTTGAATGGTGTGGTGGTTTATTTGGTGAAGGAGAAATATGTTCCTATGGAGCCGTGGGTGGTACAAACATCATCGCCTTTAGGGACCAGGCAGGCAATTAATGAAGGAGAGGAGGGAACGAGGCGAGGCAGGTGCACGGGGCGGGGGGTGGGGGGACATGATGACAAGGCAGAGAAGGCGGCCGTGTGGGAATGCAAGCCCCAGTGGGCCAGCTCTTCCAATTAGGAATAACCCAGAAATATGTACTGGATTTTTCTGCGGTGTTTTCTCATTTATTTATTGCTAGCAACTTGATCAGAACTTTAAAGGCGCTGTCTGGGCTACTCTGAGCGCACCTGCGGGATGATCGGACCTGGGCCTGGGCTCTGTGGCCTCTGGTCAGGGTGGCTCTGGTTCTGCCTCTATCTGAATTCTTGATTAGTCCCTTCCAGCTCTAGGTGCTGCCCAAGTGCCTTGTCCTGCCCTTACAAGTTCCTCTGTCATCTTGGCTGTAACACAGCCTTGGTAGTAGGACCTGCCTCATGGGGTTGCTGTGAGGATTCCATGAGATCAATGGGGGCAGGTAGCTGGCAGCTCTCATGGGTCTGTAAGTGTCACATGTTGGGGGATAGACCCTCTCTCGTTCAGCACCCGAAATGATGCCCAGCACGTAATAGGGCTCAGTGAGGGTCTTTGCTGAACAAATAGATGAATTATTGGATGTCAGACTGCTTTAGAGGAAAGTCTGTTCTCCTATTGATTTCCTTTTTGAAGTCAAGGGAGAGAGTTGCTAAGGAGATGGGTTCCCATAAGGAATTATCCCCTGAGAGATGACTATGCAAATTGTTGGTGAGGGAAGGGATAGGTTGAGGTGGTATTTATGACCCTGGAAGCCTGCAATAGCAGATGCTAGCTGAGCATGAGACCATGTCCAATGGGTCACTTTATTTTTGCAACAATACTTGGTGGCCATTCTGCCGCGGGCCCTCCCTGCTTCTCCTGCCTTCCCATGAAGGCAGTTCTGGGAATTTCTACCCTATCCAGTGAAACTCTGCCATGCTCCATCGGTTAATGCCATTGCCTGAAATGTAGTAAACTTTGTCTAAAATGTGGTCAACTTGCGATTCAGAAATAAGTTAAAAATGTGATGGGCTGCTTCGTCAGTCTGAGTTGAAAATCCTTGGTTTGGGCTTGGCTTCCAGTGAGGGCAGCCTGTTAGGAGGGAGCAAGATGGCCCAGCGGGCCTGCCTTTGCCACAGGCACTTCAAATTGGCATCAAGGGCTTCTTGCCCTTGATTGGGCAGGGCCCACAAAGCGACCAGATGGAGTTTTTGTTTGTCAGAGGAAGGAACACACCAGGGAGTTTTGCCCATTTAAAAAACGATTGGGCATGAAATGGATGCTGTTTGGATTACACAGAAACACATCCTCTCATTAGCTTTTCAGGACCACAAAAGGCCTGATGGCTGCTTTAGTCCCAGCCAGTGGGATCTGATGCCAAAGTCTCTGTGACACATTTGCATAGGGAAGCAGTGTGTAGGGAAACGGGGATCTCCTTTACTGCAGCGTGTTCCTTCTCCTTTCATTCTGTTCTGTACATGCCAGCATGCCAGGTGTCGGTTTCCAGCTTGACCTCACTGAACGGAGGGACTAAGCCATCCAGTCACCTTTCCCTGCTCTGGCAGCCCGAGCGATGGTGAAGGCTTAGCGGAGAAGTGGGGTTCTGATGCACCGCGTGGTAGGGTGGTGTCCAGGCTGACTGGGGGGGTAGGGGTGGGGACAATCACTGGAGGGGGTTGCTGCAGAGAACAGGACCAGGTTGGCAAGAGGGGCGAATCACTGGAGGTCTTCTGGGAAGTAGAGACTAGAGGCAATATGACTTCAAGGTTGTACGTTGGTTTAAAGATGCCCTGGTAGAGAAACCTGGGGCAGAAAAGGGGCCCAGTTTGGATTGGGGCAACTATAAGGGATGTTTAAAGAGAATCATGTGGGGAAAGAATGAAATCAGCATTTACTGAAGGACTTGTTAAGGTCAGTGTTCAGCATGTGATACAGTCTTATTCTAACCACCATGTAAGAGATGTTAGCAGCTCAGAGAGGCTGTGTAATATGCCCAAGGTCACACAGCACCCAGGAGCTGAGCTCAGGTGTGGAACTGGATTTGTCTGGAGCATCAAGATCATGCTACTTTGACCTTTCCATATAATGCATTTCACACATATCAGTGGTTTGCTTACATAAGCAAAGACAGTGTCCAGGAAGCCTGAGGTCTTGGTTTTCTCTGTTCACCTTCAGCTTCTGCAGCCTGAGCAATAGCTAGTCAAGACCTCAGTGCTGCCCAGCCGGGCGTGGTTCAGTGGTTCAGCATCCACCTAGGATCCAGGAGATCTCGGTTCAATTCCCTGTCAGGGCACATACCCGGCTTGCGGGCTCGATCCCCAGTCGGGGGTGTGCAGGAGGCGGCTGGTCAATGACTCTCATCATTGATGTTTCTGTCTCTCTCTCTCCCTCTCCTTTCCTCTCCTCTCTCTGAAATCAATAAAGATGTATTTTTTAAAAAAAATTGCTCAAGACCACAGCGCTGAAGCAGAGCCCCTGGCCAGTCATGGCGGCAGTCATGAAGGTGAGTCCAGGCCCTGGGCAAGGCCAGGTGCAGTGGCTGACGAACCTCAGTTAGACCTCATCACGCTCAGATATCTGGGGAGTTGTTGATCTGAGGGTACGCATCTGAGAATTGGTCTTTCTAGAGATGAGCCGGTCCTACACCAGCTGCGTGTCTTGGAGAAGGCATGCAATCTGTCGAGACTTGTTCCTTTATCTAACACTCCAGGGTCAACTCCAACTTGTGGCCTTTGCAGTCCCTCTCCTTCAATGTTTCTCAACTGATCTTCAAAACTGATCTTTAAGATCTTCCTTCTCGTCAGATTATTGTCTCTGACTCCTCAACCCAATGTGACTACTCAGGAGCTCTCTGCTGCATCACTTTTTCAAAATTAGCTGCCTAGCTCATGCACTTTCCCTAATGCCCTCCCTTTTCATTTCTTTTTTCCTCTCCTTCCTGCCTTCCTCCCTCGCTGCTTTTCTCCCTCCCTTCCCTTTCTTCTCTTGTTATCCCCTCTACTAGAATGTCTGTCCCTTCAGAGCAACTACTTCTGTCTTACCCATTTCTTGAATGCCCAGTGCTTATAATAGTACTTGGCATGTAAAATTAGCTTCATAAACGTTTGCTGAATTGGTAGGTTAAACTCTTTCCTGTGTTAAATGTGAGTGTGTTGGTCTGGAGGCCAATGCTCCAGGGACCCTTCTAGCTCTGAATCTTTGTGACCTAGAAATCTCAACTTAAAACATTCATCCAAAGATCTCTTTGCACAGAGAGTTTATTCTGCATTGGTTGAGCATATCCCTCAGAGCAGACACATGTCAGGGGACTTGGGGTTCAGAAATGACGAGCAGCACTTGGTTCCTGGTTTCACAGAGAAGGGTAGAGTAGTGAAGAAGTCCATGGGTCAGGGGCCATTCACACATTCATTCAACAACTGTCGTGAGCCCCGTGATAATCCAGACACTGTTTAGGTGGCTCGCAGGCCATGGTGAGGAGCACAGACACTGTCTTTGGTCCCCTGAGGCTTCTGTTGGATTTCGACAGAGTTGGAGTCACAGCCAGCTTGGCCACTTACTAGTTTCATGATTTTTGGCAAGTTCTGCTTTTTTCCTTCATCTTTCAAGTGGAGGTAACATTGGCCTTATAAGGGGATTATAAGAATGGACTGATGCTTCGTGTTGGGCACAGCAGTCTGGACTCCAGAGGCGTGAGGGCGTCACAAGTGCTGGGGCACAGCAGTCTGGACTCCAGAGGCGTGAGGGCGTCACAAGGCAGGCGGGTATCTGAGGATGACAAAGGTGCAGGGAAGGGAACTATATTCCAGAAGGGAAGCTTGAGGCCGGATTGTGGTGGACATAGTCACGAAGCTCTTAAAAAATTAGAATTCAGAATTCTAACAAGAACATCAGTTCGCCTTCTTTATTGAAAAAGATTTTGCAGCCATTACGGTAAAGACAATTCTCTCCCAGGCCCGTCTTGCCTGCTAGGTTCTCGGTGTTTATGCTGAAGAATGAAAAAGATTTTTCTCATTGTGTTGATTCCACGTTTGTTCTGGAAACCACAGTGATATTCGCCCATCACTTATTGTTGCCTCTTCCACGCCTAGTTCAGGCCTGATTTCTATTTTATATGAGTACTCCAGCCCTATCTTAGAGTAATGTAAGGGAGGTAATTGCCCCTTGAGTGGCACGTTGATGAAGAGACAGGAGCGAGAGCTGGCTGTGGGCAAGGTTAACACTGAATTGCTCAGCTTATTTGGATGCATGTGGAAAAGTATTTTAGTAATGACTGAACAGTGTGGGACACAAACAGAGGAACAACACGAACACAGACGAGTTCGATGACACGGCGCTTACTGAGCCCTATAGTGGGAGAGGCAACCAGCCTTCTCTCAGCTTGAGGTGGTTGCTAATAGCTTAGAAGTTACCCCAGGAAACCCCAGGCCCAATCAGCACTAACTTTGTCATGATTGCTCTAATGTTATCAGTTAAGGAGTGGAATTGAATAACCTTGGGAACCATCCCAAGGAAGCAGAAATGAACCTGCCCTAATTGGAGAAAGAAAGGACTTGGAAATGAATAGTCTCCAATTACCCATTTATAAACCCAGAGCTAAATGTTTCCGAAAAATTAACAGTGGGAGGGATGAAAGAAATAACAGCTCTAATTTTGACATTCATACCTGGGGAGCCACAAACGCTCTGTAGCTCATTTGTAAACCTCACCCGGTGCTTGGCACATCGAAGACTCTCAAAAAGCTCTGAATTATGCAAGGACAGTTCTCTGAAAAACCCCAGGTCTTTCACCAGGGGACTGAGGTCCCTGGGAACGGATGGCAAGGGGATTCTGTTCCAGAGGCAAGGGATACATTTTTGATTAACCAGCTTTAACTAGAGCTGCATTCTGGTCTTGCAAAAATGAACAATTTGCTTCTGAAGGTTCTTTGTATGTACTTTTACTGCTATTGATTTTCCATATTAGATATCAGTACCCTGGAGAGTTCTCTACTTTATTCTAGGGGGCAATTTTCAACCCGTGTGACACAAGAATTTTTAAAACAGGCAGTACCTGACTGTTCAGTTAGAAGCACTGACCTCTTTTCCCTTAGATTGTCAAATTAAAAAATGACAACCAGCACAGCAATGGCTGACCAGTGTGAATGCCTTGTCTTGAACCCTAAATATATAAGTCACATAATAGAGTTGCATATTGTTGGTCACATTGCTTAATAAGGTTGCATCTGATTGGTTAATTCTTGGTACCGGAAACCGTTACATACAAGTATGGGCACCTGATTTTTAAAAAAGTCACTTTGGAGCAAAAAGGATAGGTAATTACTTTTTTGTTGTTGTTGTAAATTAATCAAAATTATACCTATTTTTTGTCAGATTAGCAAAAAATATATTTTTCTGTGTGCTGCAGAATTTTAGTAATTGGTTTATGTGTGCCATGAGATGAAAAAGGTTGAAAATCGCTGTTGTAAGACCCTTTAAACATGGCAAACACTTTCAACACTTCTTAAAGTGTTCTTTCCTACCAAAGAACCCCTAAGGGCAAACGCCTATTCTGAGGTCCAGGGGACATTATGCTTTTGAAGTCTCTTTTAGACAAGTTTATATGAATTTTGCAGTCTACTCCATAGTAGACCCATGATTACTTTAATACAAAAAACGTTTTAAATTATGTACCATCCAGTACAATAGATGCTGCAGGGAGATCCATGGTAAATTTGCATTCTCCTTGGTTCACCACAGTCTGAAAAATAAGGATTAGATTAGATTGTGTAAAACAGGTAGAGGAGACCTGGCTGTGGAAGATTCACTTGGGGTGGGACCGCCTCTCTTCCCTCTTTCACCAGTTTTTGGCCTTGTCTGGGAGGTGGTGGGTGAATGAGCACCCTGATGCCTCACTGGAGTTCTTCATGAGATTCCCCGCCTGTGGATGCCACACTGGAAGTGACAGCCTTCCTCAGGACTCTGAGAGGTCATTGGAGCACCCCTGACTCCAATCCGGGGCAGGCTTCCCTGCAGACTTCACTGTTTTAGTTTCACTTAGCACCTGCCCCTTTCAGGCTCTGAAGGACAGGGTAGGAAGCAGTCCAATGGACAGGCTCTAGCTGAGGACTGCAATGCCCCAGCCTCATACACCAAACCTTCCCCGCAGAGGCTTTCCTGACCATTTGTCCCCAATGTACCCCACATTCCCAACCTCCCTGGACTCAAGCCTTTGTCATCTCATCACAACAGTGTTTGCCAGATTTTTTCTTAATTACTCTCTCCTTTTTCCTAGACTTTTACCAATGGTGCCTGAATGCACGCCCTTAGGATACCCTAACAGTCACACTCCATGACTCTCCAAGGGAAGCTTTTCAAAGCCCAAAGAACTTCTCTAAAAACAAAACAAACAAACAAACAAAAACCATATAACTGTAGGCCTATATGGGCTCTGTTGTATGCTTTTGGTGCACAGAATTGAGGGTTAGGGGAGTTTTTAATTCTTTATTCTCAGGCTTTATAATTGGAGGTGAGACGAGGCAGAGCATGAATCTGCTAGGGAGGTATAAACTTCTTAGTTGTTATATAATAATTTTAGCCATGGTATAGATCTAGCTACTGAGCAAAAGTTGTCTGGGTAAAGTAGACCCTGAGCTTGCTATTCAAAATGAAACTTTAGTGTTTCTTCTTGTGGAGCCGAGTCTACTAGTTGAGGTTGGAAAGGCTGGATAGCATCATCGCTCCAGGATCTTGAGTCTCTGAAATGTCCAGGGTTCCCTGCCCTGTGTGAACATCCACATTCTCTATTTGGAGAGCAAGCTCAAAACAGCTGGTGAGGGTGCGGGGGACGATAGCTGACACGCTGTGTGCCAGGCCCTGTGCTAGGCGATGCTCGTGCATTTTCCGATCGTGTCCTTACAATAGCCCAGAGCAGTGGGTCTGTGTCTGCACCTGGATGCTGAGGATTGAGTGACCTGTCAAGGCTGCACCGGCAGGAGGCAGCACAGCCGCGCCTCTCGCACCACATCCCCCTCACCCATGCCCGTGGGCTAGGTGCACTTACTTGTTTTTATTTGAAATTTGTTGAGTGGCCGAGTGTCTCCGTTCTTACATGGTCAACAACCGTGGCTGCTGAAGAACTACAGAATCGTGCCCATCGGCACCAGAGGGGCTAGTTCTCTGGATGCCTTTGGTAGGAAGAGCTGTGTTTTTATAGTAATTTTAATTGTGCTAAAGTGACACGCAGGTACAAAAGATGGACTTTATGAGCTGCAACACGTTTAAGTGTACCTTTTTCTTGGAAATCTTTTATTTTTATTATGCTATTAATGTCCTCTTATCCGCGTAGGTCATAGAACTGGTTCTTATGTAGTTTAAGTAATTCTCTCTCTCTCTTATTCATAAATGTCTTATGAATAATTTCTGTCGATTACAATGAAATAGAGCCTAAGTGTCTTTACTGTTATAACATTTTAATAAATCCTGGCCACTCTGACGAATGGGGAGGTTGGGACTCACCTGCAGGTGGTGCCTTGCTGCTCTGCGGAGCATCGAGGCTGTGCTCAGAACAGTGCTCTGTCCTGCCCGGTGCGGGGCATTGCGGGGCTCCCCGCTGGTGGTGTGGCCATATGCATGCCCTTCACAGGAGGAGCCACTCGGGCTCCCTGGCCCCCATTAGGTGTTATTTCTTCAGTCATGGAGGGACTTAAGGTCGCTGCGCATCAGGATTGCCTTGAAGAGAAATTTCGACTTTTGTATTCATTAGAAAAGTCATATAAGTTTATTCAAACATCCAACATCTGGCTATGAGTTTGGATAGGGCGATGTTTTCTTCACAGCAAGAGGTTATTTCTGGGATGCTATGGGTGACATGATTCTTTGGGGAGGTGACAGAAGGGTTTAGTATCCTGCAGCCTGGCCCTGTAGTTGTCACCGCTATCCCCCTCATAAGCTGTCTGCATGACTGTCCAGGTGGCTCTGAGCATCAGCTTTTACCCAGATTGAAATCCAGACTTACCAGCTGTGTGACCACGGTCAACTTACTTAACATCTCTGTGTCAGTTTCCTTGTGGGTACAGCAGTAGTACACTAATCCGTTCCTCACTGGTAAATTAGAATAATAGCACATTATACTGCGGGTTGAGGGATATCACTGTCTCCCTTGTCAGCCCCTCGTGAGACGATACATCGTGTCATAAAATGTTCCCTAGTTCCCCATCTGGCCTCTCAGTTCTTATCCCCTCCTGTCCCTTTTCCTCCTCTCCCCCATGCTGCTGAGAAAGGGAAATCAGTTTCTTGGTGAAAACATGGAGTGAGGCTCCTTGTCTGCTCCGTCCCAGAGCAGCTGGCAACAGGGGATGGGGTGAGGTGACAGCTTTGAGAAGCAGATATTGGCTGGCCAACCTGATAAAATAAAATTTTGTGGCCTATGATTTTATAGAGCGTCTTCCCGCAGCTACTCTCGTAGACTTGTCTTCACATGTTCTTTCTAATGGTGAGGACGTGTAATTAGCCGTGCTTTGTAATGTCTTGTTTTGCACATGAGCAGAGGGACAGAGCTCTCCCTGGCTCCTGCATCTAGTTTCAACAGGCACGGGCTGCCTCGAACTCCTGTCTCAGAGACAAATGCCAAAGTCTCACAGGGCTGGTCCCTTGCTCTTGCCCCCAGTGATGGACATAGCTTCCCACTGTCTCCCTGCAGCAGACACATTCTCCTGGAAGCAGGAGGAGACTCTGGTGCTTCTGGACGAGTCAGTGGCAGGCAGCGCTGGTGTTGCCAGGGGCAGGGAGCCTGAATTCAATCATGGGGTATTGCAGGGTAGCCCCAGGAGCCAGAGGACAGACAGGAGAGGCGGAGGGGCTGGTGTGTGAGTCGGGGAGGCTGGGGCTGGGGCTTCCTTTCGAGAGCAGCACAACAGGAAAGGGCAAGGACATCTTTTGAAGTAAACTGACCTGGTTTTGAGTACTGGCTTTGCCACTGATTAGCTGAGTGGCGTCAGGAGCTTACTTTGCCATTTCAAATCTGTTTTCTCATCCTTAACTTGCTTTTTCATGTATCATAAACATCTAGCTATGTTAGAATATACAGGCCTACTTCCTCCTTTATAATAGCTGGATAATATTTCATAAGTGGATGTCTTGTAATCGAGGTCACCATTTCCTTGCAGATGGTGTATGGACTGAATGTTTGTGTTGACGCTTTAACCCTCACTGTGGCTGTATTTGGAGATGGGGCCTCTAAGGAAGCCATTAAATGAGGTCATAAGGGTGGGGCCCTGATCTGATAGGATAAGTGTCCTCATAAGAAGAGCTATCAGAGCCCGGCCCGGCATGGCTCAGTGGTTGAGTGTTGACCTAGGATCCAGGCGATCGGGGTTCGATTCCTGGTCAGGGCACATGCCCGGGCTGTGGGCTCAATCAGTGACTCTCTCATCATTGATGTTTCTATCTCTCTCTCCCTGTCCTTCCCTCTCTCTGAAAATCAATAAAGATATATTAAAAAAAGAAAAAAAAAAGAGCCGTCAGAGAGCTCACGTGCTCTCTGAATGTACTTAGGAGAGGCCATGTGAGGGCGCAGCAAGAAGGTGGCTGTCCGCAAGTCAGAAAGAGAGCTCTCATCAGAAGCTGGCCATGTGGATACCCTAATCTCAGCGTTCTAGCCTCCAAACCTGAGAAAACAAATTTCTGTTGTTCAATCCACCCAGTCTTTGACGTTTTGTGATGGGAGCCTGAGCAGACTAATATAGATGGACATTCAAGTGGTTTATAAATTTCCCTCCTTGTAAACCATTAAGAGGCACATTCCTGCCTAAGGCGCTCTTTCCTACCCTTCTTTCCTTTTGTTATTTAAATTTTTACAAACACCCAAAAGTTGAAAGAGTATCATAAACTCCCACACACCCATCCAACTATGTGTAACAGTTGTTACCATTTAAAAGCATGGTTGAAAAATTGCCCTCCAAAAAAGGTGGTTAATAATTGACATCACCCCACCACACACACACACTCTCTAATATTGTAAGAGAGAGGATATTCTTAGTTTTAACACAGAAAAAAGTGAATCCTTGGGCACTTGATTTGAAGGGAAAGAAAAGGCCTTTTCCTAGGAGGGGTATCTTTGTCAGATGTATACTTACATCCTTTGTCCCTTTGCCTCCTTGCCCTTGTCTGTGTCCCATGTCCCTCACCCACTCCCATCCCCCACACATATTTAGTATCTATATCACTTAACTGCCTGTCCTATTTAGACACACAGCCAATGTGCCCCTTTGTTTGGCCTCGGAGAACTTGGCCCACCCCTTGATCTGAAAGTTGGGAATGGTGATGGGCTTTCCACACTGCCATCCTTCTCTGGTTCCAGCAAAACCCTACGGGCGGAATCTTTCATCTTTTGTTCTGTGCGGCTTTATCGAGTCATCTAGTAAACAAGACCCTCTGGAGTGTGTGTTGGGGGTGGGGGAGGTGGAAGCGAGGTGCATGCGCAGGTTACCATGGGGACAGACAAGCTGCAATAAATGTTTGGGATCTTAGCTTGCCGAGGTTTTAGCAGTTTAGAGTAATTTTGTTGTCAATCATCCATTAAGTCACTCCTAATAAGTCACTGGGAGTGTCTTTGCTCTTCACTTGAACTTCGCATGAGCATGGTTCAGGCAGAGAGCAGTCTTAGAAGCAATAAGGAGACAGCAAACAGTCATTAATTTGTCATCTTTTTGTAAATCGAATGGCCTTTTGTCTGAGGAAGTTTCCAGGAGTCCCCAGAGTGGACCACAAGTTGACACGGCTGTTTTAGGCTAAGTCTTGGCTTATCAGCCTTACCAGGTAGGCATGTTGCCTCCCAGAATTGTGTACAGCTTAATGTCCCCAGGGAGAGGGAGTGTGGAGGTTTCTCAGAGGAGGAAAGGGGGCCCTGAGCTGAGCCCTGGACCTCCACCCTGAGCCCCTCTGATTTGGAGGGTGAGGGTCACCGCATGCCTTTTCTTACAAGTGCCACTTTTCACGTAGAATGTGTGTAAGGCTTATCTCTTCCTACCCCTCCTGCCACAGAGCAGATGCCCGCAGACAACCAGCAGGGGAGGGTGCCATCACTGTGGGGCTTGGGAGCCATGGCCCCAGAGTCCTCCCTGTGGTTTAAGGCCCTCTGTGATGCTGTGCTACCCTCTCTGGTCTTCTCTCACCACCTGGCTTCGGCCTGAAGCAGCGCTGCAGGTCCCACATTTGCTCTGGTTTCTCTTACATCTGGAAGGGGAGCTTCTTTTTATCTGGAAGGTTCTTCCTCAATCTATGAAAGGGGTTCAAACCCACTTTTCCACAGATGTCAATCTCTCCGGGAAGTCTCACCTGATCTCGGGAAGGCTGGATGAGGTACCCCCCTTACCCCCAAAACATAGGGAGCTCACCCTCTCATTGCCTGTCTCTGTCTTGAGCTGTGCGCTCCCAGAGGGCAGGAATGACATCTCGTTCACTCTAGAGGTGCTGGCCCCCCACCTTCAATAACGGGCCTGCACAGGACGGATGCTCTACAAATATTAAGGGAATAAACAGAAGCATGTGTCACTCCCCCAGGGGACTCTCAGGGACCCTCTGGGCAAGCCACACAGTGGGACACCGTCTCCTCTCAGCATCTCTGAGGCGGTGCCGCTCTGCTGCTGCAGCTGTTACGACCCTTCGCCTGTGAGCTGGGAGGATGTGCCCAAGGACAGCGAAAAGGCTTGAGTCAGGATTTTAAAAGCAGCGTAGCTAATTAAAAAAGAACTTGAACTGAAAACAAGTTCGGAAACAATTAAGGTAATTAAAATATCACTACGGTACCTTAATTGAGATCAAGCAGTGAGCTTAAAAAATTAATTTAAAAAATTACACGTAACCTGAAATTAATTGGCTTTTGAATTCAATGTTTTCCAGCTCAACAAATCTCTCTTTAAATTAATTCATTCTTGTTTTTTTTTCTTTGAAAAAAGTTTTTGTAAAAATTATTTAAAAGTTAATTGGACATGTACATGTGCCAGTTGACACTTGGTCACGTGTAGGAAAGATGCCGTTAGCCTCCTGTGGGTATCTGCCCTGTGCCAGGCTCACCATCCTGTTTAATTCTACAGGTTACTGTGACAGACGAGGCACAGGGGACACAGGGCTTTGCTGTCTTATGGGGATGGCTGCATCCTAACACCAGGCATGTGCTGGGAGAGAAAAACTGGGGAGCACAGTCTCCAGAAATCGTTAGCACCACCTCGACAAGAAGCTTCTAGCTCTGGCCAGGGTTGTCAGTAACGCTCAGCTTGCTCTCTGCCCTTCCCTCCTCACCTGCACGGTTTCCCTGTTTACTCTGTACCTTGTTAAAGAGCCTCGTAAATGCCACTTACTGTTCTGATGTCTTATCATTCCCTTTAGAAAGTGGAGCTACAGGGATCCTGTCCAAAACAGGTGCTGGGCACCTTTCAAAAGTGTCCCCTCTCAGGAGTGTCACCTGCGCCTTGGAACTGCTAGGGAAAAACTTGTTGAGGCGGCGTTTAAATGGAACCGATGCACTGCTTTCAATTCCAGTGCTGCTGCTTTTCAAAAACAAGAGGAATCCTAGTGATTACATAAATGCTGGCAGCTTGATTTGTTACTGTTCTGTTATTTTGTGACGTTCATTGAAATAATTCACATACGTCCTTGAAGCATTCAGTCCCCAGTAATTAATTTTCAGCCGACTTGATTTTTATATGCAAATCATTAAGGAAGTATGCGTCGGGAGTTAAATAAGTGATGATTTTTGTTTAGTGATTTTGGTTGGAGGTTTTTGTTTGGTTTAATAATGTTAGCGTCAGGCATTGGAGGAGGGGCAATCTATGGTATTAGCCTGAAGACAGGATGACAGATGGCCAGGGTGCAGAAAGAGAATGGACCAGACCACGGGTCAGTTGAGGAGTGGCTGCATTCAAAGGGAGTAGGCAGAGGGTGCACTTGCCCAGGGCTGGGTACCCCACCTTCTGGGGGGTACTGAGGCTGTGTGTGGCACCCTGTGGTAGTCCTGTGTGGCTCAGCCGGGGCAGCACCAGGCCCCCTGGCTGCCCCCTACTCTTACTCCTTAAGACTCATCCTGACCCTGACTGGAAGGCCTCTCAGGAACGTGGTGCATCTGGTTTGTATTTGTTCTGAGGTGGGGCCCACATCGGCTTTTAAAAGCAGCTCCCAGGCGATTCTCCTGCTGCTGGCTTCCCATGGAAAGGAGTGTGGGTTCTGGAGTCACCCACCAGGTGTCAGAAACCCTCTCACCTCTAACCAGGGGATTCTCTTTAAGATGTTTATTTGTAAAATGGGCATATTAGCAGCAGCCACATCCTTGGGTGGTTGTGGGAATGAAACATGGTAATCCAGCCAGAGGACTTAGGTCACTGCCTGCATTTCCACAGCACAGGTAAGTGTTAGCTGTCGTTCTTGTTATTATGAAGGCTTGTTATTCACTGGGAACCAAGGACAGACACACACACACAATACACAAACACCTAAGAGGTCTGTGCTAAGCACGTACTAGTATTAACCCATTTAATCCTCATGACAACCCAGAGCAATAGTAGGTACTGCTGTTACCCCATTTAACAGAAGAGGCAACTGAGGTACAGAAAGGTTGGCCAAAGAAGCTTGAATTGGGCCATAACGCTTGTCATGTAGTGCTGCAGGTTTGGGCACCCATCACTCTAGGCCAGCCTGTTAGCCTCTATCTCTGAGCTCATTCTGGTGAAAATCCCAAGGGTTCTGTGGCACCGGTCAGGGAAGCGCCTCAGCTGGTACCAGGATGCCAGTGGTCTGGTTCCAAGTTTCTTGAGATCCATGTCTGTCTGCACCCGGTGGTGGCTGGAAGTATGAGAGGGGCAGCAAAGACACAGTGTGGTCATCATTAATTGTCATCTGATAATCAGTCTTCATTGTTGGCTCAAGTTTGTATGAGTCTTGGAAGGTAAATCAGAGTTGTTGGGACTGCCACCGGGGTTGGGGTGGGGACAGGGCTGGCCTGAGACGCACAGCATCCGGGCTTCTTGTGTGGACATCCCCAGGACCAAAAGAGTTCCACTGGAAGGCCCAGCCCCAGAGGCCTCTGAATGCAGACCCAGAGTGCAAGAGGCAGCCCTCAGCCCAGGAGCTCAGAGTGAGCCCTCTGTCCCTGGGGCTCCAGTGAGCCGCTTTTATCTTGCAGCCCATTTCCTTCTGCTGATCTCCAGCAGATTCCTTGGGAAATAGGCTCTGCCAGGTGACTCCCCTGGGACCGGCCAGGACCTGGTCTTGTTGCTGACCTGACTGGCCTAAGAATGCACCTGTTTCCCGCACCGAAACTGCTGCCTCAGAGGGTGCTGCCCTGAGCTGTGCAAGCGGCAGAAATGCCTTTGGATGTCTGTTCAGGTCCCTGGAGACACTCCCCGCAGCCATCTGAAGGAAATGGTGTTGAGATTCTGGACCGGGGCAGGCTGAGAGGAATGAAGACTTTGAGTGCAAAGGGATCATGAGAGTGAGGGGCCCATCTGGTGGAGGGGAAGAGGGCATTTCTCACGGCAGTTTTGCTGTCCCTGTTCTGGATGCCCATTTGTTTAACTGGATGTTTATGTGGGGAGGACACGGGAGGCCTCACCTCTCTGGCCAAGTAAAGCAGATATGAGAGATCTGCAGCCTCACAGAGCTCAGGCCCTGGAACTGGGAGGAGGCACAATTGCTTTTGTTTTGCAGAGAACCCCCTGGGGTCACTCCTCTGTGTTGATGAGCAAGGCCACCTCAGCAGGTAGAGGACTGATGAGCGGAGGCCTGCTGCTCTGCCTCTTCTAAGAAATGTTGCCATGTAGCAACTGCTGTCCTTGGAGACCCTTTCTCCAGAGACGTGGTTGAATCAACTCGCGCCCCCTCATTACTCACACGCACAAAGCACACTCACCGTCAGATGGAGTATCTCATGAGTGCCCGGCCCCGCCTCCCTTCACTGCCCTGTGCGCCGGGCCTGGGGTGCCTTTTCTCTCTGTTTCAGAATCCTGCCCATCCTCCAAAATCGAATTCACATATTAATGCTTCATTAACCCTGCCCCAGAAATTGACCCCTGGTTTCCTCTCATGCTCTGTTATCCCTTTATGTGCCCGCCATGGCCCTTAATCTCATTCTCCCTCGCACAGTAAATATTTTCTGGGCGCTTCCCCCTCCCTGTGGCACTGTAACTGTGTGTGGCACAAACTGTCTTGTACATCCGGAAGTTCTTCACAAAGCCTAAAATAGGCTTATTTATGCACAGCGTCCATGTGGATTGAACTGAAGTCTCCAAAGAAGCAAAAACAAAAAACTATCCTCAAGGACTTTTTATGTTGTAGGAAATGGTAAAATTAGGCACGGATGAAGTCATAAAAGGCAATGGCAGACAAATAACCAGAGAGGGAAAAATAGCTCCTGGTCCTTAGAGCATGTAGGATTTAAAGGATTTTAAAAGTAATTCCTGCCGAAGATGAAGATGCTGCGACTCCCCGTGGCACAAAGGAATCACTTTCGTGATGGGAAGAAACACGTGCGGTAGGCACAGAGTCCCCCGGGTTGCTTTCCTTCCAGTCTCCTCCAGCCTAAGAAAACAGCACAGAGCAGACACCCGGCCTGTTTACATCCCACTCATCTATTTGAGTAGAAATAGAAATTAAACGTTCCCTGGAGGTCCTAACCGCCCTGTTTTTGTTCTTTTTTGCCTCAGCCCTGGACCCATCTAAAGACCCCTGCCTGAAGGTGAAGTGCAGCCCTCACAAGGTGTGTGTGACCCAGGACTACCAGACCGCTCTGTGTGTCAGCCGCAAGCACCTGCTCCCCAGGTAAGGCCGGAGGCTGCGGGGTGCTCTCCAGCTGGTGGATCTGGGGGCCCCATCTCTGACTGGGGGGCAGGGGGCAGTGGGAGAGCAGGTGTTTGTGCTGCCATTTGATGTGATGTTTGGTGCCTACACTCCTGCTGTGGTTCTCAGACACAGATTTGCAAAGAATGTCAATATCTCTATTTCCTTTAAATCAACTTTATTTGACTCCGAGCCCTCATCTGAGCAGAGGAACAGAAAATCCTTTCTTGGTCATTATTGGCACTGCCCCTCTGCCCGGAATGACCCCAGGATCCAGGAAGCTGGTAGCTAAGAAAACAGGGGCGGAACCTTTAGTCTGGTTGCCACTGACATCCCCACCACAGTAATCCTTTGAGGTCTCTTGAGCCCAGGAACTGACTGGTTCATGCAGACACATAGAATGTGGGCGTCTTTGCCTGGCTGGGTGGTCTTGTTTGGGGTCCTTCAGGACAGCACACCATCATTCCTTCTGAGAACCTGCCTTGTTCATTTCTCAGGGGGACAGCATCTGGTATGCTCTCTTCCCCAGCCCAGGGGAGGTCTCTCCCATTGTTCTTCAGAGTCCCTAAAGCTTTTGCCTTCTACCCACCCCCATGCCCAGCATTATCTAGTCTGCGGGCTCAGGCTTTTACAAATGACAGAAAGAACCTTTAATCTCAGGCTCCTTTTGCCTTTAGTCCTGCAAAAATATTCAAAGAACCAGACACACAAACACAGAAGGCAGGCTTTCTTTTAGAGTGGGGCCTGATGGCGTGGTGGGGGGAGAAAAGCAATTTCATTGACTATGTCACCCCACTCCTAGTACTGCCTGGACAATGGAGCAGTGTAACGATGGGGTGCCAGAGTTACAACACCCTGTTCTAGATTCTGCACCTTGCTCTGCCTATACCTGCTGCTGCACCATGACCTGAGGCAAGGAGAGCAGCCTCGCTGAAACTCGACTCCCACTGAGATCTGCCTCCCTCCCTATAACTTTTGCTCATTCATTCTGATTTGGCTATGGAACCATCCAAATGTGTCCTGTCTCATCCCTTAGTTCTTGCGGTCTCCACAAAGCTGGTCTCTGACTGCTCCTCTTAGAAAATGTTTCACTTTCCCTCAGTCCCCTACTTGGTTTCCTCTGATCATGCTGAGGAGCTCCATCCTTTGAAACAAGGTCCAGCAGGTGTGACAGCAAGAGCAGAGCCTCCACCCCCTCTGCCTCTATGAACGTGGTACCTGTAGCAGCAGACCTGTCCCCCATGATCACCTAAAAGTAGTCAGCCCTTGTCTCTGTGAGACCTGGATGCAAGGTATTACGATCTGGTTTAATCTGCTTTGCTGTTCCCCAGACAGGAGTGCTCTTCCTAGAAGTAAAGAGGTCTCACCCCAGAACCCTAGCATGTGCCGGCACTGTGCTCAGCACCGCATCCTTGAATTCTACCAGCCATTTGTCAAGTTGGTGCTTATTTTTGTCTCCACTCTAAAAATGAGAGAACTGAGGCAGAGAGAGGCATTGCTGATTTGCTTGTATATCTAGAGAGTGCAGCCATGATTCAAACCAGGGCTGTCTAGCTCCAGTGCTTACGTTTTTTATCACTACTATGTGTTGGCTTCTCTATTCGATCTGTCCTGGCCTAGCCACTCATTCATTGTCCTTCAACAGAAAGGCACCAAGTACCTATTGTGTTCCAGGTTTATGTTAGGCACTGAGGCCAGAGAGGTAAACAAGAGACCCTATTCCCACCCTCAAGGAAAATCAAGTTCTCTGTGGAATGGGATGTAAAAAATAATTTTTTGATATTAGAAATTTCTTTCAAAGCATAAATACTCTGAGAAAACTATCCTTGAGTCTCCTGCCACACTTGTATTTTTCCTTCTCTGAAAGAGGGATGACATGGCCTCTTTTGCAGCAAATACCCAAATACCCTTTGGAATTGTGATCTGAGTTGTTCAGCCATGTGGTTGCCTGTGTGTGTAATGTGGAAAGTCCATTGCCTATTTCCTCCTAGATTACAGCTCTTTCTGGAAGTGCCAGATAACAGATTTTTACTTTTAAACTCAAATCTGTTTGAGGCAGAGGCAGCAATCTCATTAGTACTCAGGCATATCCAGGTGTAAATAGTGTTTTCCTGGGCATGCCATGTTTCTGTGTTGGAAGCACCAGCACATTTTTGCTGTGTTGAAAGTGTAGCCCTCACCTCCCACATCTCCCACATCTGGTGACCACAGAATTGCAGTGGCTAAAGCATGGGTTTGAGAATGAGACCCATTTGGGCTTCATTCTGAGGTTGGCTGCTTCCTAGCCATGTGACTTTGGCTAGTTACTTTACCTTTCTGAATCTGTGCTTTCACATCTGTAAAATGGGTTTAATGAAAGTATTTACCCCATTCCTCTTTTCTATATGCTGGAATACATCCCCTAGTAATCCTTGCAGAGAGGATTTATGGGTAGTAAGTTTTACTAATCCTTTCATAGGGTATATTGTGTATATATTTCTGTGAGAGTTCAGTAAGATAAAGGTATATAAAGTAAATAAACTGGTGTCACATAATAACAGCTGTTTTCTAGTTACTAAAGCAGTTATGATAATAGTTGTTATTATTGGCTGATTCATTCTGGAAGGTCATCTAGAAAACCCCAAAGTTGGATGCTCCTGAAAAAAAGGAGCTCACTCCAAGTGCCTTGCTCCTCTCCCAGTCTGATTAGGAAGACTGTGAGGTTTAGCATGAGGATTCCAGTGTCCTTTCTGCTGCCCCTTTTGCGACTCACAGCAGGTAAGGACTAAGATGATGACTGCATTTCTGATAACATTGTCTGTCTGTTCATTCGAAAAACAGCCCAAAGAAGAGGCTGATTGAAGAGGCATGCCACTCCCTTCTTAGGATTTGGGAGGTGGTGTGAACTGGGGAGGCCTTGCAATGGTATTGGCTGTGGTTGTGGGCCCAGCCTCCCTCCTCTCCCTCTCAGAGCCTGAATTACTTGGCCCGCCTTATCAGCCAAATGCATACCTCTTCTTAGGGTCTTGGACACCTTCCCAGATGAAACATCTGTCTTTTCACATTATACTTCAGGGGCCCCCTCTGACCATAGAGACCATGTTGACAATTCTGTATATTCATCAATCAGGGAAGTAATCTTTCTCTCTGTGAAACATCTGTAGGCAATTCCGTCAGCCAATCTGGCCTCTGCTACAGCTCAAGAGGCAAATCCTGTCTCCAGACAGGCAGGAGTGCACACACATGAGAGGCCGCTGGGCAAGCCTTGGGCTGATTATGAGGCTGTAGACTTAGGCTGTCTTTGCAAGCAGATTGAGATAGAAGGACGGGGAGTACATCAGTGAGAGAATTTCATTAGCTTTCCTTGCTGGTGGAGGTTGAGTGAGTGGAGAAGCTGGCAGTTTAAAACACAGGTCTGTGACTGCAGAGTCAGGGTAAGCAATTTCGGGGGTGGGGCAAGGAGGGCAACTAGCCCTCCCTCTGCTGGAATTCTCTTTCTTTATCAGGGTTGTGTTTGGGTTTGTATTTGGTTTCTTCTAGAGGCTTCAGCTAAACTCACATTCCCTTTGGAGAATTTTCTTTGGAAATTCTTTATTTCATCTCTTCCTGCTATTAAGCTTGGGAAAAGGGGATTCCTGGTAGTGTGTGCACCTTTCAGGTTCTCCAAAGGGGCCATTTATGCACCAAAGTGCATTGTGAAAGCAGCTTAGAATTAAGAAGCCTTCTATTAAATGATTTTTTTTTTTACAATATTGTGATTTTAAAAATGATAGATGATGCTTGTTACAGAAAACATAGAAAAGTAAAAAGAAACAAGAAATAGGCATGTTCCATTGGTTTGTTTTTGTCAAAACTTGATTATCAAGTGGTACCTATATAAAAATTCTTCAGTTAATACTTATAAGTGAGTATTGTAATGATTCTATAAACCATATATATGTGTGTATATATATATATATACATAGTTTAAATATATACATATGCATGTGTATATAAATTCTAATGATTGTTTAGCATACTATACAAAAAATAACTTGAGATGGATTATAAATATATGATCCAAGACTATAAAACTTATAGAAGAAAACAAGAATCATAACTTTGGATTTGACAGAGATTTCTTAAATAACACACAAAAAACATGAACTATAAGTGCCAAAATAAAGAGAAAATCAACAAATTAGATATCATCAAAATTAAAAACTTTGATCTTCAAAAGACACTGCTATGAAAATAGAAAGATAAACCACACTCAGGGAAAATATTTGCAAAACATACATCCAACAAAAGATTTGTATCTAGAATGTGTGATGAAAGCATAGGTCCATACAAAGACTCACTCTTGAATGTTCATAGCAGCTTTATTTGCTATAGCAAAAAGCTGGAAGCAACCCAAATATCCATCAACAGATGAATGGATAAACCAAATGTGGTCTATCTGTTATAATGGACTACTACTCAGCAATAAAAAGAAATGGGCTATTGATACATGTGGCAGCATGAATGAATTTCATAATAAGTATGCTGAGTGAAAGAAGACAGACCAATTTTTAAAAAGAGCATACATTATATGATTTCCATTTACAAGAAATCCTAGAGAATGCAAGTTAATCTATGGTGACGGGAAGCCTGTCATTGGTTGTCTGGGGGAGCAGATCTGTGAGGTACCTGAGCCTTCTCTAAGGTTTGATAATGGAAAATGATTCCTTAGGGAGATAGTTAAATCAAACTCCAGTCTTAGATGTCAAAGATCTCACTGGCAAATGGGCTTGTTTGGGCAAGAAGAGTTTTTAAAACAGCCATATGTTATTCTTACTGACCTAGGCTTTAAAAAAAGTATTCTCTTAGGTCTTCTTAAAGAAAATACCCTTGCAAGGGACAGAGGCATGTACAGAAAGTCACACAACCTACAGAGGGCTCTGCTCTCGGGGATTTGCTGCGAGTCGGGATGGCTAGGTCTGATTTATTGTTCTGGTGGGCAGGAGACTGGGCGGGGCCGGGGGTGCTTCTCCCCACAGAGCACTACATTGATTTTACCTCTCTGTTGCCATTGATTTTTATTTGGAGAATAGAAAATTGAAGCATTTGTTGTAAGCCTTCCAGACAAGCCACATTCGCAAATTCTGCAGGCGTATTGTGAATGGGAGGAAAGGATGTCAGGACAGGACTTTCAGTATCTGAGTATACCCTCGAAAGCCTTCTGGGAGCGGTGGGGACTGACCTGTTTTTAAATAAGGAGCCGAAGCCTCGGTGGGCTAGGCCTCTCTAACAGAGCGGCTCTTTATCTCCACTTCCTAATTATCTGGAATAACAACGAGTTCTCCACACTGGCCAAGAATTCAGATGCACTAGGGGCTGGTGGTACAGTAGAGCAGTCTGAGCCCTTTCTGTCTTTTATGTGAACTTGAAGAATCAAAGTGTTTGAGGTCAGAGAGAAGCACATCACAGGATGTGCCTCAAATACCAAGCTCTCAGAGGATATTTGAATGGATGATGGCTGTTTCATCTCAGTTTTGTTTTACAACAGAGCACTGCCTCCTGCTATGGGGCTTTGTACAGGTTGATTATACACACACATGTCCATCTTGGTTTGGCAGACACACGGCTGCGTGGAAAGTGATTCCCAGGTGCCTGGGTGGCTCTCTGTGTTGGTAGTTACCTAAGTGTGATCATGACCACTTCCCTAGTAAGTTTATATTTACGTAGCTCACACCCTTTCTCCAAGGGGCTCATGCATTGCCTTTGCTCTGTTAACTTCGGGGAATCTTCATTTGCTGCTCTCTGGGTAAGGGTGCTAATGGGGGCTTGGTGCTACTTCTAGGCTATGTATGAAGTTGTGTTTGGGGTTTGAGTCCACTTTTGAATCAGCCGCCTTTATAAACAGAAAAATCATCACTGTTGTCTGTTTTACAAATACCTGCCACTGGGCACTGTAGAAAACAAAGGGAGAGTGGCTGATTCAAGGGATGCCACTTACCACCTCCCGTGTCAGGCTCATTATGGCAGCAGGGATCTTGCTGACCGCTCACAATAGTCAGTTAGGTCTGTATTATCTCCATTTTCCAGATGAGGCTACTGAGGTTTTTATAATATTCCCTGACTGTAGTGCTGGTAAGGAGCTGATCTGGGACCAGAATGGAAGAAGGCCATCCAGCCTCCTCTGCTTCAAGGAGTCGTGGGTGCAAGCTCTCACTGGCTAGTTTAATTTTCCCTGCGTTGCTGAAGCCCACCGGTCACCAGGCAGTCAGCTCCTGGTGCTAGAGGCGCCACTGCTTACAGGCCCAGCTGTTCCCACCTGCTCCTGCTCCTTATGGAACCATTGCTGGGGGCCTGGGTGTCCAACCTATTTCCTCCTTTCTGTGCCAAAAACAATAATTCTGGGTTCATTACTTCCCTTTGAGGGTGTTTTTTTTGTGTGTGTTTTTTTAAAGAAGCAACCATTCAAACCACATGTCACTTAAACATAGAGATATTTAATTAAACAGCAGCTTTATTGTTTTAAACAACAGAAGTACTCTACGCCGCTGCCTGTGAGGACCCAGCCACTCCTGGGCTCTTCACTCAGCAGGATTTCTTAAGCAAGCCATTGCTTTCTCTGTTCCTTTGTTTTTAACTGAAACTGAGGGTATTGATTAGAGAATCTTGATGACAAAAGCAGCAGAGAGTAAAAAGCAATTCATAATGCAGATGGGAAAAATTGTGTGGAATTTTTAGTCCCTTGGAGTAGCGGGGACAGAGTGAGAGGCAGATCTTGTAAGGCAAGTTTTACAGATGCATTTAAAAAATATATCAAAATCATGACAGCCAGGGGAATTTATCAGACCCATATCTTGCCCTGCCTTTTAATTTTCTTTTTAAAACAACAACAAAAAAAGAACACCCCCCCCCCCCCCCCCACACACACACACACAACGGACGAGGTCTCCCAGTAAGTCTCATGGCCTTCTGCCTGGCTGGCAGTTTCGGGGTGTGGCTCACAGGGACCAAGCCTCTGCCCTCCCAGAGCCTCTCCCACACCCCTCCAGGCTGTCAACTCCCCACCAGAGGGGGTTCCCATTTCCGATGGACCCCAGAGGACTGGCTCATTGTCTTTTTTTGAGCCATGTTTTATCTGTAGAGGTTGAGCTGAGTTATGGTGGAATTCCCGGAATGTGCAAGTGCCCATGTGCCAAGGTGCTGGAGAGCTAGAAAGCCAGACCCAGACGTCTGTGGAGCTGGGAATGGCTGTTTCCAGGGCCAGGGCCTGACTGAGCAGCGGGCTCTCCTTTCCTCCCTTGGTCTCTGTGGGAAAGCATCGGGTGCAGGCCCTGCCCTGAGGTTCTGCCCACAATGACAGGGCTGCTGCTGCTGTTTGTGGGTGTCTTGCATATTAAGGAACGTAAGAGTTGCATATTTCGGGCATCAGACTTCAGCACATTAGAAAGAGGAGGCTGAGGCGGGTGTGCCAGTTTTGAAGAGGAATCACTAGGTGTGATTTCCACCAGGGCTTGGGCTGGCTGGGCAGCACACCGGTGTGAACCGTTCTGCTAGCACATCCATCCCTAAGCAGCAAGAAGCAGAAAGCTCAAGCCCCCCTGCAACTCACTGAAGACACTAAGGTGCCCACACATCCTGCGCGCACTTTCAGCATCCGGTATCCAGGTGGAGCAAGGCCCCGCGGCCGCTCGTGAAACACATCACCTTTCACAGAAGCCATCAGGTTGTATTTCCCTCTTTCACTGACTTCGGTTTTAATTTTTCGAAACCTCTTTCCTTGGCCTTTGTTATTAATAAATCTGTGGGCTGCTTGCAGCTCTGCCTAAACTCATTAAGATCTCAACACTCAGGGTTTCAGTTTAGACATCTTATATCAGATTAATTCAAGCAATGAACCGTGAAAGACATTCTTTATGGGATCAGGCACCACAGTAGGGCCCATTTGGGGCACTGACCAGACGGGTTCTGGGTCCAGAAAATGGACTCATGATGATTTAGAGGGATATCCAAGGCTATCTTTAGAGCACTTTTGTTTTAAATGCAATGTCTCAAGCTTATGTCCTGCCTTTAATGTTCCTCGTGGAGAGAGTGGGCAGAGGGCAAGGCCTTCCATGCTCAGAGGGACAGCGGAGATGAAAGTTAATTAGTTTGGGGACCTTGGTACCTTTCCAGGGCATTCTCGTGACGTTTTTCATGGGCACACACTGAAAGGGACATGGCTCTGTTGCTGAGGAGTGAGAGGCCCCCCTCCAGTCTGACTTGTCCATGGTCCTGCCAGAGCTGGAGGTGCGGGTGTGTCCTGCCCACTGCAGTGCCAGGCCAGCTTCCCATTTACCCACAGATGGGAGGAAGGGGGGACCTGGCTCAAGCTGCCCATGGCTGTGAGGAATTCCCGAGTGGAAGGCACAGGGGCAGGGCTCCATGCTCCCTTCTGGCCTGGAACCAGACTCCTTCCTTGGCAGAAGCCAGGGGAGGTCATCTGTGAATACTGTGGTAGTGATGAAGGACTTCAGGGCTTGAGTCCCTCCTGCCATCATTTTGGCAGGACTAGCTCTCAGAAAACAAGTCAGGTACATCAATGATGATGGGTTAAAAGTCATTAACTCAGAGTCGACTTAGCTGGAATCAGATAATTTCTTTATTTCACAAGTATTTCTGGTGCCTTCCACTTGTCAGACACTGCTGAGTGTTTGGAATTCTGTGGTGAATGGACACGGTCTACCCTTGTGGAGATTAAAGGTTGTTGGAAAAGACATATAAAAAGAAACTTAAGTGTTTAATGTTGTGATAATCATTAGGTGGGATAAGTGCAGGGTGCCATAAAAGAGTCACTCTTGGTGAGTTGAATGTGGGAGGCCTCTAGGGGAGGTGAAAAATGAGGGGTGCCCACTGGGAACAGAGGCAGGAGAAGTGTTCTCAGAGGAGGGAACAGCCTTTGCAAAGGCCTTGAATCAGGGGAAAGGAAGGAAATTGGTGCCCTGAAGGAAGTGATGAGAGGAGAGGCCTTCGCTACAGGAACACAGTGACTCAAAGGGTGTGGCTGCATGAGGCTGGAGAGGGAGGGTTGCCCCTCTGGCCAGTTATGAAGGGACATCTTGTTTGGCTTTAAGCAGGAGAGGGACAGTATCATGTGGCTCAGGATAGACTGAATTTTTTTGACTAATTGTCCTTTAAGCCAAATTGTGTGCTATGTGAGAAAAGCTGGGGTGGTAAGTGTATGTGTTGCATATGCTCACACGAAGAGCCTGAAGATCTTCTCATGGAAGTTATAGCCTAATAGAAGAGATTAGGGACACAAATGTATATAACTTTAAGCTAAAAAAATAAAAAATATCATGAAATAAAGTTCCAAGAAGAGAGCAACCATTTCCAGCTACAGGTGGGGTTGGGGCATGGGAGAGAGGCAGAGAAGGGCAGCAGTGCCTAGTGGTATTTACTAGTGGTTGGAGTGGTTTAAGGGCATATGAGGGCATCCTGGCTCAGACACACTGTGACTTGCTCAATACTACAAAGCTGTATAGGGCAGAGATGGGGGACCAGAGCAAGGTTGCCCCGAAGCCCATCTTTGTGTAAAAGCCACTCTGCCCTTGGGATCCTTTCCTGCACGAAATCTCCATTTTCTTATCAAATGATGACTTTAAAACCGCATTGTGGGATTGTAATAAGGAAAGTGGTAAGTGTAGTGCTGGCACATAGTAGGTGCTTAATAAAGTTAACCTCCCATCTGAGCCTCTAGTTCCCCAAGGAACAAGTAGTTAGGGGAGCAATCCTTGCCAGCCTCACAAGGTTGCTCAGGATACATGGGCTCACACATGCAAAGGCCCTGCTGTTTTCAATGTTCAGGGTGGTGTCAGTCATCATGATTAGTAAGTTCTTTATGGGGAAAATGCAGACTCCCCTCCTTGTTCTGCCTACCCACTTACTTGTAATGCCCAGGTGCCCTCTGGAGTGTAAGCATCGGTCTTGGCACACTGTAGGGGTTCACAACATATTAGTGGATGCAGGAGCTGGAGATGCAGGGCCAGGCTGATGTCCTTAGTTAGAGGAGCTCTGATAGGTGAGCTGAGTCACAAAGCAACACTCCAAGTAATCAGGTGGTTCATATCAGAGCCGAGGTGTATCCCATTTCCCTTTGCTTTTTGCATAGAACCCACCGAATTTCTAGACACCCAGTAAATGCTCAGAAAGTGCCTGTGAACTTCACAGGGAAAGTGGAGGTAACTTGTCAGTCTGGTATGAGAGTGGCCCTGTGTTTAGGTGAAAGCAACATACTCCAGACTCAGCCCCAGCCTGGTGGCCTCTCTCTCTGGGGTCTTGTCTCTGCCCACCTCTCTCTGTGCTAAGTGACTGGACACATCTAAAGGTCAGCTATCTGGGGCCACAGACTTGGCCTTGGTGGTAACAACTTGTCATCTGTTTCATTGACCCCTTGAATCTCTCAGAGGTGAAGGTCTGTGCTGTGCAGAATGCTGCAGAATGGCCTTAGAATCTGCCTTCAGGAAGGAGAAAAGGAAGGGACACATACTGGGCACCTGCTCTGCCGGCCATCGGGAGCAGCTTCCACTGCTCCCCCGTGGTGCCTCTGAGACCTGCTAAATTCACCTTCCCGCTTCATCCAGGAGGCTTGCAGCCCCCCAAATCTCCTCTCAGGTCTGACTCCTCTGCCCCATGGCACATGGGACCAGCTCTTCCTGCCCTTCAGAATAAAATATAACAGGACTGCCTGTAGCCCAGAACAGGACCACTCAGCCAGGAGGAAGTCTGGGAAGGCAGCAGGCAGCATTCTTATGGACCCATCTTCTCTTTCCTGGGGAGAAGCCTGCTGCAGAGGGTGGGTGATGAGCTGCCATCCCCTCGAAGGGGGCTTGGGCTCACAGCTGCTGCTGTCTCCCGTGCGTTAGTTCTCTGTATCCCTGCAACCTGATCAGAATGTGCTGGGAATGATTTGATTTCCTGCTAATCTACCTGCTCTCCAACTTAGCAGTTTCTCCATGTGCCTTTTTATTTTCCCCTTCTGTTTTGGGGCAGAGTTGGTTTGTTGCTCTAAATGGCCCTGTCCATTACTTACAGACCTTCAGCGGTGTATCCAAACACTTTGCTTCAGGGCAGTGCCTGGTAGACATCTGCAGAGTAGGGGCTTGGGAAATGGAGTAGTGCTCCCTGCAGGGTGCTGGTGATGGGAGCATGAGCTGGTACAGCATTTCTGGTGGGAGTTTTGGCCGCATTGGCGCCGCATTGACTCTGTTTTGGAGAATCTCTCTCATGGAAGTGAGTACACATGTGCAGAAAGACTACATACCAGGATGTTCAGTG